>NC_132787.1:98899665-99207790 GCF_048418805.1 Vulpes vulpes | reverse complement strand
ATGAAGCTGAACTAGAAGCTCTCTAAAGATGACTCCAGTTTTACGATTGCAGGACTCTATATTATAAATAATAATATTCACTGGCTTCCTTTTCCACCAGCTGTGCCTCCAGGGATCTGTTTTTTGAACAGGATGTAGCTCTTAAGCTGACGTTAAAGGGCCATATTAGTGCTCTTGGGTTACAGGCACTCCTCACTGCCAAGGGCAGGTGTGAGGGGAAGACTCAAAAAGGAGCTGCCATGTTCTAATCACTCTCTGCAGCTTCCTGTGCTACTAAATCTGCATGAAGATGAATGCACCACAGCTCCAGGGGTTTAAGGGAACACTTCAAATGATAAACTAGGATCTTTGAGTCCCTATTTCAACTGGCTTTGATGGACCTGAGAATCTCTTCTACTTCAATATATTCTTGGATAAAGGGGTAATCTCACTATGTGTGTGTGTGTGTGTGTGTGTGTGTGTGCATACTCATATCTATTTGTATATATGTATGTATATGTGTATATATACATTTCTGGAGGCCCACATTATGAATCAAGGACAGTGATTAAGTTGTACAAAAATCTATTATAAGGGGTTAGATCAAAAGGTGGCAATGTAAGCATGATAAAAGGGTGGAAAGGTCCTCAAATATTTTGGTCTCAAGATCAGCAAATTGGGGCACCTGGGTGGCACAGTTGGTTGAGCAACTCACTCTTGGTTTTGGTTCAGGTCATGATCTCGGTTGTGAGATCAATCCCACATCAGGCTCTGCACTCAGCTCAGAGTCTGCTCAAGATTCTCTCTCCTTCTCCCTCTGTCCCTCTCCTCCTCTCTCTCAAATAAATCTTTTTAAAAATCAGCAAATTGTTTTGTTGCAACCAAAAATATGACACCCCAGAAAATTATGTGTACTGTCCTCTTCACTGCTCCCCCTTAATAAGATCCATATCAGTAGTTATTTTCCCTGTTGGGCCAAGGAACACCTTTCAATCACTGGTAGTTTCTATTCCCTCCATTTGCATCCTCAAGGCAGATAGGAGAAGCATGTGAGTGGACTGTTTAGCATATTGTTGGCATTTAATAAATACTTGTTGAAAAAAATGTGGCAGGCTAAATCTTGGCCTCTAGATGCCCAAGAAGGTTTTACTCAAGAGAAAGCATAAGAATCCTTTTCTGCAGTTGGAATAAATTGTCAACACAGGGAGACATGGTACCCAGATCACAAGGGTCAAACTATTCTGATAGGGATTCTTGGGCAAGCCCACCAACTGATAACCACAGATATTTGGTAAACATACTTGAAGCTACACTTATGATATGATTCTTATGTGTATGCCTTCCACCAGCCTTGTTACCTTACCCATAGGAAAATAAGTCAATCTGTAGATCTAATAATTTTAATTTCATTAGAAAATATTTTTTACAATGACATTAGTAAGTAATTTCACTTGTTAACTATGTCTCTCTACTTGAAGCAGATACTCAGGCATAAACAAATGCATTTGTAAATATTTTCTCAAAGCTCATTCATATATCCATTGAATACATGTGCACTTACTTTCTCTTGAAACTGCAACCACAAATTTCATTTACTTAGAGAGGTATGTGAATTAGTATGAGAAAAAGGTCCTTCCTCAACACAAATCAAACAAAAATGTCCACTCATAGAAATGCTAATTTTAAGAATTACATGATATGTGTAAAAATAAAAACACCAAAATTAAAATGGAAAAGAGATATCAAAAGACCACATCTATTTTATAGTAAAGCCATAATAATTAGGAAAAGGATTGGCCTTTGCAAAATGAATATTGCCTCAAAATATGATCATAATCCCCTTGTGGATAACCACTGGAAAACTTACATAAAATATTGATTACATGTTTTATCAATGATCACATGGTTCTTTATTATTGATATAAAATTCTGTAACAACAAGCCACTTTCTACATGTGGCCTGAAAGCACATTATTAAAAGTTTCCATTGTAATCCCAATAAAGTAAAAATCCACTAAGACACCTGTATTTAAACC
Organism: Vulpes vulpes; assembly: GCF_048418805.1. Lineage (NCBI taxonomy): Eukaryota > Metazoa > Chordata > Mammalia > Carnivora > Canidae > Vulpes > Vulpes vulpes. The sequence continues at coordinate 99,205,775 of NC_132787.1, read as the reverse complement.
TAGATCTTAACCCAGATATATGTATACTGGAATAATACTGACATATAAATATAAACATATACACATAAATATTAGAAATTATTTAATAACATTTATACAGTAAAGTTATCACCATTTGCAATTTGATTTCTTTCTCCACTGTTGCTAAGAAACTACTATAGCAAAATTCAAATATCTTGAATTGTCAGAATTAATCCATACTTGTCTATAAATAAAGATAAATCTCCCCAGCCAGCTTGTAACCATATAATCAAAAACACTTTGATGGCCCCTTCTATGTTTAAAAACAATTCAATATCCTTATTATGGTGTGATATGGTCCTCACTTACCTCTCCTGCTTATTTCTCTCTCTGTACTCTGAGCTTGCTTCTGCCTCTATGTCCCTGTTCAGGGCATTCCCTCTACCTAGAATTCCTTTTCTCATGTCTTCACCCATTGAAATACTATCTATACTTTCAAGGTCATATAAATACTTTTTTTCTCTATGAAACTTACCCAGAAATCTCAGTGAAAAGTGAGATGGCATCCTATGGCATTCTCTGTTTCTATGATTGATCCATTCCTACCAATCTGCCACTTCTCAGCCTCATGATTTTCCCTCTCTAACCTTATGGCATCAACAGCACAGCCTCAGGTAGTTATTTGAGTACTTTGCTATCTCCTTGCTCAATTACATCTTGAAGGCAGGCACTGTCTTTCCTTCCTTCTTATCATATCAGTTTTCTTCGGACTCTGATCCACTTTAGGTATGAGGCATGTATTTGTTGGATGAAAGAATAAAAATAGTACTTGAAAAAATCACCTACATTGTGGTGAATTAGGAGGTAATCCTTTAATCTTTTTAATCTTTAATCTTTTCAGGATATTCCACATTGTATGTATAATTTTTAATCAGATTAAAATAATTTCATAATACCCAGCCACTCTGAAACTAATTCTGTTCACCATAAGAAAATACTCTAATACATCTAAACATGCTGAGCTTTCCTCAGTACACACCCATTGAAATACTTGGACTTTACCACCACTCAAATTGGCCAAAAAGAAACACCATTAAATCTTTGGAAACATAGGAGTTTACGCTATACCATGAGAAAAAGAGAAAACATGCAATCAAAGGGCTTAGACAAATATAAATAATTTTTAATACTATGAACATATGGGCAGAAAAGAAGATTAATTAAAATGCTTCCTTATAATGGGACTACTTACCTGCTCTTACTAACTTTTAATATAGGAATCTATAGTCTGAGGTCTGATCAGGTTTATTGTTGTAACCTTCTATATATCCATCTGTATCTAAGTCGAGGTAGCTATAATCTAGCTATATAGCTAGATATCCATCTGTATCTAAGTCGAGGTAGCTACAATCTAGCTATAATGATACCTGGAGGGAATTCCCTAACCTAGAAAAGTAAATAACAAATAAAAGAATAACAATAGAATTGAATACATCCTCTGGATTGAGAATATATATAGCTTACTACGCAATGCAGCAAAAGTGGACATGTAATGGGCTTCGTGTCAGATTCTTCATCACTAGGAATCTAATAAGCATGCTTAAAGATTTAAGTGCAGCAACATAGACTTTCTGGGGCTCATGTAAAAAAATTGGGCAACGTCAGGTATATTTTTATAAAAGGATATTCAATATTCCAATTTTATACTTTGAAAATCAAAATGAATACTTAATCTTTTGCATACAATCTATGAAAAATAAAGCTAAACAAAATTTCTTAGGCTATTGAAGTTCTACTTTGACCACCTGATTTCTTTCACTGATCTACATAGGGATGGTGGAGGGATGCTGCATCTTCCTCCTTCCCCACAGTCCTTGCCTGAGTGCTAGACCTTCTCTAGCCAGCTATGTTCTCCATACTGTGGTCATACTTTGCATTCTTTGGATATGAAAAAAGCCTTATTTCCCCTTTTTGTTAGGCGAGCCAAACCCTGTCAGGATCCAGAAGGAAAGTGAATCTTGATTTGGACAGTTGGCATGACAGTTGCTAGAAATATGACTGCCCTGGGCATTACTGTTTAATCATGCCTGTCTAAAACCATGTGGGCTGTGTACTAACCAGGAAGAAATATCAGCATTTTCAGAAACAAAAGAAAGCTGAGCTTCTGTCAACAAGCTTCAGATGTTTCCTCTTTAGATGCCCATCCGGGTCACTAGTATCCAAAGGCAGGGATTAGTAGCAATGAATATAACATCCAGTTTCATCCTGCTCAGCTGTTTGGGAGTAACCCAGATATTCCAAAATGGGAAGAAGAACACCCACTTAGGTAAAAACATTTTTATTCAATTAGAGTGATTATTTGGCAAAAGGGTTAGGTAGGATAAAGATTTGAGTTTGTGTTCATGTACACATAGGTAGAATCCTCTATGACCTATTTTCTTCGATTCTGATAATTCCAAGATGTGGGCACTAATCATGAAAGTCTGAACTTAGCTTTTATGCAAATCTTTGGTCATGAACGTTTTCTTACGGTGGAAAATATCTTTATTAAGCACTGCAAATTATACAAGATGAGTGTCAGCCATCATCATCACCCTCCATGGACCTGACCTGCCTGACCTCTTTGAACTGATTAGGTTGATTGTAAATTCAAGCTTCATTATAGTGTGATATGAGTGCATAGTCTCTAGCTCTCCAAAACACCACATCTGTCTTGTGAGCAAAAAAGGGTAACATATATGTCTCCTTGAATGATTATTAGGAAAATTATAATATGTGAAATCTTTTGATATAACACCAAGAGAATAAAACACTCAAAATTAGAGATTCCTACTAACTGCATCTTACGTGTATCTCATCATCAGTACTTTGTACTTAACAAGTATTCAGTGAACATTTGCTAGATAAATGGATGAATAGATTGCAACCATGTCAAGGTATAAAAATGACCACAATCTACCAGAGAACTTGAAAAAGTGAAACCACTGTGGTGTTACAAAAGTGGGATTTGGGGTGATTTTATTTCATTTAAAAAGATCTTTCAATATCATAGCAACAATGCCTTAATAATAACCACAGCTTAAGTTGGCATATAATTCAGTTCATCCAAGATGGTCCAAGTGAGCATATGCTTAATACTATAGAACATACAAGAATACCTAAGCCAAGGCCCCTGTCCTTGAATACCACGTTATGTCCTGGAAGATAGGAGGTAGGATAGGAGGAGAAGTTTCTAGACAGATCATGACTTAATGGAACTCCCAAATGAGCAATACACAGAAGCCTTGGAAGCAAAAAGAGCTCTAGCTCCTACTTGAGGAAAATCTATTAGAGCCTTAAACACTCAAAAGTGAAGCATTTGTTTTGCCTGCTGCAGCAATCAGAAGCTGGAGCTGGAATCAATGCAGCACCACCTGAGCAATCTGCAGCTTGGGGACAGAGTTACTTATAGCCATCAATTTTCCATTGCTTTGGGGTTTGGTTCACCTCACTCCTATCACTTCAGATCCTCTGTGGCTCCAAGGTGTCAAGCACAGTCATTGCTTCCTTGAAAATCACCCAACAATCATTACTGTGCTCCAAATCTGCAAGAGCCACAGTAAGGGAAAAGTCACAGAAAGACTTTCTGACAATTGCCAACCATTGCTAAAATGTCACTGCTCTCCCTGGTACAAACTTCAATCTTATTTAAAGCAAACAAACTGGCTCTTACTTCTAATCCTAAGACTCAGAACTCTCCACCTTGAGGGTGTCCTCAAATGAACTTCTAGCTTCATCTCTTGCTACACAGTCCTCTCCCCATTCTCCTTCCATAAATTCAACCCCATCAGTCTATTTGACATTCTTCAAATATGCACTAAACTCTTCAACCCATGGAATTTGGCGTAAGTCTTTCCTTCTTCAAGCATATCCTCAAGACCTTGCTCAAGTACTACCTAGCCCATACCATGCATTCAAACTAACTTCCCCTTCTCTCTCCTCTTAACTTAATATATCTTAATTATAGAACATTAAATATTTTCCCAGGTATGTCTCACTTACTCGAGTATTAGTTTCCAGAAATTCACTCACATTTTATCCAACACCACGTCTTGTATTATGTACCACACGCATGAACAAAAATAAGCCAGGCTAATGTAGCATTGTGCAGCACCCCCCTCAAAAAAAAGTGCGTATCAGAACACCAGGATCATGGCACCAGTAGTCACTTATGGTCCGCAAGGTCAAGATATATATTTATAACCATACCTGAAAGGAGATCATTAATCTAATTTTGAAACAATGATAAAAGTATTAATTGGGGGGCACCTGGGTGGCTCAGTTGGTTGAGTATCTGCCTTCGGCTCAGGTCATGATCCGGGTCCTGGGATCAAGCCCTACAGCGGGGAGCCTACTCCTCCCTCTCCCTCTGCCTCTCCCCTCTGCTCATGCTTTCTCTCTCAATAAATAAATAAAATCTTTTTTTTTTAAAGGATTAATCGGGAATAACAGGAGCTACATTCTGAAGCTTCTGGAATGAGAGCTGTTAGGAGTGTGTTACATGAGTACTAACAATGCATGATAAAGAACAAAAATAGGGTCTGAACTCAATCTCTGATGCTTCACCAGAGCAAAAGTGGCCTGGACTAGCCCATCTGCTTTTGAAGTTCAGAGTGCTTATACTGCCGACCATATCAGTAATACTGCATTCTTGCATGTCAACCCTAACAGGCTACGGAAGGTGCAGGGCTGCAAAGGACTTTGCATTAGGTTACTCTTCCATTATCTGCAAATTTTCACAAAATCTCATTAAAGGATAAAGCCTGGTCTCTGCAGACCAACAGGGAGTTAATTTTAGAATAACCCATGGGAGAGTAACCCACAGGAGAGCAGGGTTTTCTGTCTCAGGACTTCAGTAAAAGCAGCAGCCAGCAGTGGCAGCTGCATGGCAGCTTAAAGAAGAAGCTCAAGAGACAGGACAGAACCTGAGCATAGGGAAAGCACCATATGGAACGCTTCAGAAATCACTGGAATGGATAAAGATGTGGTTTATGTATACAATGGAATATTACTCAGCCATTAGAAATGACAAATACCCACCATTTGCTTCAATGGGGATGGAACTGGAGGGTATTATGCTGAGTGAAATAAGTCAATCGCAGACGGACAAACATTATATGTTCTCATTCATTTGGGGAATATAAATAATAGTGAAAGGGAATAGAAGGGAAGGGAGAAGAAATGGGTAGGAAATATCAGAAAGGGAGACAGAACATAAAGACTCCTAACTCTGGGAAACGAACTAGGGGTGGTGGAAGGGGAGGAGGGCGGGGGTGGGGGTGAATGGGTGACGGGCACTGAGGGGGCACTTGATGAGATGAGCACTGGGTGTTATTCTGTATGTTGGCAAATTGAACACCAATAAAAAATAAATTTATTATTTAAAAAAAAAGAAATCACTGGAAGATGCTTCAAGGAGTTTGACAAATGTTTGACAAATTTATTTTGATCTTGTGATAGAATGTGGATTACAGAACAATGCCAAAAAAGCCTAAGAAATTTCCCAGTGTAAGACTTCTATTCCATTTAATAAAACAAGTTATTTAAAAATATATACTTCTATGGGTCAGTTACTGTATTTGATAAATCCTGGTGAATTTAGATCTTAAACCTAGTAACTATCTCAAAACTCCCCAATCTTATATACACTGCGTCAAGATGAGTTTAAAATCCAAACAATGAAAGGCATTGAATGTGATCGGTGAGGTCCCTTTCCACTCTGGTATTCAAAGGATATTATGCATTTTTTCCTGAATATGGTTGAACTGATGCTTGAGAGGATACTAGTGAAGTATGGGATAATAAGCTCCACGTATTTGAAAAAAAGGTGGAGGATTATTTTGCTCTGAGCAAAAGAAGAAACAGCCTGTTTGCAGTTTAATTCAGCTCAAAACTCTAAAGAGTTTCTGATCTGTTTCCATATCGTGTTCCAGACTCAAAATACGTGATGCCCTTTATGTTCAAGAAACTTCAGTCTAATGGGGGAAGCAGAAACAATAATTTTCATTTAACATGGAAATGTTATGATAGTGTTAAATATAAAATATCCTCATGAAGCAGAAGTATAGCCACCACATTTGAGGGAATCGGGACCTTTTTAGGGAAACCTAGATCTCAGTTTGCACTGGAAGTTTAGCTAAAAGTTGGTCAGACAAGGAGAGAGACAAGGACAATCCAAGCAGCTGTCACTGAAAAAGAAAAGGCGTGAAAGGAAAAAACAACACAGTGTGTTCAGGAAAATAATAGCACGTTTTCAATTCTAAAGAGTATAAAGGAAAATGACTAACTGTCAAGGAAGTAGAAGTAGGTATGACTTTCCTCTAACCATGTAAAGGAAGGGGGTTGTTTATAAAAATATGTGACAAATTATCCAGAGCCTTGTGACTAATTCAAAATTCAGCTGTGATGATTGTACTTTCCTGTTTCACAGAGGACCTGTCACTCTGTAGATACCCAGCAAATATTTTAATAAATAAATGAAAAAAAAAACATACAACGATTTTGTTCTTTCAGTGACAGGAAGAGAAAACTTACCTTTGCTATTCGTTATTTGTTTTTCCACTGCAGTTAGATGGCTAAAATAGAAAGCAGATGTTGCTAGATTAGCTCTTTGGAAAAGTCCATCTTCCAGAATGCCATTCTTGGGCCAGCCAAGCCACCTCATAGCCATATCACTTAGCCAATCTGTCACTATGTTGATCAAAGGATCTGGAGAGAAACACTGCATTTTCCTGAATAACACATTCCTACCCTCATATAAGGGAGACCTCAAATTACTAACCTCATTGTCAGGCGATGGAGGAAAAATAAAGTAACGAACAAATCAATCAATAAATGAATAAATAAAATGGTGACATCACTAGAACATTACTAATTCTCTTTGAGCAAAGATAGGTCTAGCAATAGATAAAGATATCAAAAAAGGCATAGAAGAAGATATGTAATAATAGTAGGTACAGTGGTGTTCTTGGGTTGATGACTAAACTCTGGGCTATACCAAATATTTATCTTTAGGGAAGTCTGGATATTTCCAAGCCAAAGACCATGCCAAGCAAGATGAATATCCTAAAGCTGAGTCATTTGAGATTTACTTTGTGATGTGACAGTTTGATATATTTTATGTCATTATACTAAATTCTCTATTTCCTAATTTAATTTTATGACTACTGGTATTCTGAATTTAAAATGTTTTCCCCATTTTAACAAGCAATCCTGTTCTTCATTGACTGGGAAACTGTAAAGAAATTAATGTCCTACTGTTCCAAGCCTCTGCAGAATATTTTCAGATTTCATGGAACCCCAAATTTGCAGTTTAAAGTATGCTTTGAAGGGAGGACAGATGGGAGGCAGGCAGCCACATGTTGTTTTGGACTAAGAAAGAAAATAATAATGGAAAAAGGGCTTAGAATAGTGGGAAAAGACCAAGTCAGCCATGCATTTGAATGTCAAATCAAGGAATTTGGACCTTTCGAGAAATCTCATGAGGTAATCCTTATCTAATAGTGGATTTATGGTTATCTTATAAACTGATTCTAATATAGCAGAGCTTAAATGTGATCCCTCTTTTAGATGATGAAGCAGTAAACTATTGGCTCACACTATGAAAGCTTGATGCCAACTTAGTTTTTCGTAATGATACCGAATCCTTTCTGAACCTCAGGATTTGGAAGTCATTCTATTTCCTATAATTTTATGCCTTTTCATTTGTAAAACAAATCTGGATATATAATGGAAAGTGATTACCGAACATTAATATTTCAGTGTGAGCCTACTGTCCATTTCCCCAATATAAAACAAAGAAATTTTACCTTAAAAAATAATCATGCCATGTTTCTAAAATAATTAAACAGGCTAAAGGATTATATGATGAAGTACCCAGCAATTACATCTGTATATGTGTTTATACACATACAAGACACACATGCAGAGTCAAATCTAATCAGGAGTCAGAAACCACATCCTTAATTAAACAAAGAAAATGTAATAAAAATAATTTACCAGGTATAAAAAATTGTGACTAGATGACTGATCCTACTAGAGTGCTCCAGCACTCTGACTTCTCTTTTGCGTTCATAAATTACTTTATCCTGCACACATTTTATCCCACAATTAGTAACATCAAGATTCTGATTCCTACTTCAGAGAGTTGCACTGATATGCCTGTATGGTCTTACAACTACTTTTGCACATTTATAGTCTGGCAGAATGAGATTTTACTTAAATTTACCATACTATGATTTATTTACTTATTTTTAAAGATTTTATTTATTTATTCATGAGAGAGAGAGAGAGAAAGGTAGAGACACAGGAAGAGGGAGAAGCAGGCTCCCTGCAATGAGCCTGATGTGGGATGTAATCCTAGACCCTGGGATCACGTCCTGAGCCAAGGGCAGATGATCAACTGATAAGCCACCCAGGCATCCATATCATACTATGATTTGTTTTTATAAATTTATTTTTAATTGGTGTTCAATTTGCCAACATATAGAATAACACCCAGTGCTCATTCCATCAAGTGCCCCCCTAAGTGCCTGTATGATTTAACTGGATATCTTACTTTGGGATTCTTCATGACCCAATTGAATTGAATTGAATGTCTATCACAAGCAAGGCCAGAGAGTCACTTCTGAGGAAGGATAAGATCAAATTGGAAAGAAAATCCTACATCCAGGTAAAACCTGAAGAAGCATTCTTTGAGTGCCTGGGTGGCTCAGTCAATTAAGCATCTGCCTTCCACTCAGGTCATGATTGCAGGGTTTTGGGTTCGAGCCCCAGCATCATTGTGCTCCCTTAGCAGGGAGCCTACTTCTCCCACCCCTTCTGCCTCTCCCCCATCCACTTGTGCTCTTGCTCATTCTCTCTCTCAAATAAATAAATAAAATCTTTAAAAGAAAATAAAGAAGTATCTTTCCTATTGTTTTAGGCTACTCAGCCTTCTTCCTTCTGAAAGAATTTCTCAACAAGAAAATTAGCATTTCTGGCTCCTAAAACAACATGGTCTCTGATTTATCACACAGGAAAGAGGGCTATACCTCATTATCCAAGTGAAAAACACACAGTCGGGTACCAATGTCAGTCCACTGGTTTGGGGCTGGCCTCCAAGCCACCACCCTCCATACACACCCAACCCTGTATTCTGTCTCAGTGCATGCTACCCAGAACACCCTACTTCCTTTTGAAGCTCCCATGCTACATTTAAAAAGTCTACCACATCTCAGTTGAAAAGATTAATTTAAACTAAGAATCTATTTTCTCAGTCACTTATGGGTGCTGACTGCCTATTTAGATATATCACTGTAGGAACCAAGCTCTTAGCAAATATTATTTCCTCCTTCCCACACACAGAGAGATTGAAAACTGGAAGGAGGAGCAAAGCCCTGGGTACTCGGATCTGGTTCTCTTACTTAGGCATGCAATTTGGAGGAAGTTGTTTAATCTTCCCACACCTTAGAATTCTTGTCCTTAAAATGCATATTCTATATACTTTGACATAATAAAGGCCATGTATGGCAAGCTCACAGCCAACATCATAATCAGTGTGAAAAGCTGAAAGTTTTTCTTCTAAGATCAGGAGCAAGATAAGGATGACCACTCATGCCACTTTTATCCAACATAGTATTAGAAATCCTAGCCAGCACAATTAGGAAAGTAAAGAAAAGGAAAATAAGAAAAGACATCCAAATTGGAAAGGAAGAAGTAAAACTGTCACTATTTGCAGGAAATGTGATATTATATACAAAACCCTAAACATTCCACCCAGAAAATTGTTAGAGCAATAAACAAATTCAGAAAAGTTGCAGGTTATATCACCAATATATAAAAATCTGGGATCCCTGGGTGGCGCAGTGGTTTAGCCCTGGCCTTTGGCCCAGGGCGCGATCCTGGAGACCGGGGATCGAATCCCACGTCAGGCTCCCGGTGCATGGAGCCTGCTTCTCCCTCTGCCTATGTCTCTGCCTCTCTCTCTCTCTCTCTGTGACTATCATAAATAAATAAAAAAAAAATTAAAAAAATATATAAAAATCTATTGCATTTCTATTATTAATAATAAACTATTAGAAAGAGAAGTTAAGAAAACAACCCCAATCACATGGCATCAAAAAAACATTTAAATACCTAGGAATAAATTTAACCAAGGAGTGAAAGATCTTTACACTGAAAAATATAAGACACTGATATAAAAAATTGAAGAAAACATAAATAAATGGAAAAATATTCTATGCTCATGATTTGGAAGTAGTAATATTATTTAAATGTCCATACTTCCCCCCAAACAATCTACAGATTCAATGCAATCTCTATTAAATTCCAATGGCATTTTTCACAGAATAGAACAATCAATCCTAAAATTAGCATGGAACCACAAAGACCCCAAATAGCCAAAGCAATCTTGAGAAAGAAAAACAAAGCTGGAGGCATCAAACTCCCTGATTTCAAACAATATTACAAGGCTACAGTAATCAAAACAGTATGCTATTGGCATAAAAACAGACACAGAGATCAGTGGAACAGATAAAACAGATAAAAACAGACACAGAGATCAGTGGAACAGATAAAAACAGACACAGAGATCAGTGGAACAGAATAGAGGGCCCAGAAACAAACCCATGCATGTGTGATCAGCTACTTTCTGACAAAGGAAATAGGAGCAGATAGTGGGGAAATGGCAGTTTCCTCAACAAAGGATGCTAGGAAAATTGGAGAGCTACATGCAAAAGAATGAATATGGACCACTATCCTACACCATATACAAGAATCAACTCCTAAAGAATTAAAAGACTTAAATATGAGACCTAAAACCATAAAAATCCTAGGGGAAAAAGAAACATGTCAGTAAGCTCCATGACAACAGTCTTGGTGTTGATTTTTGGGATTTGATCCCAATAAAAGCAAACATACACAAGTGGGACTATAATAAGTTTCTGTATAGCAAAGGAAATCATCAACAAACTGAAAAGGCAACATTTTCAAATGGAAGAACATATTCACAAATTATATATCTGATAAGGGGTTAATATGCAAAACATACAAGCAACCCACAGAATTACATAGCAAAAAAACTCAAACAATACAATTTTTTTAAATGGGCAGAGGATCTAAATAAATGTAAATTGATACAGTCACTATGGAAAACAGTATAAAGGTTCCTCAAAAAATTAAAAATAATGAGGATCCCTGGGTGGCGTAGCGGTTTGGTGCCTGCCTTTGGCCCGGGGCTTGATCCTGGAGACCCGGGATCGAATCCCACGTCAGGCTCCCGGAGCATGGAGCCTGCTTCTCCCTCTGCCTGTGTCTCTGCCTCTTTCTCTCTCTCTCTCTCTGTGACTATCATAAATAAATAAAAATTAAAAAAAAAGAAAGAAATTTTAAAAAAAGGAGGTCTTGACATTTGTGACAATGTAAACAGAATGTGAAGACACTGTGTTAAGTGAAATAAGTCAGAGAACGACAAATACCATATGATTTCACTTTAGAATCTAAAATAAAAATGAGCTCATAGATACAGAGCACAGGTTTGGCTGTGGGAGCAAAATGGGTAAAAGGGTCAACAGGTATACCTTTCCAATTACAAAATTAATAAGTCATGGGGATATAATGTACAGCATGGTGACAATAGTTAATAATATGTATTATGTATTTGAAAGTTGCTAAGAGAGTAGATCTGAAAAGTTCTCATCACAGGAAAAAAATTATAACTATGTATGTTGACAAATCCTAACTAGATATTGTGGTGAACATTTTGCAACATATACAAATATCAAATCATTATATTGTACACCTGAAACTAACAGAACATTATTTCAATTATACTCAATTTAAAAGTAAAAAGAAACCCAAACTTTGCTGCTGCCTCACATTCAAATTCCAGTTTCAGGTCTAGCATTGACTAATTATATGACTTTGAGTAAGTTATTTAACCTTTCTAAGACTTATTTTCCCAAGTCTTTAAAATAGAGAGTTGGTAATCATCTGTTAACACACCATTATAGATACATTTATATAAATAAAATTATCTGTCTAAAATCCAAGACATATAACATGTGTTCAATAATTAGCTATTAAAGTTTTTGTAAGAAGAAATGTGTGGGAAATATCAGAAAGGGAGACAGAACATAAAGACTCCTAACTCTGGGAAACAAACTAGGGGTGATGGAAGGGGAGGAGGGCGGGGGGTGGGGGTGAATGGGTGACGGGCACTGAGGGGGGCACTTGACGGGATGAGCACTGGGTGTTATTCTGTATGTTGGTAAATTGAACACCAATAAAAAATAAATTTATTATTTAAAAAAATAATTAAAAATAAAGGGTTAAAAAAATGAAAAAAAAAGTTTTTGTAAAAGAACAAGATGCATTAGCAGACATTTTACCTCACTAAATATTTTGTAACTTCATAAATACATTTTGACTCTACATCCTACAGTGCCTAAAAATCTGCCTACATATTAGAAATTCAAGGCATATACTGAGTGAATAGAAATAATGTCAGTGTTTCAGGACCAGATTATTCTCCTTTGCTCTCCCTTCCTTGAGTAGCCCTTCTGGCAATAGTATTTACCCTTCTTGTGTTCATGGCATTAAAAAAAAAAAAAAAAAACAGGAGTTTTTAGCAGAACATATTAAGAGATTAAATTCCTTCCATCCATCCATCCATCCATCCATCCATCAATCAATAAAATGCACATTACAAAAATTCTTACCACACAAAGGCCTGTGCTATGCAGAATTTTGGTCCCCATTATCTCTGTCCTATGGTGTTTCTCTCATGATTGTTATATTATATGAAAAATAGGATTTTGCAGATATAACTAAGGTTACTAATCAGTTGATCTTAAAATAGTAAGATTATCCTAGATCATTTGGGTGGGCCCAGTATACTCACATGGGCCCTCAAAAGCAAAAGAGGAAGGCACAGAGATTTCATTCATGAGAAGAACTCGATGAACCATTGCTTGCCTGCAGAGGGAGGAGGCCAGGTGAAAGGCATAACAAAAAAATGAATTCTTCCAACACTGAGGGAGTGTGGAAGATCCTGATCTCTACATAAGAACCATAGCTACATATCTATAGAAGATACCTTGATTTTATCTTAGTAAGACACCAAATAAAAAATCCAACAATGGTGCCTGAGTGGCTTAGTTGGTTAAATGTTTGACTCTTGACTTTGGCTCAGGTCATGATCTTAGGGTCATGAGATCGAGTCCCATGTTGGGCTCTATGCAGAGTGTGGAGCCTGGTTAAGATCCTCTCTCTCTTCTTCTACCTCTGCCCCATGCCACTCATGCTCTCTCTCTCTAAAAAAAAAAAAAGAAGAAGAAGAAGAAGAAGAAGAAGAAGAAGAAGAAGAAGAAGAAGAAGAAGAAGAAGAAAAGAAAAGAAGAGAAAGAAAAGAAAAGAAAAGTAAAGAAAAGAAAAGAAAAGAAAAGAAAAGAAAAGAAAAGAAAAAAATCGAACCATACTGTGTTGCACTTTTGACCTATAGAACTATGAGATAAATAGTAGTGGTGTTTTAAGCCACTAAGTTTGTAGTAATTTGTATAATTTGTGATGAAGCACTAGAAAGCAAATGTAGGGCCAATATGAGAATTAAATAGTACATGTAAAAAGTCACTGTAATTAATTCAAAGCTTTGCAAATATCTTTTGTGTATTAGGGTATTCCAGAGAAGCACAACCAATAGAAAATTGTATAAATCTATCGTAAGGTATCAACTCACATAATCATGGAGGGTGAGGAGTCTTATGATCTGCTGCCTGAAATCTAGAGACCCAGAAAGGCCTATAATGTAGTTTGAAGGCTTGAGAGCCAGAGGGCTGATGGTATAGATTCCAGTCCAAGTCTAAAGCCTAAGAATCAGGAGTACCGAAGGCAGATCAGTGTTGCAGCTCAAGCCATCAAGTGGAAGGCAAATTCAACCTTTCTGTATTCAGGTTCTATTCAGGTTCTTTTTTATTTTTAAAAAATATTTTATTTATTTATTCATGAGAGACAGAGAGAGAGAGGCAGAGACACAGGCTGAGGGAGAAGCAGGCTCCATGCAGGGAGCCTGATGTGGGACTTGATCCTAGGATTCCAGGATCACGCTCTGGGCTGAAGGCAGGCACTAAACCATTGAGCCACCCAAGGGATCCCATCTATTCAGGTTCTTAACATACTGGATGTTCACCACATTGGAAAGGCCCATCTTCTTTACTCAGTCCCCCAACTCAAAAGCCATTTTTTTCCAGACACCCTTACAGACACACCCAGGTATAATGTTTAACCAGATATCTGAGCTTCTTATGATCCAGCCTAGTTGACACACAAAATAAAATGTCATACTTTGTTTTTGATGTGATCATTTTTTCCCATTACTAGAAATTCCCTATGTCTCTGATTTCCAGGGGGTTTGTAGTCATTGGCTTTTGTTTTTAAGGTTTTTTCCACAGCTTTATTAGGGAATTATTGACAAATAAATTTACAATATAGTTAAAGTATACAACATGATGATTTGATATAGGTATACACTTCGGAATGATTACCACAAATCAAGTTGATTAATACATCCATCACCTTGCATACTTTGTGTATGTGTGTGAGAATGCTTAAGATCTACTCTTAGGGGACCCCCGGATGGCTCAGCGGTTGAGTGTTGGCCTTTGGCTCAGGATGTGATCCTGGAGTCTAGGATTGAGTCCCACATCGGGCTCCTGGCATGGATCCTGGTTTCTCCTCCCTCTGCCTGTGTCTCTACCTATCTATCTCTCTGTGTCTCTTATGCATAAGTAAATGAAATCTTTTTAAAAATCTACTCTTAGAAAATTTTGAGTCCACAACACAACATTATTAAGGCAATGAATAGGCTGTCCATGAATTCCTCAGAATTTATTCATCTTATAACTGAAAGTTTATACCCCTTGACCTCTAAAATCAGGAACAAGACAAGGATATCCACTCTTGTCACTACTATTCAATATAGTACTAAAAGTCCTAGCTAGAGCTATAGGCAAGAAAAAGAAATAAAAGCCATCCAAAATTTGAAAGAAAGAAGTAAAATTGTCTCTCTTTATAGGTGACATGATCTTATATAGAGATAATCCTAAAGACTCCACCAAAAAGCTGTTAGAACTAATAAATTCAGTGAAGTTGTAGGATACAATATCAACATACAAAAAATCACTTTCTCTGTACTAACAAGGAACTATGTAAAAAAGAAATTAAGAAAATCCCATTAACAATAGCACCAACAATAATAAAATATTTAGGAAGACAATCAAGGAGGCGAAAGGTTGGTAAACATTGAAGAAAGACTGAAAACTATAAAACACTGATGTAAGATGCTGAAGGAGACACAAATGAGAATGGGAAGGCATCCTGTACCTGGTTGGTTGGTTTTAACCCAAGAAGCATCTTTAAGAAAGTTACCGTTTGGGGGATCCCTGGGTGGCTCAGCGGTTTAGCGCCTGCCTTCGGCCCAGGGTGTGATCCTGGAGATCCAAGATCGAGTCCCACGTCGGACTCCCTCCATGGAGCCTGCTTCTCCCTCTGCCTGTGTCTCTGCCTCTCTCTCTCCCTGTGTCTCTCACAAATAAATAAATTTTTAAAAATCTTAAAAAAAAAAAAAGAAAGTTGCCATTTGATAATCCTCTTTATCTGAAAAAAACTTTGTTAACTTCTCTCAGGGAAAACTGACAATGTATGTATGTATGACTCACTAGGTCCATCTAAGTCCATGTTCCTGCTGCAAGGTGAGTTCCTGGACCTCTTCTGACGGCCTATTTTGGCTGCTGTTCCCCTTAAGACTCTGCATTCTTCCATTTCTAATTACTCTGTAGGTAAGATCGGTTCACCCATCTGTAACTCCACATTGGCTCTGGGGTTGCCTATGCCCCTGCTGCCCCCTTTTTTGGCCCCACATGGTAACAAATGCCAGGTTGCTCCATCATCCTTTTTCTCCTTTGTCTCTCTGAGGGCTTCTCACTGTCTGTGGCCATGTTAGCCTGGAGGCTTCATTCCAGTTGCTCATTCAACCAACTAGGATGTAAGCAGAAACAGTCTAATTTTGAGCTAAAACACAGAGACTGGTTCTTTGTCAGGTACCATTTCATATATTCCCCTCTCCCTAGGAAGACATATATAAAAAAGGAGGGTCTTACCAAAGAGAAAAACACAAGATCTGTGTTTTTCCCTATCACTTGTATTCCTATTTTTTAAAACACCATATTTCATTTCTTACATCATCTGTCTCTCAAGCTTTCTCCAAAAATAAAAATCCTTCTTTATTAAAATATTTTCCATTTCCCTCTATGATTTTCCAGTAATTAGATATCATAATGAAAGGCATAATTTTTGCCTGTGGTAATATAGCACACACAATTACCTCGAAAACTGAGAACTTGCCCTGATTGTCATTAAGAGTGTTCTTAGTTACAAAGCAATTTGGGGTTGTAAATATTGCCAGGGTGTTTTTGTCTGTATTCTGGCTCAACTAAGTATGCAGAGCATAGAGTAGTTGGGAGCTCACACTCTGAAAATCAACCACCTCAGTTTTATGTTTCAGCTCTGAGTTATTGGCCATGACTTTGCACCAGCTATTCAATTCTCTAAGCCTCATATTTTTCATCTGTAAAATTCATCCACTCATTACACATACTTATTGAGTTCCCACAATTTTCATTATCATTATAATTATTGTCATTCTTTTCAGACTCACATGAGATACTGGTGTCACTGTGTTTAACTAAAATGATCACAGAAGATTCAAGTGGTTGGCATAAAACATAAACAACAAAGCCATAGCTCAGATGGCAAGACTAAGATCAATCTGAGGGCAGCGTGCCTTCTTTCAACATTACATCATAAGCACTCTGTGCTTATGAGCTTGGTAGTGTTTTTCAAAATGTTTAGTGTTTATAGATTATGCCCCCTCTTCCTTGCCTTGAAGTCAGGGACTGTATTATACATCTCTTTATTTCCAGCTCTTGCTAAAATACTATGTATAATATGGTAGAGCTTAATGAATGGTTTTTAAGTGAGTAAATGAATGAATGAATAATGAAGCATTTATAGTAAGAGATAGGAAAACAATTGGAGAAAATAAGAAAACAATTAGAGAAAAATATCAGACAGCTTCTAAAATTTAAGTTCATGATAAAAATACTCATGTTCTTTTCAACATTTGAGGATATGTCATTGTGATTGAATTAGTTTATTTTTTGTTGATTCCATCTTAGAATTGCTGTCTACTCATAACCTAGAGGGAAATACCTTAATCTAACAATTAATTCAAATTTATAATGTAGAGCTCTGTATATTACTAAATTCTATTAAATATTAACCCTTGAGACTCTGTCACCCAATCTTTTCCTTCGATTCTATAGATAATATTTTGGTTTTGAAAATTTTTTTCTACTGACAATAATGTATCTTGATACTTTCTTTCATTGCTTTTGTATACTTTATGGTCTAGATAATACATATTTTATAAGAAAATGACAAATTTAAACTTTCAAATGTCTGTTTTGACAGTTTATGCTGTATTTCATTCAAGTTCACTAAAACTCTAAATTTAAAGCTTCCTAAAAGTTTCCTATATTATATAAGATGTCAATATCTATTTTTTCACCTGGCAAAAATAAAATTGGATATTCATATAATTAAACAATCTAAGCCTGGGTATTCATATAATTCAATAATCTTAACTCTGTATATATCCTGCCTGCTGTTAAAATAAGTCAATTATTTTAGTTCCTCTAGTTAAAGTGACAATATGATATATTACTCTTATGATTTTTTCACATAATCAAGCAAAATATCACCTATTTTGACGCATAGAAAAACTCTATAGCTTTGTTCTCCATTAATTTTACATCAGACTGCACATTCTACCTCTATAGGACTTTGACCCAACTAATAGAATAAAGACTCAAAATTATAGGCCATACTATTTTACCAGGATTTCTTATTATAATAGAATAGCTTTATGAGAAAAGAAAGTAATGGAATAGAAAATTAGTCATTCTTTGCACATAAACTTTTAGCAATACATAAAAAATAATTTCCACCAGAACTCACAAGACTTGCATTGAACCCAAGCTAACATGGTGGGTACAGTCTCTCATAATACCTGTAACCCCCTTGTACTTAGCCCTTTTCATGTCAATAACTGTGAGCCTGTTGAGGACACCATGTGCAATTTATTGTTGTACACTGTAATCCAACAAAGTGTATAACACATAAAAAGTGCTTCATAAATATTTGCGATACAAATGTCCATTAGTTCTTCCACAGCACATTTTCCCTCTCTCTGGAAATTTGTGATCTCCTTCTGTGCCCCATAACTTAGCAAATTTACCAAAACCTAAAGAGAAGACTACTAAAAAAAAAGACATGGAGCCTAACAGCCATGTGATCACTGAGAGAGATAAACTCAAACCTCAGCACACTTGTTATAATAGTTTCAGAGTCACCCAGATCTTGGCTTTGAGGACTGAAATATATATGCTGGAGAAAGACTGAAGCCTAATAACTAAAACTGTAAAATCACAAATCTAGATACTGTCCTTTTCTTCCCTATAGTGCAAAGCTTTGAATTAATTTAACTCAACTTTCTCCAGTCCTCCAGTCTTTTAAAGCCAAGAGGCCAATGGGGACACAAAGAAAGCTATTAAGAATACATTCAAAGAAATATCTTAGTCTAGATGCCCTGAGCATAGCAAGCATTTATGCTCTAAGATTGAGTTCCAACTATAGACTAAATATGTCCCTCAAAAATTCATATGTTGAAACTTCATGCCCAGTGTGATGGTATTTGTGGAGGTGGGACCACAAGCCATAGGATAGAACCCTCATGAATGGGATTAGTACTCAGAGAAAGGGTCCTTCATCCCTTCCATCACATGAGGACACAGTGAAAAGACAGTGGTCTATGATCCAATTTACAAGCCCTCACCAAACAATGAATCTGCTGGTGACTTGATTTTGCACTTATCAGCCTCTCTAACAGCGAAATATAAATTTCTGTTATTACAAGCCAGCTGGTCTATGGTGCTATACATATATGTATGTGACCTTATTTTTACATTCATCATATACTTTGATATTTAAAATGTTATACACGCTAGAAAGGTCACTTAGATTATTTAGGACAGATTGGATCTTATGAAAACTTTTTTCCTTAACAGCAATCAGAAATAATGAACAACAACAACAAAACATAACAATGGCCTGTTCTCTTATTACAATGGAGGGATTGGAATCTCTGTCAACCATAATAATTATAATAAAAATGAATCATGTTTGGGAGCCTGGGTGGCTCAGTGGGTTAAGCACCTGCCTTCAGCTCAGGTCATGATCCCAGGGTACAGGGATCGAGCCCCACGTTGGGCTCCCTGCTCAGCGGGGAGCCTGCTTCTCCCACTCCCTCTGCCCCTGCATGAGCTTGAGTTCTCTTTCTTTTTCTCCCTCCCTCAATAAATAAAATATTTAAAAAATCAATCATCTCATTTATTATAGTCTGGAGCTAAATAATCTACACATAGATTGGAGAAATTATATCTCATGCTTCCATTTTCAAGAGCAAACTGTATCTTCATGGGAACAAGCCTCAAGGGAGGTGATGTGACATCCTCAGTGTAATAGTCAGACAATGACTGCTCTCAAATATGCTGTAAAGAGAATCCTCACTCAAAGTGAAAGCAGAGAGAGAACGGCAAATTCCGTATTATCTCACTTATATGTGTAATCTAAAAACAACAAGCTCCTAGACACAAAGAAGTTTAGTGATTGCCAGGGGTTGGCAAAATGAGTAAAGGTAGTCAAAAGTACAATCTTCCAGTTACAACATAAATAAGTTCTGGGGATATAATGGTCTTCTCCCTTTTTGGGCATTATTTGTTCCAATGGGTAATTCTCTCAAAAAGATCTAAGATGGCCCAGACCAGCTCCTTTCTGGGGACACACAGAGTTCACTCTCTGTATAGTCCTCTAATTTGTCCTCTGACACAGGGTATTTTTGCCAGATTCTCCTCTAGAGACAAATTTTGGGGCATAGCTTTGCATTGCTTGGTACATTCCCCTCAAAAACTCTAAGGAACCTAATTCAATTATTCTGTTTCCTCCAAAGTTCCTTACGTGCTCTCCCCTCTTGTATGGAGGAGGAAGAAGGTGACAGCAAAACACTGTATGGCAACAGCTCTCTCCCTAAAAAAGCCTTCTCATCCAAAAAAGGTTCCTTTCTCAACTTCCTTGGCCTTAAGGGATTTTAATATCTGAATGTACCTTTAGGTAATATTGAGATCTCAAAATTGAGAACTAAAATTTGTGAACTTCCTTGACCAGCTGATCTATCATCTTTTCTTTGTGTTACTCTCAGTCTTTGGGACCTTTAGCCCAAAATAAAATACAAAGAGTCCCATTTTGCCATTCTATTTTATATTGTTTCAGCACTAGTTCTCCTTCTTGCTGTTTGCCAGAGAATACCACCAACCTTGCCCTGAGTCACACTATCACTGATGAGTATTTGGGATGAAAATGTGCCTTTCAGAAATGCTGCCATCCCCATTCCAATCAACTCTTATGGAAGTCTAATCTACCTCTCAATGATACTGGACCCAATTAAGTATCCATCATAGGTGTCTCAGACACCTCTGGGGATGATAAAAACATAAGGAGAAAGCCATCCTAGAGTAGATATAAACCCAACCAAGAGCTGATGTAAATGGAATCAGCTGGCGACTATCCAATTTATATTTTTAGCACCTAGCATATGGCTGGCATAGAGTAGCTACTCAAAATGTTGTAGTTCTCTTCACTTCTCTACTGAACCTCATTTTTCAAAGGAAGAAACAATATCAAAATTTTGCCCCCTTTCTCCAATCACTTTGGAGAGAAAAATCATGAGATATTGCAAATGTAAGAGCCTTGTATCACCTCTGCATCTGTACATGTATTCCACCCAGGAAAATTTCATGAAACTAAATTATCTCATGGAATGGGTTAAATGCTAATTTTGAAAACGGTGAAATTGGAATTTACTTCAATCATGTGAAGAATTCATAGATGAGAATATATTCATTTAATACCAGAAAATAAGAGACTAGAGTGGTAACACTCCTTACCCAAGGTCAAGCAAATCAGAGGCAGAGGGGGTTAGTCAGTTCTTCCTAGGTCTCCTCGATCCAGCACATAAAACAATGAGGGAAGCATGATAAAACAGTCTTTATTCCAACTTTAGGAGAAAGGCTAAGAAGTAAGGGTGAAGCCCTGGTGATCCACTCTCCTTCTGATAAACATTGCTATCTATCAAGGCACCCATGAGCATAACTCCTTTCTGAGACAACAATGCAATCTGTTTTCATCAAAGAAAGAAAGAAAAGATTGCCAGGGATTTGTACATAACTCAGTATAGCAAGACATTTGCTGGGCCTTTGCAGCAATGCCATTTTACTTATAAACAGTTTAGAGGAGGAATATTTATGGCCCTTCGACCTCTCCCACTGGCCCTGAAAGAAATTGGATTTCCAACCAAATCCATTTACAAGGAGAGTGCTATTCATTCTAATAAAACCACATGGTAAGTACATTAAGTAGGAAAAAAATGTCTTTTGATGAACAGAGACATTATACCCACAGGAGTGGCAGCAACCTCAGTGAAAGTTAAGCTTGGCTGCTTCTGGTCTCGCTTGAAATTTTTCCAACTCTTGAAACATGGCAATACTATACAGACTGCTTCAGAGTTGTACAAGTTCAATTAAGCAATGGACCCAGTTTCAATCTTGATACTCGGGGTATGAGACAATATGTATGAAGAAGAAATACACCATGGACTCCTTAAGAGGGACTGCAACTTCTAATCTATATATTTATAGCTCCAGCACCAAAATTAACAAGAAATGAGTACCTTTGAGAAATATTTTATCTGTTTGGAGAGAAAAGACCAGCATATGCAATGTAGAATATTGTAAAATTAAACACAATTGGGAGTTAAAAACAGACCATTGGGGTGCCTGATGGCCTCAGTTGGTAGAACATGCAACTCTTGATCTCCAGGTTGTGAGTTTGAGCCCCACACTGGGTGTAGAGATTACTCAAAAAAAAAAAAAAAAAAAAGACTGTCAACTCTTAGAGTAGTTTGAGCAAAGTCAGTGAACTTCCTTATAGCATGACAGTGAGAACTGTGAAAAGAATATAAATTCAAAAGTTTGGAAGAAATATTGACTAAGCTAAGAAACTGGTAAGTAAAGGGCACCTAGGTGGTTCAGTTGGTTAAGCTGTTGCCTTTGGCTCAGGTCATGATCTCAGGGTCCTGGGATGGAGCCTGGGATAGAGCAACCTGCTCAGTGGAGAGTCTGCTTCTCTCTTCCCCTTTACCCTGTTCATGCACTCTCTTCTCTCTTTCTCTCTCTCTTGTGCACATGTGCATGCACACTCTCTCTCAAATAAATAAATAAAAATCTAAAAAAAGAAATTGATAAGTGAGAAAAAAAAAGGGTACTAATAATTACATCCTTGTTCTCTACAGAATTCATGAATTATGGAGACATTCACTGTGATGTGGAAAACAGAAGAAGAATTGGGAGGAAATATGTTGGGTTAATTTAGATGTACTGAGTTTGAATGTTCTATGGGGTATTCCAAAATATCCAGCAGTGGTCTGGTAACATATATGAAGTCCAATATGTGTATGCTAGAGGAAAGAGCTCACAGTTGCTAAGGTATTAAGATGAGCTCTAAAAATTTAAATCTTTGCTTTTTGTTTTTCAGATTATATAAGTTATTCTCTTGTGACTGCACCAAATTTTAACCTTGTTTTTACAGAAAGATGTGTTACATTTCACAATACACAGAATTAATACAGTAATAATTCATATATTGCTTAAGGAAAGGCATTCTAAATTCTACCCAATTGTCCAACCATCTGTAAATGCCTCTTCAAATTCATTTTTAGTTATCTCTGGCAAGACTTTTGGAGTAAAGTCCTTAAAAGGAATGAAACTGGCCAGGTAGCATATAAATCTAGGTTTTCCAACTTGGGAAATGGCAAGATTCCATTTTATTGTGCTTGCTGATTTAGGGGCTATTATACTCTGGACCTGGGGTCTCTCATCCAAGTACTAGGCAGCAGAGTCTAGGTAGTGATATTTCTGCTGAGTGAGCCACAAGCAGCCCCAGAAATAAAGAATATAATTAAAACAAAGAGACAAGCAACACACACACACACACACACACACACACACACATATATATACACACACACACAAACACACACAGATTTCAGCCTTTAGTGACTAGGTTGTAAGTGGTCATGGAAAGTTCCAGCTAAGCTTGGAGAAGACGGGGGAAAATATCATACATCAGGCAGAAGATGGGACTGTGAGAATACATGGCAATAAGTAGTTGCTTCTTTATCTTATACAAAAGTCCCTCAATTTCCCTAGGTGCTAGAAACCAAAACCATGTTCCCGGCTGGTCAACAAAATGAAAGAACAAGTCTACATGTGAGAATTTGAGAGAAAAATTCTAGTTTTTCTCTATAAATATAAGCAATTGATGAACTAGATTAAGCAGGATGAGTTGGGGCAGCAGCTACTAAGTATCTTGAGAAATACCAACATATAAGACATGTACAAAGAATAAGATGCCTGCAGAGGTATTCCAGATGGAGAAAATAGGACTTAACTGAAATTAAAATAATAAAATACAGGTTAAAAAGAAGCCTTAGGGAACTGGATTTAATTTATGGATAAGAAAGAGTGCTATGTTATTAAAATATTATTTGTATATAATTAATGCAACAAGACCATAATTTAGTGTGTGAAGAAAAGGATGGTACTGGAGGGCTGTTTGTGCAGAAAATAAAATGACAAGATGAATCTTCCCTATTTCAAAAGGAAAGAAGAGGAACATAGGTTCCTCCAGTTCTGGGGATATCGGAGAAATATCTTTTTTAACTAACTTCCTTCCTTCCTTCCTTCCTTCCTTCCTTTCTTCCTTTCTTCCCTCCCTCCCTCCCTCTGTTCTTTTTGAGAAAGAAAGTACACATGCAAGGGAGCACAGGGGAGGGGCAGTAGAGGAGGACAAAGCAAAACTTAAGCAGGCTCCATGCCCAGCCCAAGCCTGACATGGGGCTGGATCTCATGACCCTGATAACAACCAGAGCTGAAATCAAGAGCCGATGTTAAACTGATGGAGTCACCCAGGTGCTCCCAGAGAAACATTTTTTAGTTCAAGTGCTTGGATATAGCAAAGTTTAAACAAGCATTATTTATGATAATGTATAAAACCCATGATTCTTGGCAAATGGAATGTCAGATGCTAGCTCAATGAATCTGGAAGCGTTGGTACCAAGGGATGTGGAAGATGTTTGTGTTATACAACAGGGAAATGAGAAAGAATATTTGAAAACAACCAAGACTCTTGAAGATTGAAATGAGTTATTGATAGGAGTAAGGATGGAACTTTATTTCTCTTCTTATGGAGAAGTAGGGAGGCCATTGGTCAATGTCAAATGTTCAGATATGGGTCAATATGTTTTTCTACAAGGTCTCAATAAGCCAATAAAGCAACATAACCCTGTGTTCCGGGAAGAGGGTGGAATTATTGAATTTGGATACCCATTTCTTTCTCCCACTCAATGATACTATATAAACTAGAAAAATAAAGCGATAAAGTGACCTGGTAGGCAAAGATGGCATTCAAAATATTTTTTAGCCTATATATCATGGACCCCAACCAGTCAGAAAAGGCCAATAAGAATGCACATAAGCCACACCCATATCAGTGAGGACCAGCAGAATTTCTACCCTGCATATGAATTTGATTTGCTTTTTAAAGTCACTATGAATGGATGAGACAGTTAATATGCTTCTAAAGGAGCTTCTGCTTCTAAGGAAACTAAGTAAACTGTGCTGCCACATTATTTACTCTATTACTATACTTTGGAAACTTCATGTTAATAGGATTGTGCAACAGCAGAATTCTTCCCAGATCAATGACAACAAATCTGCTGCCAGGTCCTGACAAATACATCTCTGAAACTTTTGCTCATTCCTTATATCTTTATTTGCATTTTTCCCACTGTCATTACTTCCTTGGACTTTTCTACTCGTATCCAGCTGATTTTTCTATCTACATTTCTTATCTCTTCTGTTCAGCCTTCATACTGCCACCAGAAAATAGTGCTAAAATTATTAGTGATCTACATAAAAAATAATTAGTCACTTTCTAAAAATAAAATGCACATTTTTCTTCATGGTACTCAAAACTTACTTCTTTTTTTAAAAAAAGACTTTATTTATTTATTCATGAGAGACATAGAAAGAGAGAGGCAGAGACATAGGCAGAGGGAGAAGCAGGCTCCAAGCAGGCAGCCTGATATGGGACTCGATCCCAGCACTCCAGGATCATACCCTAAACTGAAGGCAGACGCGCCCAACTGCTAAGCCACCCCAGGGTTCCCTCAAAACTTATTTCAAAATTGGTCCCAACCAATCTTTTTCATGTGCAACCTTTATTGCTACTCCATTCTCCATCTCCCCAAAGCCCAATCATCTTTCCCAGATTGAGATCTGGATATATCCTAGCACTCCAAAGACTACTTCCTTATACATTCATGTAATCTTGATATTGACTTATGGTTCCCGCCCTTAGATATTTTTGAAGCTTCATGACAGTTCTACATTATTTACTTCCCCTTCCTGTAAAAAGATTATTCTTTCCTGCCATACAGACAATCAGACTTGGCTGTGTGACTTATTTGGCCAATGAAGGTGAGCAGAAGAAATATTTCTTTGCAGAAACTTTAGAAGCTGGGACATCATTTCTGACATCACTCTTTCCTTTGCTATGAGACTAGCATGTTACAATCTGGGCGTGCTCCCTCAGCTTAGATGGCATAATAAAACTGTGTGGAACAGGGTTGCAGTGGACCCACATACAACATGAAGCCGATGCTAGACTGACTTTGCAAGTTATGCAGCAAAAGCAACTGATGCAGTGATCTCATTAAATAAAGTCCAAGTATCACTCCCCTGGCTGTGGCAATTCAAAGAGCTCCCTAGCTTCTAAGGCCTTCCCTCCTCTTACTTAATCCTCTCTGCCTTCACTCCAATGAATGCGACCTGGATTATGTCCCATGTAAAACCTAGACCCGAAGCCCAGCCCCTCATAGTTGTCTGGGACAAATCTAATCATACATTCAGTAGTCCATGAGTTCGGTGACATTCAGGAAGACTTGGATGGCTGAGAGATTGAATTAACATTTCACAGTGCACAGTCTTCTGTTAACATTTTTCAGCTTCTCCTACTCCACAGCCTTCCAAAACCTTGCTGCAACTCAGGACCCTCTCTACCCCAACAATGCTTCCCTGAGAAGGTAAGTCAGCACCATGCTCCTATGGCATCTCTGACTGGGTATAGCCCCACAGAGCAGCTTGTCTTCCCCCCACATCTATTCCCATCATTTATTGAAACCAAAATTTCATTTGCTATGAAGTCATATTTTAATGCTATCACTACTAATGTCCTGCCCTAGGAGATAATACCTAACATCCTATCAGACTTTTCCATTGTAAAAGCACTTTCAAGTCCATTATCTTACTATATCATCTCTATTTCCCTCAATCTCTGTGAAGGCAAGTGCCACAATGTATATATTAGATGGAGTCTGTAGCTCTCAGAACAGTACCCACCACATGGTGGATGCTCAGCCATTATCTGTGGGAGAATGATGAATAAATGAAAGCATGAACATAGCTATTATGCAGCAATCCAAGGATCATATCTTCTAGGGACAGAACTGGGGTTTCAGGTCAGGTCCCTATGGCCTAACTGCACTGTGCTTCTTCCATGGACTTACAGTCTGTTCACTATGGAGTGGGTGCAGAGAGAGGTAAAGTGTGCACAGTCTAATGATTTCAAAGAGAGGGTGAAAGTACCACACATGAATTAGACTACAAGGTTTTTAAGGTTTCTTCCTATCTTCAATTTTAATGAGAAATCTAAGAATACTCCAGGAGTTGCTATAAGTATCTATAAAATGAATTTTTCCTCTAGAGCTTATTTTGTTTACATACATGAAACTGTGTGAATGCAGATCAAATAAATTCAGCATACCTGGGTATTCAAAAGGGACAATCTAAATTGAGATGTCAAAGTCATAAATTCTCCCAGCAAACGCTCCTTTCTTTACTCTACAATGATAGACGACAAGTTGTTTCTATCTGTTAAATAATTCATTCTCTTCAGTGTTTACAAACATGAGAAGGATTTACACTTTCATAATTACAGTAAACCTTTCATTTTGAAAGCCTAGAATCAGTTTCTATAAATGCATAGGTTTATTATTCTCTAGCTGCTATTGTCACAAAGTGAACAGAATCATCATTCTCTCCTAGAAACACATAATTTGGAGTCCTTCAACCCATGTGGAGGTTTTAGCTCAACTACTTGCTGATTGTTAGACTTGGAGTGAGACATAAAGTTTCAGGTTTGTGATTTCTAAAGTTCTGTTAATATGTTCGTATTATGAACATATGTTCATAGTTTGTATTAATATATTTGTAATAAGTGGGCAGTGAGGATCAAGTGAGATAAGATGGTGACTTTCAAACTTTGAGTTTATAGAGATTCAAGGCTGGAGAGAGGCCAAGCCAGAGAAGCCACAGACTCCTCCCCATCCTCCTCTGCTGAGACCGGAAAAGTCAGCTTTTAACTGCAGATCTCAGCTGTGGGCCATCCAATTCCCGGTTCAATTATTTGTCGGCCGTAATCAGTGGTTGCTTCCATTATGAACACTCCTTCACAAATATCCAATATTGTAGAATTCACAGAGCACATCCACATACATTATCTCATACTTAATCCTCACCGTGATACCAGAAAATTTTTCCCATGTGGATGCTGAAAGACTGAGGGCCTAAGAGATTAAGTGACTTGCCATCATTCCCATGACGAGGCAGCATTAGCTCGCAACCAGGGAGGTGTGCTCTTCCTGTAGCTCAGGGCAGCCTTCACATTCTCGATTTCTCTAATACATAAGATATCATCTTTAATTTGAAACTGTTTGCCTTTTCAGATGACCTATGTTCCTACAATAAACAAGCCACATTCTCATTTTTCTTCAAAGAATGAAATTTTGGGCTTATCTTAAGGAGACGGTGAAAGTATCAATTCAAAATCTGATATAACTTAGAGCACAGCCAATGTTTGTGTTTTGAAGGCCACAAAGGACATGTTGTCCCCAGAACATGGAGATAGTCACCCCAGCTCCAGCAAAACACACTAGGGAAGGACAATTGTCCCTAGATGGAAACAATAAATATACTGGCCACTAGTACCACCTGATTTTCTTGTTGACGCTAACATATTCTTCTCATTTGAGAGGAGTAACTGTTTGGATTTTTTTTCAAGGTAACATGTTCTATCCATTTCCCCTGTAATTCCAAATGCCTGCCCATGGATATAATGATACATTTCCTCTACTCACTGGATTCATTAACTCATCTGTTCATCAAACAAGCAGTGATTACCTTTCCTATGCTGGATTTGGGGCTAGGCATTGTGAATACCAAATTGATAAGAATCAGTTCCTGCCATCGAGGCGTTTGCAATCTTGCTTGGAAGAAGTGACTTGTATAAATACAAAACAGAATGAGATAAGGATATGAGAAATGTACAAAGAGTTATAAAAATTCAGTGAGGAGAGACCACTTGGACTCAGATTTTCAGCAGCAGTTTCTGGGATGAGACAATCTGAGTGCTGCAGGTTCATGAGTATGTGGACTCCCAGCAGGTGAAAACGGGGCCAAGGGGACTACTCATGCTGGAAAAAATGACAAGAAGACCAAGGAGACAGTCTGAAGAGTTTGAAAGCAGAAAAATATGATAGCAGAAAATTGGGGTGCCTGGATGGTGCAGTTGGTTGAGTTTGGCTTAGGTCATGATCTCCGGGTCATGGGATGGAGCCCCATGTCTGGCTCGGTGCTTGGGGTGGAGTCTGCTTGAGATTCTCTCTCTCTCTCTGCTTCTCTCCCCATTCACACTCTCTCTCCCTCTCAAATAAATAAATCTTTAAAAAAAGAAGAAAAAAATGTGATATTATAGAAGTTAGGGAGTCTGGATTTCATTTTAGTTCCAACCTGTTCCTCAGCTATATCATTTTGGACAAGTTATTTGATCTTCTTTTACCTTAATTCAATAATTTTAAGATAGAAATTAAATTAGATGTCATTATAAGACTATGGACCTTTAAATATTGTTTTGCTCAAGTTTGGGGTTGAGTTCTAAAGTTTCCTGACAATACTTATTATTAATTGAGACACATTCTTGACATAACTGTAGGCTTAAAAAAAGTTGGGCTGATATGTGTGAGCTGATAAATAACTATGTTTAAAGAACCTTTAAAAATTGAAGTTCCGTACTGAAGCCCACTGTTATAAATAACAGAAAAGATTACACTAGTGCTCATGAAAATAATGAATTAAATAAGAGTTCAAAACCCCAAAGCTTTGTATTTACATAATATCATTCCTTTTATTGCTCTAGTGGCCAATTGAGGAGAGTGAAATTTTCTTATCTCTTTTAAGATATGTGATTCATATTCTTATATTAGGAGGAAATAGTAGTTGCATTTCTATAGTGAAAATTGAATTATAAGCATTAGGATTAAAATAAAATCAAAGAAAATTTTCTTTGGGGAAATTGACAAGCTGACGTTGAGGTTTATCTAAAAGTTCAAACAGTCATGGATAGCCAAGATAGTTTGAAGACTTTACTCTGAAGGATGTCAAGATTTGTTATAAAACTACAGTAATTAATACATGTGTTGGTGTTAAGATGGACAAACAGACCACTGTCATATTGCAAGCATAAGCTCTGAAATCTCTTTCTCTGTCTCCACACTCCCTCAGCCACCACAACAGGGGATATGGTTGTATAGCACAATAATTAGAACACAGCTCTGAAATCGGTTTCCCAAGATTAGATGCCAGAGAGAAGCAGAATGCTCTCATAGCCTTATCTAAGGCTTGTCCTGTTATGCAGCAATGCTCTTTGAATGTGACACTGACTCTACTTCACACTCTCAAAGACATCCTTCAAGTTAGAATAGAATTGTTCTAACAAAAAAAAAAAAAAAGAATTGTTCTAACATAATATAAAATTATTCAATATAAAATCCCTTATTTTGATGCAGATGATGTGACCCATACAGTAATGGGAGGTGTTGCAGGAGAGGAATTGTAATATCATCACATAGCTAATCAAAGACTCAGTTTTAGTATCTAAATATTGATTCTTAAATAATAGGATTTCTTTCTTTCTCTCCCTCTCTCATTCTCTTTGCCTCTCTCTTCCTCCTCCCTGGCCTTTTCTGGCTACCTCTCTACAAAAGAGTAAAATTGTCAGAATGCTCATTAATCTTGGGAAAATAATCTCTTGGTGTCATCAAAATTATCCTAAATTATTCCCTATGGTCATCAGCTCCCTACCCATGTAAACTAGCAAAGGAAAAGTGCTCCACTTTGAGATAAACTGCTATTTCCAATATCCTAATCCAGGACAGGAGGTTTAATGATACAAAAAAAAAAAATGAACCTCTGGAAGTATCTTAGGAAACAATTAATGGTGAAAATTTAAAAAGAAAACATAAATCATTTACTAAGAATTTGTGGGAAAAAAGGAATAATAATTTGTCATTTCTTTAAGGCACAAGAAGGGAAATTTGTTCCACCACAATGATTTAATTCAATTGTAGCATCTGGTTTCTTCTGAAATGCATAAATAAACTCCAGAGAAAGAATAGAAGGAATATATAGAATTGAGAGAAGGAGCTGATCAGAGTTGTACCAACACCTTTGAAAACCTGCTATCACAACAGCACTGTATCCATACAAGTCTGCTATCAGCAATGAGCAATGGTGATACAAATGACTACAGTCAAACATAAACTGATCAATATTATGTTCTCATTATTCCACTTTATGCACTCTACATCCTGGCCATCCACAAATACTCACTGTTCTATACATGTACCCCACAGCATTTGTTCCATACACTTCTCTTGTCTGAAATCCTCAATATTCCTCTTTTGCATTTATTTAAATACCAAGTCCAGGCCTAGGTAACCTCTCCATTTACTTAATTTTAAATAGTTAACCTAATCACATGGATTAAAGCTAAATCTTCCCCTATTTCTGTTCCCCAGTCACCATTTACCTCCACAGAAATGACCAAATAAATCTTTAAAAATTTTAAAAAGAAGAAAAGATGAAATTTCAGCAGCATTAATGGTCATGTTTTAATGGCCTTTAAGTAGAAATTTATGGGCAAAAACACAACATGAATATGAATATGGGACAGGTGAGGCTAGGTAGGGAGAGACAGGTAGGGAGCAATATGAGTGGGGTCATACAGGGAGCTATGTAACCAGGATCATAGAAACCCCAGGTGTGAAGAAATGCTATAGACAAGGTATTAGCCAGAGAAAGGGGAACATAACAAATCCACCTTGTTTGTCCTAAATATAGATGAGATATTTTCATATTATTTACAAATCCACCTAAATAAGATGTTTAAGACAAGGTCTTAAATGTTAGAGACAAGATATTTACCCAGTTCACTAGTCATTTTTTTTTTTTTTACAAAAGACTTCAATGGCAACCCATTCAGGACCCCACTCACTCTAGAGAGCTTTCCTTTCTATTCCCATGTTCCTTTAATAAACTTTCACTTCATCTTACCCTATTGTGTACAGGATTTATTCTTCTACTCCATGAGAGAAGAATGCTGCAACCCTACAACAAATAAATGCAAGAACTTCCTCTCCAACTTCAAACCACCAGAAATAGATTTTTTTTAATTGCTAAAAAAAAAAGGAAAGAAAGAAAGAAAAAAAAAAAGAGGTGGGGATTTTCTAGGTCCTGGGAGAGGAAAGGAAACACAAGTGTAATAGTGACCAGTGCTTGAAGCTAGGGAGTTCACTAGGACACTGAAATCTGAAACACACTTTAGAGAGTAGAGCTTTAACTTCCATATGGAAACTATAATTGGGTCAGAAATCTCACATATTAGAGGAATCTGGCAGTAGACACCATCTGAACTGAAAAATACCTGCCCATTTCCCTAGATCACAGAAATAAAAAGCAAGTTGCTTATTCCAGGCTGCTAATGGAAAAAGAATCAACCACCAGAAATCAGTAACCTAGGTTTGCCTTCAAGTTTATACCAACTGAATATTTCAAAAACTCTGGAGTTAAGAACCTAGCCTAAAAGCTGATTAACAGTGGAGAATCCCACGAAACTTGTACAAAGTCATCTGTGAAATCTTTGAATCAGGAAGCTTCTAATAGCCAAAGCATATACAGAAATGCTATGAAGTATCTCCAATATTAGTTACAAAAAAGCATAACGCCAACAAAGACAGCCTGTGAATTAAACAAATGGAAACATTCTCACTGTAGAATTGGAGATGACAAAACTTTACAATGAGCATATGTGAAATGTTCAAGGTAATAAAGAATAGGTAAATATTCAAAAGACTAAGTAAAATATTATAAAACAAAAGAAATCAAATAACATAGTTTAAAAATAAGCTTATTTTTTAAAGTTTAAAATAAAAAATTAATTTGATATAAAGATAAACATTAGGGGAATTAAAACACAGGGCAAGAATCATGAATTTGGAAGGCATATCTGAAAAAAATAACAAAACCAGAGTATTAAAAGTTAAAGAGGGGGAAAAATGTGAGAAAGAAGTTAAGAACATGAAGAATTGGTGTAATTTCTAACACAACTTTAAAATGAGTTCCAGAAATAAAATGGGAGAGAGATAATATGAAGAAATTTGAAAAATAATGGTTGTAACTAAAAGAATACCTAAGTCTTCAGATTTAAAAGGCAGACGGCAGACCATAAAACAGTATAAATCACATAAATGTACCTCTATGTATATTTAGTGAATTAAAGAAAAACAGAAGGACTTCGTTTCCAGCTCTGCACATAAGGAGCTTAGAAGTTGCCACCCCAACCTAACAAGTAAAAAGCTGAACAGATTGAAAAGTCAACAACTCTTATTGGATACATAGAAAGGGCAGGACACGAGGCAAAGTTTGTCAAAGGCAAATACAGGGAGCCATGGCTTACCAACGTAGAGACTCAGGGGTGCAAACCACTGTGAGAAGAGGATCTAGGGGAAGAAAACCTGAACTGTAATTGATGAATTTCTGGAGGCTCAATGTAGACAATTCTGAGATATAAAAACCTCTAGGAGGACCCTGTCACATGGAGGACCCACAATATCGTGAGATTTACTTGCAGCAACTCAGCCAGATTTCCACAGTAAATATTAGAGAAAAAATTCCCATTTGCTTCCAGGACCATTTTTAAATACATCACAGCCCTCTGTTCTTACCAGTCCTTACCTTCAAGAGAAACTAACCAGAGCCTAACTTGCTGGGGTTCTATCAGAACCTAACTGATCTGGGGGAAAGGAAATGACTAACTCCAGTTGCCTCTCTCTTTTCATATGGAAAAAGGAAAATAGTCAAGTCCAGCTCACTCTAACCATCTGGTCAACTTAAGGAGCAGAGGGAAAAAAAATGGGAAATGTGTTTAAAGTCCAGAGGCATAGGCTCACTAAAAGACTGAGATCTAGTCATAGGATTATAAAACACTTGCCCTACTCCCACACCTCAGCACCACATTACTGAAGACCTATTTAAAGCAGTTACTTTTTTTTTAATTGGAGTTCAATTTGCCAACATATAGCATAACACCCAGTGCTCATCCCATTAAGTGCCCCCCTCAATACCTGTCACCCAGTCACCCCCATCCCCCGCCCACCTCCCTTTCCACCACCCCTTGTTCGTTTCCCAGAGTTAGGAGTCTTTATGTTCTGTCTCCCTTTCTGATATTTCCCACTCATTATCTCTCCTTTCCCCTTTATTCCCTTTCACTATTTTTTATATTTCCCAAATGAATGAGACCATATAATGTTTGTCCTTCTCCGATTGACTTACTTCACTCAGCATAATACTCTCCAGTTCCACCCATGTTGAAGCAAATGGTGGGTATTTGTCATTTCTAATGGCTGAGTAATATTCCATTGTATACATAGACCACATCTTCTTTATCCATTCATCTTTCGATGGACACCGAGGCTCCTTCCACAGTTTAAAGCAGTTACTTTTAACCAGTAACCAAGAAAAAATTACAAGACATACCAAAAAGCAAAAAAGACAGGTTTAAGAGATAGAGCAACCAGGCATGACCAGGATGTTGGGATTATCAGAACAAGACCTTAAAACAACCATGATTAATAACCTAAGGGCTTATGGATAAAGTAGAGAGCATAAAAGAACAGATGTACAATGTAAATAGAAAGTTGAGTTTTCTATGTATAGTATCATGTCATCAGCAAAGAGGGAGAGTTTGACTTCTTTGCCAATTTGAATGCCATTAATGTCTTTTTGTTGTCTGATTGCTGAGGCGAGGACTTCCAGTACTATGTTGAATAGCAGTGGTGAGAGTGGACATCCCTGTCTTGTTCCTGATCTTAGGGGAAAGATTCCCAGTGCTTCCCCATTGAGAATGATATTTGCTGTGGGTTTTTCGTAGACGGCTTTTAAGATGTTGAGGAATGTTCCCTCTATCACTACACTCTGAAGAGTTTTGATCAGGAATGGATGCTGTATTTTGTCAAATGCTTTCTCTGCATCTAATGAGAGGATCATATGGTTCTTGGTTTTTCTCTTGCTGATATGATGAATCACATTGATTGTTTTACGAGTGTTGAACCAGCCTTGTATCCCGGGGATAAATCCTATAAATCCTACTTGGTCATGGTGAATAATTTCCTTAATGTACTGTTGGATCCTATTGGCTAGTATCTTGTTGAGAATTTTTGCATCTCACCACTGCTATTCAACATAGTACTGGAAGTCCTCGCCTCAGCAATCAGACAACAAAAAGACATTAAAGGCATTCAAATTGGCAAAGAAGAAGTCAAACTCTCCCTCTTCACCAATGACATGATACTCTACATAGAAAACCCAAAAGCCTCCACCTCAAGATTGCTAGAACTCATACAGCAATTTGGTAGCGTGGCAGGATACAAAATCAATGCCCAGAAATCAGTGGCATTTCTATACACTAACAATGAGCCTGAAGAAAGAGAAATTAAGGAGTCAATCCTATTTACAATTGCACCCAAAAACATAAGATACCTAGGAATAAACCTAACCAAAGAGGTAAAGGATCTATACCCTAAAAACTATAGAACACTTCTGAAAGAAATGGAGGAAGACACAAAGAGATGGGAAAATATTCCATGCTCATGGATTGGAAGAATTAATATTGTGAAAATGTCAATGTTACCCAGGGAAATTTACACGTTTAATGCAATCCCTAACAAAATACCATGGACTTTATTCAGAGTTAGAACAAATTATTTTAAGATTTGTGTGGAATCAGAAAAGACCCCGGATAGCCAGGGGAATTTAAAAAAGAAAACCATATCTGGGGACATCACAATGCCAGATTTCAGGTTGTACTACAAAGCTGTGGTCATCAAGACAGTGTGGTACTGGCACAAAAACAGACACATAGATCAATGGAACAGAATAGAGAACCCAGAAGTGAACCTCAACTTTATGGCCAACTAATATTCGACAAAGGAGGAAAGACTATCCATTGGAAGAAAGACAATCTCTTCAATAAATGGTGCTGGGAAAATTGGACATCCACATGCAGAAGAATGAAACTAGACCACTCTCTTGCACCATCCACAAAGATAAACTCAAAACGTATGAAAGATCTAAATGTGAGACAAGATTCCATCAAAATCCTAGAGGAGAACACAGGCAACACCCTTTTTGAACTTGGCCACAGTAACTTCTTGCAAGATACATCCACAAAGGCAAAAGAAACAAAAGCAAAAATGAACTATTGGGACTTCATCAAGATAAGAAGCTTTTGCACAGCAAAGGATACAGTCAACAAAACTCAAAGACAACCTACAGAATAGGAAAAGATATTTGCAAATGACGTATCAGATAAAGGGCTAGTTTCCAAGATCTATAAAGAACTTCTTAAACTCAACACCAAAGAAACAAACAATCCAATCATGAAATGGGCAAAGACATGAAGAGAAATCTCACAGAGGAAGACATAGACATGGCCAACATGCACATGAGAAAATGCTCTGCATCACTTGCCATCAGGGAAATACAAATCAAAACCACAATGAGATACCACCTCACACCAGTGAGAATGGGGAAAATTAACAAGGCAGGAAACCACAAATGTTGGAGAGGATGCGGAGAAAAGGGAACCGTCTTACACTGTTGGTGGGAATGTGATCTGGTGCAGCCACTCTGGAAAACTGTGTGGAGGTTCCTCAAAGAGTTAAAAATAGACCTGCCCTACGACCCAGCAATTCCACTGTTGGGGATTTACCCCAAAGATACAGATGCAATGAAACGCCGGGACACCTGCGTTTATACCCCATGTTTATAGCAGCAATGTCCACAATAGCCAAAATGTGGAAGGAGCCTCGGTGTCCATAGAAAGACGAATGGATAAAGAAGATGTGGTCTATGTATACAATGGAATATTCCTCAGCCATTAGAAACGACAAATACCCACCATTTGCTTCAACGTGGATGGAACTGGAGGGTATTATGCTGAGTGAAGTAAGTCAATCGGAGAAGGACAAACATTATATGTTCTCATTCATTTGGGGAATATAAATAATAGTGAAAGGGAATATAAAGGAAGGGAGAAGAAGTGTGTGGGAAATATCAGAAAGGGAGACAGAACATAAAGACTCCTAACTCTGGGAAATGAACTACGGGTGGTGGAAGGGGAGGAGGGCGGGGGGTGGGGTGACTGGGTGACGGGCACTAAGAGGGGCACTTAATGGGATGAGCACTGGGTGTTATTCTGTATGTTGGTAAATTGAACACCCCTAAAAAATAAATTTATTATAAAAAAAAGAAAGCTGAAAACCCTAAGAAACAACTCAAAAGAAATGCTATAGGTAGAAAACACTATAACGAAAATGAAGAATGCCTTTCACTGGCTTCATAGTAGACTGGTTACAGAGGAGGAATTAATTTCTGAGATGGAGGATATAACAATAGACACTTCAAAAATTAAAGCCAAAGAGAATAATACCAAAAAAGTAAAAAAAAATAAAATAAAAAGAACAGAATATCTAAAGATTGTGAAACAGTTACAAGAGATATAACATGACTAATGGGGACAGCATAAGGAAAATGAATATTTGACACAATAATGACTGAGAATTTTTCCAAATTAATATCAGACACCAAGCCACAGATCCAGGAAGCTCAGAAATATCAAGCAGAACAAATGCCAAACAAAAAACTACACATAGGCATACCATTTTCAAACTACACAAAATCAAAGATTTAAAAAAAATTTTTTTGAAAGAAGCCAAAGAGGAGGAAAATAAACCTCACAAAATAACAAAGATAAAAATTACCTCTGACTTCACCTCAGAAACCATGCAAGCAAGAAGAGTAGAGTGAGACATTTAAAGTGTTCAGACAGAGAGAGGGAGAGTGAAAGACCAACCTAAAATTCTCTATTTTACAAAATTATCCCACCAAACTGAGGGAGAAATAAAGTCTTTCTCAGACAAACAAAAATGGACAGAACTTGTCACTAACAGGCCTATCTTGCAAGAAATTTTAAAAGAAGTTGTTTAGAGAGAAGGAAAAGAATATAGATCAGAAACTCCGATCTACATAAAGAAAAGAAGATCATCAAAGAAGGAATAAGGGAAGGTAAGACAAAAATGAGTATTTTTCTTGTTCTTAATTGATCTACCAGATAACAGTTTGTTCAAAATAATAAAGCAACATTACATTTGATTGTATATGCTTATGAATAGATAATATAGATATATGTACATATATATGGATGGATGGATGGATAGATAGATAGATAGATAGATAGATAGATAGATAGATAGATAGATATAGATATAGGGGGCTCAGCGGTTTGGCACCTGCCTTCAGCACGGGGCATGATTCTGGAGTCCCAGGATCGAGTCCCATATTGGGCTCCCTTCATGGAGCCTGCTTCTCTCTCTGCCTGTGTCTCTGCCTCTCCCTCTCTCTCTCCCTCTCTCGGTGTCTCTCATGAATAAATAAATAAAATATTTTAAAAAGATATAGATACAGATATATGAACTAACAAAGCTTGGAGAGAATTCTCAGTGACAATGGACTCAATGGGCCCAAGAGTCCTCTTGCCCTGAATTGTGTGTAAAATCAGATGCACCTGATAGCTAGAAATCCAATAGGTCTCACCTGTCCAGGTAGAAAACAACCTAGAGCAGATAGCTGCTGGTGGAATGCACTCCTTTCCCTTCCCTTCAACCTACCAATTAATAGACATATGGGAAACTTAATTCTTTAGCAGAGAAATTTGATTCTTTATATAACTTTTTAGATTTGTGTTTGCTAACATTTCATATGGGGTGGGGGAGGTGGTAAATTACCATAAACAACCCAAGCCAATCTTTCCCTAGCTTTCTGGCAGAAACAGGACATAGAAGAATAGGTTCTACATATGGGCTTATGCATGCTTAAATAGAAATAAATTGAGTGACAGCAATGACGGGAGGGACAGGAGAGAAAAATTAGGATTATCCTGTTATTACTAAGGTACTCACTCTACTTGTAAAGTGGTACAGTATTATTTGAGAGTGGACTTGGATTAGATGTAATGCATATTACAAACTCCAGCACAACCACTAAAACAAATGTAAGAAAAAGTATGATGAATGTCCTGAAAAATTTGTTTAAAAATGAAATCATATAATGTTGCTCAATTAAAACCACCAAAGTCAGGAACAAGTGCAGTAAAAAAGAGGAGCAAAGAATATGGGCAACAAACAAAAAATAGTAAATATATTTATAGTATATAAATATTAATCCAACTATGTAATAATCACTTTGAACATCAATGGTCTAAATGTATCAATTAAAAGATAGAGATTGTTAGAATGGATTAAAAAAAAATGACCCTACCAGTTGCTGTTCAAAAGAAATTCACTTTAAATATAAAGACATATATAAATTAAAACTAAATAAATGAAGAAAAATACACCATACTGACACCAATCAGAAGAAAGTAGGAATACCTATATTAATTTCAGATACAGCAAACTTCAAAGTGAAAAAGTTATAAGGGATAAATAAGGACAATACATAATGATAAAGAGGTCAATTCTCTAATAAAATACAGTAATCCTTGTGCACCTAAGAACAGAGCATCATACTACATAATGTAAAAATAATAGAACTTCTAGAAGAAATAGATCCACTATCACAGTTGAAGACTTCAATACTCCTCTATCAGAAATGGACAGATCCAGTAGACAGAAAATCAGAAAGAACATAGTTGTACTCAACAAATCATCAATTAACTAGATATAATCAATATTTATAGACTACTTCCACCACCAACAGAAAAATAAACATTTTTCTCAAGCTCACATGGAATATTCACCACGGTAGACTATATTCTGGGCCACAAAACACACCTTTACAGGTTTAAAAGAATAGAAATCATACAATATCTGCTCTTAGACCACAGTGGAATTAATATAAATCAATAATAGAAAGATAACTGGAAAATTCCAAAATATATGGAAATTAAATAACACACTTCTAAAGGACACAGGTGTTTTATAAATATATATTTAACTAAATGAAAATGAAAACACAATCTATCAAAATTTGTGGTGGGGGCAGCCTGGGTGGCTCAGTCTTTTTTTGTTTTTGTTTTTGTTTTTTATTTTTTAGGGTGGGGATAGGGAATCAAGGTTCCAGTCTCGTGACCGGAAAGGATGTTGTGGTCGTGGTGAGCTGGGCAAGCCAGTGCGGGAGGTGAGTGATGGGTCTGGGGTGGGGAGAAAGTTCTGGACTGGGATGGGGGAGGGGATCCTAATGAGGGGCGTGGTCAGGGAAATGCTGCTGGGTGGGTGGAGAGGGGGGAGATGAAGCTACTAATGGACTCAGATTTCCAGTGCTGGTGATAGAACCAACCAAAGTCTACCAGCCTTCGTATGTCTCTATAAATAATGAGGCTGAGGAGAAGACAGTTTCTCTGTGGCATGTCTCACCCACAGAAATGCTCATGTCGTGATCTTGGATCCTAGGATCAGGCTCTGCACTCAGCAGGAAGTCTTCTTGAGATCCTTTGTGTCCCTCCATCTCTGACCCTGCCCCCATTGACTAAGATCTTTAAAAAAGAAAAAGAAAGGGATGCCTGGGTGACTCAGCCATTGAATGTCTGCCTTTGGCTCAGGGCGTGATCCCGGAGACCTGGAATTGAGTCCAGGGGAGGTGGAGAGGGGTGAGGTGGGGAGCCCGAGGACGGTGGGCAGCTCAGCTGGCTGGGGTGGCGGGGGGCGATGGGGGGCAACAGGGGTTAACTATCTGACTCTGGATTTCAGTTCGGGTCATGATCACGATTGCAAGATCAAGCCTGCGTGGGGCTCTACTCTCAGCATGGAGTCTGCTGTAGAGTCTCTCCCTCTGTTTCTGTCCCTCTTCCTGCTTATGTGGTCAATAAATAAATAAATTAATTAATTAATTAATTAATTAAAAAAAACTTGGAAACAAATGAAATATATTTCAATATGTGAGTGGATAAATAAAGACTGCAAAACAACCAGGCAATGGAATATTATTATCATTTAAAAAAAGGAACTACTCAAAGTATAAAAAATAGAGAAACTTTAAGTATATATTACTAAGTAAGAGAAGCTAATCTGAAAATGCTGCATTCTGTATGATTCCAACTACCACATTCTATGAAAGGCAAAACTGTGGAGACAGTAAAAAGATTGTATTTGTCAAAACCCATAGCATATTCAGTACCAGAAGTGAACCCTAATGTAAATTATGGAATTTAGATGATTATGACATGTCAATATATGTCATCAATTTTAACAAGTGTATCACTCTGGGGGATATTGATAAGGGGAAAGGTTATATATGTAGGGCAGGGGCAGTGGGTTTATGAAAGGTTTCTGTACCTTTCTCTCAATTTTCACTGTCAACTTGCTCTGAGAAAAAAATCAAGTCTTAAAAATATATAATAAATTAAAAAATAATATGAAGGGTTGGCTGTGAGCATATGTGTGTGGGAATGGAGGAAAATTGTGGAAATTGAATTTTCTGATAAATATGAAAATGTATTGTTTCCTGAATTGTTCAGAAGAGTATACACACTCAAAAATAGTCCATTTTATTGTATACATATATTTTTGATTTTGATTAAAATATAAAATTATGTTTATTTGGAAGAGTAATAACTAACTAAATTGAAATGGAACCTTTAGCAGTACCTGGGTAACTCAGTTGGTTAAGTGTCAGACTTAATTTCAGCTCAGGTCATGATCTCTAGGTCCTAGAATCAAGCCCTACATCAGGCTCCATGTTCAGCAGGGATCTGCTTAAGATCTCTCTCTCTCTCTCTCTCTCTCTCTCCACCCTTCCTCCTGTTCTCTCTCTCTTTCTCAAATAAATAAATAAATCTTAAAAAAAGAAATGGAACCTCTACCTCTACTCATAACTTCTAAACTAGTAAAGGTCAAATGAATAGTAATAAAAAGGTCTATTACTCCAAAATAAAACAAGACTGGAGAAAAAAATCAACAAAGCATGAGGCATGTGTAAATCACAAATATATATAAATATGCTGGTAATCACAATAAATATAAATAGGTTAAATGTATCAGTTAAAAGAAAGATTGTCAATAGTAGGCCACTGGTCTCTCCTAGAAGAATTTTAAAAGCCAGGTTTGAATGAATGAATGAATGAATGAATGAATGAAACTTGAAATCATCTGCCTGAAGA
Organism: Vulpes vulpes; assembly: GCF_048418805.1. Taxonomy (NCBI): domain Eukaryota; kingdom Metazoa; phylum Chordata; class Mammalia; order Carnivora; family Canidae; genus Vulpes; species Vulpes vulpes. The sequence continues at coordinate 99,163,901 of NC_132787.1, read as the reverse complement.
CAGCTAAGGCAACAGTAACTAGAGAAGCTATAAACCCCAAGAGATAACCTCTGAAAAATCAAGTTACCTTTATGCAGTGCTTGTGAAACATACACTAAAAGGAAAGTAGAGGATATTCCAGAAAAGGAACTCGAAGACTGTTGTACATACAAATGAGCCAATGATAACCTCTATGGATTGCCCCCTAGTCTATTTCTTCACTATAGGCTGAGACCCATTAGCTCAAAAGCTAAATTGCTCCAAACTCAATTTTTTTTACACATCCAATAATTTTTAAAATAGTTGAAATTACCAGATTTTTAGTCATTTAGAGCCTGCCTGTTTTGAATACCCCAAAATACCTTCCTGGACTTACTACCCACTGATAACACAGTATTTGTAGTTAAAAGGACCCAAGCTACCTTTTGGAGCCTTCTGACCCAGAGACTCCTCATCTACTCTGAGCCTCCTCTCCAGTTCTTCTGTTCCATTGCCATTTTTCCCTTCTGGATGGTGACACCTATATTACAAGCCTCTGGATGGTCTCATACTATGAGGGACGTCCCATCCCATGTCACCCTATCCAAGGCCACCAATAAAGGTTGTTGTGGGTTACTACCTCTAATGGTCATACGTTTTATTTTAGTATTACTTTTTTAGGAATAGGGATTTTTTTTAAAGATTTTATTTATTTATTTATTATTTTCTTAACTTAAATTTGCCAACATATGGTATATCATTAGTTTCAGAAAACTACAGAATACTTCTGAAAGAAATGGAGGAAGACACAAAGATGGAAAACCATTTCATGCTCATGGATTGGAAGAATAAATATTGCTAAAGTGTCTATACTACCCAAAACAATCTACACATTCAATGCAATATACCTATCAAAATACCAATGACACTTTTCACGGAATTGGAACAAATACTCCTAAGATTTGTATGGAGCCAGAAAAGACCCCAAATAGCCAGAAAATGTTGGTCACACCTTTTAAAAATTGATCAGCCCCAAATCCCTTAAATTACCTACACAGACTACTGCAGACTCTCAGCTAAAGAAACTATAGTAAACTAGTTGTAGGTGCAGCCTTACCACAAAGGGCTCACACTGAGACAGTCCCTGATTAAATTCAAGCAATAATCCATCACTACTAGTTAAAAGAAGAGTGAACCCATTTTAGGAGAAATAATCTCAAAATAGTTTCAGTATACAACTTATGTCATTCAATCTAAAATTAACAGACATACCAAAATACTATAAAACTGGAATCCATGAAAAAAAAACCAGGTACACAACTGATAATGATATCATAATTACTTCATAAAGATTTTAAAATTAAAAAATAAATAAGGAAAAAAATAGGTAAGGTTGTGAAAATTTACCAGGGAATTTTCATCTTTAAGAAAGAACCAATGGAAGTTCCCCCACTGACAATTCCCACATCTGAAACCAGATTAGATGCAACATATGTGTAAACTAGAAGCCCAGAAGGATAGGATAGAAAGGAGGGGGAAGAAGCAACAGCAAAGAGATAGTGGCTAAACATTTTCACCAATACTGATGAAAGATACCATCCCACAAATTCCAGGGTCTCTGAAAAATCCTAAAAAATAATCTGTGCAAAGGAATGTACACCTGAGTACATGATAGTTAAACTGTTGAAAAATAAAGGAAAAGACAAGTGTTTAAATCTAACTAGAGAGATAAAGATGTGTTGTTATCTATAAAGAAAAGTAATAAAACTGATGGCTGACTCCTCCTTAGAAATGATGGAAACCAAAAAAAAAAAATATGAAAGTATATATTTAAAGTTCTGAAAGAAAAAGAAATGCCAAAGGAAATTCTATACTCAGTGAAAATGTCATTCAAAAATAAAGATGAGATAATGATGCTTTTAGATAAAGAGAGAATCTTCCACCAACAACGTGCACTAAAATAAATCTACTAAAGAGAATGTTCAAACGGAAGGAAAATGATCCCAGAACCTAACATGTAATTGCAGGCTGGATAAAGAGAAATAAAACAGGTAAATGATTAAGTAGGTGTAAGATGAACATTGACTAAATATTGACTATGCAAAATAATGATAATAACTGCGAGATTCAAAATGTATATATCATTAAACTATATGTCAAAAGCACAAACCCACACATATACACTTACAAAGATAAGTGAGTAAACTTATAAAAATGGCCAGAAAGTAATAAAAAATAATAGCAAGGGTAATTGTTTTGTTTTTTTCATGAGTTGCAAGTAATGGGTTTTGAATAAATGATTTCAATTCTCTTTTATGTATTTCCAAAGTCTGCTAAGCACACAAAACAGAAAAAAATCCCCACTTTACCTCAGAGAGCTAGTTGGAAAGATGAACATCAAAAATACTTAGAGAAATCAAAGTGAAATCACTCAGAAAAAGACAAAGACCATATGATTTTTATATGTGGAATCTTAAAAACAAAACAAAGAAACAAACAAATAGACTCTTAAACACAGAGAACAGACTCATGGTTGCCACAGGGGATGTGGGTGGGGAGATGAGTGAAATATACAAAGAGGATTAAAGGGTCCAAATTTCTGTAAAAATAAGTCACAGGAAAAGAAAATAAGTCACAGGGATGAAAAGTACAGTAGGGGGAATATAGTCAATAGTATTACGATAATGTTGTATGGTGACAGATGGTGACTACAGTTATCGTGAGGAGTCCTGAGTAATGTATGGAATTGCTGAATCAGTATGTTGGACACCTGAAACTAATATAACACTGTACACTAATTATGCTACAATAAAAAAACTTAGAGAAATAAAAATATGTAATAGAGCTGATGGCGATAAATCTATAAGATGTATTGCTATTGTAGCCAAAGGAAATACACACACACACACACACACACACACACATTTAAAGATGCTGATTACCAAGTAGGCCAGCCATTCCTGCAGCTTACTTTACAGAATATTGTTCAAGGAGCCAGGTTTCCCGCCACACGTGCCCACTCTACCTCACTGGAACCTCCCAAGATCTGGGTGCTTCATATGCTAATCTTATCCTCCCACCCCAGTGGATGATCAGTTTTGCCAGAGGACTTTTCTGGTGTCAGTACTTGAAAGCTCTGTATCCCAGGAATCCCTCAGGCTCAGGCAAACCAGGACAATTTGTCATCCCACAACTTTATAAAAATAAAACCATTTGTTCCTTTGTGCCAGTTAGTTTACAACAAGGCTGTCACCCTTGAAACTGTTGTTGCCCTGAAAAGCTGTATTTATTGATCAGAGCATCTGCCTCTGGGTTTGGTTTTCAAAGTCGGAATTAACTCCTCTGCAAGTCATGGAGAATAAGAATAGATATGTCTCCATGGCATAAATGTAAACAGTATAATGACATACATTGGATTGTTACCACTCAGAGTTATTAAAATAATCTCACATATCTCTCACATTATCCTCCGTTTTTTACTCCTTCATGTTGGGTTAAAAATATATACTTATATACTTATACTCCACTTCTTATCAGAATTATACCTCCTGAGAATGATCCAGTATCACTCCTTTCAATGTACCTGTGGTAGTGATGGTCATAGTTAGCATTTTCCCAGCAGAGATCACCAGGGGCTAGACATTTCACACATATAATCTTATTTAATTCTCAAAACAATCCTGAAAGATATACATTGTAATTATATTGAAGATGTGTTAGCTGGTCTTCAGAGTGGTTCAATAATTTGGACAGGGCCAAACAGCTAGCCAGGGCCAAGGCAGGGAGGGAAACCATGGTTTGCCTAACTGTAAAGTTCAATTTTTAAAAATAATTTACCCTAAAATTTACTTTAAGAAGGTTTATGAGTCATCATACATGAAATTGAGGATTTAAGAGTGATTAATTCTTTTAACCTCTAGTTTTTGTTAAACACCCCTTTCCATTCTGAGCTGAATAGATTCAAATAATATGATCTAAAGTGACTTAAATTAGAGGAATTATTTTATCTAGGCATCCATTTTATCTAGGCATACAAATGTCTCTCTGCTATACATTGCTCCCTAAATAGAAATTGCTTTAGATAAAAAAAAAATTAATAGCTGAAATAATTATATAGTTTCTAGGTGAGTCATTCTGCAACTTTTAGTCTTTGGGAAGATTTCATATTTCTGGCTATCCATGATGAAATGGTAAAATTACAGTTCACTATTAAGTACATCTTTTTTACTCGTACTATTTTCTTCTTTTTTTTAAAATAAATTTATTTTTTATTGGTGTTCAATTTACCAACATACAGAAGAACACCCAGGCTCATCCCGTCAAGTGCCCCCCTCAATGCCTGTCACCCAGTCACCCCCACCCCCCGCCCTCTTCCCCTTCCACCACCCCTAGTTCCTTTCCCAGAGTTAGGAGTCTTTATGTTCTATCTCCCTTTCTGATATTTCCCACACACTTCTTCTCCCTTCCCTTATATTGCCTTTCACTATTATTTATATTCCCCAAATGAATGAGACCATATAATGTTTGTCCTTCTCCGATTGACTTACTTCACTCAGCATAATACCCTCCAGTTCCATCCACGTTGAAGCAAATGGTGGGTATTTGTCGTTTCAAATGGCTGAGGAATATTCCATTGTGTACATAGACCACATCTTCTTTATCCATTCATCTTTCGATGGACACCGAGGCTCCTTCCACAGTTGGCTATTGTGGACATTGCTGCTATAAACATCGGGGTGCAGGTGTCCGGCATTTCATTGCATCTGTATCTTTGGGGTAAATCCCCAGCAGTGCAATTGCTGGGTCGTAGGGCAGGTCTATTTTTAACTCTTTGAGGAACCTCCACACAGTTTTCCAGAGTGGCTGCACCAGTTCACATTCCCACCAACAGTGTAAGACGGTTCCCTTTTCTCCACATCCTCTCCAACATTTGTGGTTTCCTGCCTTGTTAATTTTCCCCCATTCTCACTGGTGTGAGGTGGTATCTCATTGTGGTTTTGATTTGTATTTCCCTGATGGCAAGTGATGCAGAGCATTTTCTCATGTGCATGTTGGCCATGTCTATGTCTTCCTCTGTGAGATTTCTCTTCATGTCTTTGCCCATTTCATGATTGGATTGTTTGTTTCTTTGGTGTTGAGTTTAAGAAGTTCTTTATAGATCTTGGAAACTAGCCCTTTATCTGATACGTCATTTGCAAATATCTTTTCCCATTCTGTAGGTAGTCTTTTAGTTTTATTGACTGTATCCTTTGCTGTGCAAAAGCCTCAGCAAACAGACAACAAAAAGACATTAAAGGCATTCAAATTGGCAAAGAAGAAGTCAAACTCTCCCTCTTCGCCGATGACATGATACTCTACATAGAAAACCCAAAAGCCTCCACCCCAAGATTGCTAGAACTCATACAGCAATTTGGTAGCGTGGCAGGATACAAAATCAATGCCCAGAAATCAGTGGCATTTCTATACACTAATAATGAGCCTGAAGAAAGAGAAATTAAGGAGTCAATCCCATTTACAATTGCACCCAAAAACATAAGATACCTAGGAATAAACCTAACCAAAGAGGTAAAGGATCTATACCCTAAAAACTATAGAACACTTCTGAAAGAAATGGAGGAAGACACAAAGAGATGGGAAAATATTCCATGCTCATGGATTGGCAGAATTAATATTGTAAAAATGTCAATGTTACCCAGGGCAATTTACATGTTTAATGCAATCCCTATCAAAATACCATGGACTTTATTCAGAGATTTAGAACAAATTATTTTAAGATTTGTGTGGAATCAGAAAAGACCCCGAATAGCCAGGGAAATTTTAAAAAAGAAAACCATATCTGGGGACATCACAATGCCAGATTTCAGGTTGTACTACAAAGCTGTGGTCATCAAGACAGTGTGGTACTGGCACAAAAACAGACACATAGATCAATGGAACAGAATAGAGAACCCAGAAGTGAACCTCAACTTTATGGTCAACTAATATTCGACAAAGGAGGAAAGACTATCCACTGGAAGAAAGACAGTATCTTCAATAAATGGTGCTGGGAAAATTGGACATCCACATGCAGAAGAATGAAACTAGACCACTCTCTTGCACCATCCACAAAGATAAACTCAAAATGGATGAAAGATCTAAATGTGAGACAAGATTCCATCAAAATCCTAGAGGAGAACACAGGCAACACCCTTTTTGAACTTGGCCACAGTAACTTCTTGCAAGATACATCCACGAAGGCAAAAGATACTCGTACTATTGATACATCAGATGTACAGTTAAAGTTCACCTGAATTACTAAAGATTATTTTAAAATTTATATTGGTGGGGGGGGACTTTCAATAATCTCATCAGGTATTTTACCACATTTAACTAGATAGCACCTTGGAAAAAGACTGAATTTAGAAAAAAAAGATCTGAGGTGCCTGGGTGGCTCAGTCGTTTAAGTGTTTGTCTTCTGCTCAAGTCATGATCCTAGGGTTCGGGGATTGAGCCCACATCAGGTTCTCTGCTCAGTGGGTAGCCTGCTTCCTCCTTCTGCCCCTCCCCTTGCTTGTGTTCTCTTTCTCTCTCTCTCAAAAATAAATTAAAAATATTTTTTAAAAAGATATCTATTGATTACATTTAATTGAATTTCACAAATATTTACTGCTTTCCTCCTTCCTATACAACAGACATGCAGTGTGCTGTCAAAAATACAGAGATGACATAATTGCTTGTCTTCAATTTGAGCAATCGATTTGAGTATCAGTAAGCAACTGATCACATAGTGTGGTGAATGTCCCAGTAGACATGTGTAGAAGGTGTGGAAATGACAGAACTGGAAGCGATTCTGAAGGTGGGGAAAGATTATCAGGGAGGCCTTCTCATCGGGGTTGCCAGAGAGGAGGTAGGTGGCAGGATTGGGTGAAAATAGATGTAGGGGATTAAAAACACACTCATCCTGAAAAGCACTGAGAAATGTATAGAATTGTTTGATATCTAAGCTCAATTTTGAAGGGTGCTAGGAAACGTTGCGATTTGGAGAGCCTTAAGACCGGTTCTAACTGATTTGATCCCTTTCCTTCACTTTACTTTCAAGTTTGGTCAGTTAGAGTAATCTAGATGTCCCACATAGTCTTCATCCATTCTTATGGATTCTTCTCTCTATTCAATTCAGAAGTGATCACCATCATCCTGCTCTGCCTATGTTGTATGCTGCCTACTAGGCCACTGTCACATGTTACAACTATCTGAAAACTTCCCCTATCACAACTGGGCATAAACTTTCCTTCCCTTTTGAAACAACACTTAGTTGCTCTGTTATGTCATTATCAAAATTCTAGTTTGTGTTTGGGTTACTGGAGTAATGATTCTACCCTACGTAGGTGGTTTGCTTTCTGAAAACACAAAATAGACTTGATAGTATCAGCACCTCCTTCTCACATTCCTCCACCCGTCACTGACCACAACACTGAGCCCAGTGTCTACAACAAAATAGGGGGTTCCATAAATACTGCCCCTTTGATAAAGGAAGTTTTGCCTGAGAAATGAGCCATGGCATCCTTGACAGGAAAACAGGAGAGGTTTTCACTTACTAAAATGAGCATACTCCTCTTATGGAATATAAATGGGATTTTAGTTAAAATCCAACGTTGAAATGTACTAAGATGCCATCCATTTAAATGGATCATTTCATAAGAAACCAATCTCTCATTATTGATTAGTTTATGATTTTAAGAGATTAGAAAAACTGGAAGAAATTTTCTTTCTCGATTTGTTTCCAATGTTCACTCTGAGCACTTGGCTAATTTTAAGTTCTAGAATATAGATTAGCTGTATATCTAGGACTCTCTCTGGGATCAACATAGATCCCAAAAACAAGACCTGAAAAATGTCAAAAAACCCAAGGAAAGAAAAAGAAAAAAGTTTCAAAGGCCTCTGAGTGGTCAAGAAAAAAAGGGCTGAGGGAGGAATCAGGTTTTAGGAGGAGAAATCATTTAGCAAAAGCAACCAAACATGACAACAAATTGATGTCAGCAGGGAAAGAGGGAAAATAAGCATTTTTGGAAAGATAAATAAGTTCAGAAAATCTCGAACAACTCAAAGGTTATACTATTTAAAGTTAGAATGGGATATGAAGCCCAGGAAATAGCTTGGCCAGTATTTCCAAGGATCCCATAAATGATTCATGTATCATCTCTAAGGGATCACAGTGTCCATTTCTTTTCACAACTTTAGCAGTGAAAAAAGTAAGGTGTTCTCATTTCCCTAATTTATTTTCTTAAAAATGGAAATTTTAAATGTAAGAATACTGCACATTCCTAAATTTTCCTTAATATTATGCAGAATCTATAATTCTTACTTCAAGTCTTGACAGTCTGCCAGGAGCTAAAACAAAACAAAAGGAATGCTAAAAGAATTTCTTAGTGAACTTAAATTATGCATGACACTTTCCTGCATGGAACAGTTCCTTGTAAAATTGAAGATCTCACTAAAGCTAGCAGGGAAGTTTGATGAAAGATATATACCCTGTATTCAAGGTCATTTCTTACTTTATCCTTTTGATTATGTTCTATTCTTTTCCATATCCTCATACAATCTTTTAAATGAGAAAGATGGAGAATTATTTAGAAAAGAGTTATACTTATATCCATCATTAAGCCACTTTAAATTTATGTTAAGAACTTTGACCGGAAGATCTTACAAGATGAAGACAAGTCCAGAGAATTGCTTGAGTAAATACTGTGGGAGCAGCCAGTAAAAATCATAGATGACCAACTATAGCTAGGAAGTCATCTCAGGAAAACTCAGGGAGATTGAATTACTATTTTTTTTTAATTTTATGACATAAAGAACAATATCATGTTCAGAGCTTGGAGAATATCAAAAGGTAAACTTTCCAATGCCAGTGTTTAGTTTTGGTAGACCTATGACTATGACAAATAAACCTTAAGGTAAATAATAGTTTAAGTACAATAGACCCTTTTACCAGTCCTAGGCTAGTGTAAAAGTCAGGGAATGTCCTCTTTCCATGCAGTCTTCCAAACACCCAGGCTGTCAGAAGCTCTGCTCTCTCAAACATATGGTTTCCAAGGTTACTCTTTCCACTGAGGGCAACAGAAGAGAAAAGGAAGGAACACAAGTGTTTACAGGTCAGGTCTGGAAGCGATAACAGTTTACTTTGGCTCATCTTTGCCAGTCACTTGGCCACACATGGAGATGGGAGTGTGTTGGCAGAGTTGCAGTCCCAAACACAGGAGCCACTTCCCAAGAGTCATTCCACAATGAGGAGAAGGAAGGACATGCATTTGGTGGACACTTTGCCATCTCAACTACAATCCTGTAAGTTATAGGAAGTAGTACTAGGAGCAACCACTTGTCAGGGGATCTGATACTGTAGGTAGGCAATCTAGAACCAATTAAGTTCATAATATGCCTTTGAGTTCCTCTATCTCTTGTTTGTAGATGCAAAGTTGAAGCTTCTTGAAAAATAAAAATGGAAAAATCTATTCATATTCCTGAAGCTTTGAGCAGGTTTTAGGAAGGCTTCCAATGCAGAAGCTAACACAGACTCAATCACAAAACCACAAATGATCAATTTTGGGTTAAAGATGGTGCACAAAGCACAAGTTTAGTCTCCCTCTCTTAATCTAAAAGCTTCTTAGTGGAAAAAAAAAGGATATGAAATGTTTAGCTAGGATACACAAAGGTCAAAGACAGGGAAACACCAGAATCATGGGTGATGGACACACTGGAAAGCATAGAAAGGGATCAGCAATCCAAACTCTACTACATATGAATGAGTCACCTTTGATGACTTTCTGGAGTTTTGGCCTGACACCTCAGGTTATTACTAATCTGCATAACATCTTTCAATAATTGGTAAAAATGTGATGTGATGAGCACTGGATGTTATACTATATGTTGGCAAATTGAATTAAAGTTAAAATTTAAATTAAAAAAATGGCAAAAACAAAATTTTCTTAGTCCACTTACCTATTTTTACCAAAATGGGGCATATGATGTTATAATCTCCTTTTCCATTTACACTTTTTTATGTCATTAAATATTATTCTAGAGTATTATTTAAATGTTTCATGGTATATTATCATACAGACTTACAGCATATTCATAACATATTGCAGTCAAAACAACAAAAAAAAATATATATATATATATATTCTATGATCTAGGCCCCATCCTAATTTTTATATCATATATCCTTAAGTCCTCACAACCATGCTATGCAGTGGGTATTTTGATTATTATCCCCAATTTAAAAATGTAAAAACTGAGATTCTCTGAGATAGCATCCTTTTACAAGATCACACATTGATTCCATTTTTATTTACCTGCTCCTAGAATCTTTGTCAAGCTCAACTCTATTTCCTAAGTGAAATGACTGCATTTCAAGCACTATTTTGTGCTCTAATTTTTAATTCTGCCACAAAATAGGGAAGACAAAAGCAATTCAGTTTTGTACGGGAAAAAATCACATTTATCAGCCTGCACCAGAAGATGCAGTTTATTGGTGCCCCGGAGCCAGCTTTCAGAAAATACTTCCACATGATCTACAGCTTAATCCAGAAATGGCCTAAAAAATTGGACTGCTGCCATGCCATGAATCCAAGAAGAGAGCTATTTTAAAGTCCTCTTTTTGAACAACAACAAAATAATACAGTTGATTATTTTTATTTCAACTGTATTAAAGTTGGTTGATTTTATTTTAATAAGAGAAAACTGGTTGATTTTTTTTTTATTCAAATGGTTGATTTTTTTTAATAAGACAAAACTGAAAGAAGAGTTCATTTTGCTCCATAATGGTTGATTTTTTTAATGGTTGATTTTTTTAATTGAAATAGTTGATTTTTTAAATGAGATTAAATTGAAAGAAGAGTTCATTTTGCTCCATAAAGAAAGCACTGAGTTTACTTACTTTAGGAGTACATTATTATATTAATAATGCACATTTCTGGGCAGCCTGGGTGGCTCAGCGGTTTAGCACTGCCTTCAGCCCAGGGCCTGATCCTGGAGACCTGGGATCAAGTCCCACATCAGGCTCCCTGCATGGAGCCTGCTTCTCCCTCTGCCTGTGTTTATGCCTGTCTCTCTCTCTCTCTCTCTCTCTCTCTCTCTCTCTCATGAATAAATAAATAAAATCCAAAAAAAAGATGCACATTTCTCTTGTGTTAACTGCTCACAGATATTCTGGTGTGCAACCTTCAGAGCATCTGCAGACAAAACAGGTCTTCTGTTGTTAGAAGGTATGCTCACAGTTACCTCCATAGTAGTATTAGAACCCTACCCCTCCAGGTCTAAGTTTAAAGTCCTCGCTCTCTTTTTTTTTTTTTTTATTTCAAGCAACCTTGCAATTTCTCTCTTGTCCTGCAAGTCTCAGAGAACCTTATTAGTTTTACAGATGTACCTTTCTTTCTGTTGGCTTAACATAGTAAATGAAGAATTTGTGTTTCATACATAAATTCTTGTCCAATGCAAAAATACTGGCAAATATCTTAAACCTTAAAACTTTTCCAGAAGCAGAAATCATTATAGAGTGTTCAGAAAACAAAATTGAAGGGCACCCGAGTGGCTCAGTCAGTTAAGTGTCTGCCTTTGGCTCAGGTCATGATCCCAGGGTCCTAGAATCAAGCCCCAAGTTGGGCTCCCTGCTCAGTGAGGAGTCTGCTTCTCCCTCTCCCTCTGCTTCTTCCCCCAACCCCCAGCTTGTATTTTATCTGTCTCTCTCTCTCTCTCTCTCTCTCAAATAAATAAAAATCTTTAAAAAAAGGAACCAAAATTGAGAGCATCTTACCAAATATTTAATGAGAGCCCATTTGTGATAAATACCATAGGAAAAAGTAGAGAGGAACAAGATCTCAGGAGTTCAGAAGAAAGGATGAGATAATTACAGATTACTCTTAACACAAGGAAAATTAAAAGGTGCCATAACAGTGAGATATACAACGTGACATGTATGTATGTATGTTTAAAGGAGGGAAATATCATGTTTATTTGAAGAGATGATAAAAATCTTTGGGAGAAAGTTACATTTGAAATGGGCCTCGATGGAATAATATAATTTCTGTGACTGGAAATGAAATGGAACACACAGGACCCATTTCCAATGGGGAGAAAGTTTAATACAGCCAAAGGAGAGTCGCTGTGTAGAAGACCATAAAACACAAGGTCTCGTGTGCTATAGAGTTTGTATTTAAATTCGTTGAACACTTTTATATGAAGAATAATATATTTGATATACTTGGGACTCAGAAAAGATAAATCCTGTTCTGTATTAAGTTGGCTTGGAAGAAGAATCTCTTGAGGATAAGGAGAAAATAGGAGAGTTATATCTCAGTTTTCTAATGTAACAAGGTCTCAGTGAGCAGGGAAAAGGCAGGTCAGGATAGTGGATATATTTTGAATTTGCAAGACACTGAAAATTCACAAATTGAGCCCAATGATTGAATATTAACATACCAGCTTCAAAGAGGACAAACTATTGGAAATCTTGGAAATGGCTACATACAGTACATATTTCTAAGATTTTATGTTAGATAATTTTAATGTTTCTTCATTTATGAACTTAATTATTTTCTTGATGTCCTTGTGTTGTGTCCATTTTACCAAAATGGAATTCAAAGTGCAGTGAAACCACACAGCTGGGCACTTTAATGTGTCCCAGACTCAGCTGAAGTTGCCTGGACTCCTGGTTCTCTAAACTAAGAGCCACTAAATCACTTCATATTTTCACAGAAAGCCAGATGGGATGCTGTAAGTGCACTTGTCGGATTCTTACTTGAATAGTTCCCATCTGGGAATGGATTAATTTAAGAGATAACAGGTAGAAATCTTTTGTATGATAACAACCTCTGCAGGTGGGAAGGATTATTATTTTAGCTTTCCACCTTCTGAACTCATCCGAATCAGATTTTCAACACCACTTACTAGACAGTGTAATTACTATGCACTCACTGTGGAATGCAGGTTGGCCTTAATCAAGGAGAGGCAGCATAGCACCGTACAGGGTTGGTCATGCTGTCTCTGGGACCAGTCTTCTCAGGCTGCAATTCCACTACCCAGGTGATGTTAGGCAAGGTAGTTAACACCTCTGTACCTCAGATTCTTAGCCTACAAAACTGAGATGGTAATAACAGTACCTACCTAGAAGATCCTTCTGAGGTTAGAGGCTCTCTGACCTGTGCCCATTAGAAGAGTGCCTGTTACATAGTATGTGCTCAATAAATGTCAAGTAGAACAGTTAACCATCCTGTTGTCACAATAGACAGTAAGCTCCTTGAGAACAGGGAATGACTTCTGTAGTTGGTTTTGAAGCTCCTCGTGTTACCGAACCCCCAAGACCAGGTTCTTGAGTCTCATTGTCATAAAACTGAACACTGGACTCAAGAGAAAGAAAACAGGCAGAGCTTATTAGAGACAACTTGCAATCAAAGAAGTCCACAAAAAGAGGAATGTTGCTCTCTGAAGGGGTAGTGTGCAAGGCTTATAAAGGCACTCTTCCAAAGGGTGAGGGGTCGGGAGTGAAGAAGCATCCTTCAGTTCCATGGTCATTATCTTGTGTTCATTACTTTTTAGTGAACGCAAGATAGTCACAGGAAGCCTTTATCCATGGTCAACATTTTCTAGGCCTCCTGGAAAAATAGAAATACTTGTGCAAGCAAGTAACTTCAATCATTACTTCTAATTTTGCTCCGACAAACATTACTCCCTAATAACCTATTACCTCTCATTTGTTCTCTTTCCCAAAAGGAGATATTTGTCTCTAAACGTATGGAAACTTTTAACACTTGCCTTAGACCAGTAGCTTTACAAAAGCTAAATCTCTCTTGTTTTCCCTACACTCTCTCACTATGAGTCTCAGCACGGTACATTTAGGTTGCATGAAACAAAACTATTCTGGAGAACATTTTTGGTCTTTAGAGTCTGCCAGCACATTCAGTAGAGGGCAAGGTCTAACGGGACAATAAGCTTTTCTCACTGAATAGAGAAAAATCTAGAATTTAGGATCCCAAGAAAATTAAGCTTGTTCAAAGGAAGTTGATTTTGGATTATTATTACTAGCCTTCAGATACTTAAAGTAAACTGCTAAATGTCTCAGTTGAGACAATAGGCCAGTTAAATTTAGCTTAGTCCAACAAGCTGGGCCTGAAAATAAATTCCTGGTTAAAAGCCAGCCTTAAATTTCAAAAGCAAATCTGCAAGGGGTTAGAGGAGAGAAAGGACTGAGAGACTTGATGTACGTGGAACTCAGTCAGCCAGACTTGCATTAAAATCCAAGTTCGACCACTTGCTAGCCATGTGACAAACATAATACCTATCCTCACACGCACCTATTTTCTCTAGTCTCTCTTCCCCTCCATTAAACATTAAATAGATTTCCTAAGGCAAGATTTTCATGAGATCTCTCCAGCCAATAATGCAAGTAGATAGCAGTTGTTTATAAATATCATATACACTTCTGAGTTTTTAATATTGATGAAATGAAAATTAGAATTTCTATAATATGTAATATTAAATATCTATCATTTATTTAGACCCTAATATGACAGCTCTTTCAAGTTTTCATGGATTTTATGTTGCTAAGCATTTTCTTATTGTATTAAATAATTGTATGCCTTAATTAGCTCTTATTTTTAAAAAATATATGTTTTAAAGCTTTAAAAGGTCTAAAAATGGAATGAAATATTTCTAAAAAGGTATAAAAATGACTGATTCATGAATGAGATCTCAAAGAAATAAATATTAATAATACCTGAGAAGAAAGATCAGAGTAGAGGGTGGGTTGTAGCCCTTGGATGACAAAGGATAGAGAAAATGGATGAAAAAAAGGAGGATGGAAATGAGAAGAGCATCCCCCTGCCCCCAATTCCAATCAGAAGGAAACATCACCCAAAGCTGCATTGTAGATGAGCACTGCATAAGGAATTCATGTTCTGGTGGCATAGCTGCAGAGCAGATTATTGGGGACAAGCATTCACTAAATCAGGTAGATTTAATTACACTGTACAAGTCAGCACTGGGACTTGGTGCTGAAGAGTATGATACACCAGGCACAAATGATTGGGAATAAAATCTCTCTGACCTTCAGTCTCCTCATGTCTAAAATGAGAAGAATAGCAGACGAACTTCTCCCTAGGAACCAGGCTGGGGATAGTCTGTCATCGGGGAGGGGACAGTCAGCCTTTCCACCTCCTTGCCAGCACCTCTGGGAATAGCAGAAATTTGAAAAAGGTTCCTCCTCACCCTGCAGAAGAAGTCAGGTATAAATAAAAACAATCAATGTGGCTAGCATTTGTTAGATGGTTACAATGTGCCAAGAGCTATGATAAGCACTTTATACACACTCTTTAATTCCCGGGACAGTCTTATGATATGGATATTATTACTTCATGGCCCATCAAGAAGACAAGCGAGCCCAGCAATTTGGCACAAAACACTTAGCTTAAGTGACAGCCTCCGACTGAAACTCACCAAACGTGTCCACCCTTGGCCTTAACCATTGTACCGCACTGTCTCTGGAAGAGCTAGTTCTCCAGAAAGGTAAATTCTGATTCTCCCTGAAGAGGCAGAACAAGAAGCCTCATGGAATGTGAATCATGGGAGGTTTTAGAACACAAGGTTCTTAACAGCATCAACAACCAGCTCAGCTTCAGATTCAGGAAGATTAATGCACATTGCCCTGGGAAAGGAAGTCCTGGCAAGAATGAGAGCCTGGTGATCCAGTGGGGGGAAAATCATTTAAACAGAAAACAGGAGAGCTTAACTTGTGATTAATAGTTATTTATTCTTTGTTCCTGTTTCAAATGTTATTTCTTGTGTTGTATTTGAAATTAATATATTACTCATTCTTCCTACTGTCACAAAAAAAGCATTTTTGGAGGAAAAAGAACTAGGTGGGGTACCTTTCACTCTATACTTCCCTAGGAGTAGATGTCTATTTTGACTGGTCACTAAAAATAACCAAGGCACTTCCTGAGAAGGCAGGCATCAAAAATTAGCTGTCACAGGCAGGGCCTCAAGTGTGTGATAGCAGGGAAACAATACAGAAGTAGCTTACAGAGGCAGCAAGAGAAAAGACCTTATGCTAGGGGTCGGCAGATCTGGGTTCAGGTGCCTCCCTAGTGATACCTGAACTCCACAGCTTGGCATGAGACTTCCTCCTGGTCTTTCCTCCCAGCATCACCAGACCAGACCAAGGTCCCCTGGGAGCCTTTATCTTCCCCACCACCAGCCATTCAGGTCTTACTCCTCCATAAAAAGCCAGCTCAAATGCCATCAAGCGTGTCCTGATTGTTCATCCCGCATCTCTCAGAGGCTAGATAGAGTGACACCTACCACATAGTGGGTGTTCAATGCAGTTGGCTAAAGCAAAACCCTGAAATCACAAATGGAGCTCACAGTATCCACTGAACCACTTGGTAAGGAAAATGCTATGGCTAGGCCTATTACGTGTGGATGTCTGAAGTGAAATAAGGAATGCAGATGTAATCTATCCAAATAGAATGAGTTCACAAATGGTTATATGGTTCTTATCATTGGGGGCATCTTTTATACGGCAGGCTCTGAGCTCATTGAGCAAACTGTAAAGCTGGACCTGAATATCAAATGTGTGAAAGTCAGCCAAGACAAGAAAATGAGAACCAAGCAGAATGATCAGAATGCTATAAACCCAAAGTGGAGACTAAACCAAAGGAAAGGCAGCAACGAGGTAGGGGAAAAAACTGGCTGAAGAGCCCTTTCAACACACACACACATCTTATTTCCCAATTTGCTTAGCCAAGAATTCGGGACTAATCAAAGCAAGGTTGCCACAGGTCTACCCAAGAGCACATGTGGCACACCCACTTGTCCACAGCCCTTCCTTGGCCCCACGTTTACAACAGGACTTACTACCTATAGTAACGAAGGAGGTCTTCCTGGGACTGAGAAAGAAGCTGAGTTCTTGCTACACCTCATCCTTTATACACAGGCTCACATCACCATTGCTGAGCAGCTTATACTGGTAATCAGTGCTCTTCCATATTTACATTTATTTATTTTTATATTCACCAGGATCTCTCAGTTCTTGAACCAAATAGCACCAGGAAGGCCATATCTTCAACCAGCAGAGAGAAAGCAGAGTCAGTGCCCAGATATCTCTTTTCTTACTTTTTTTGTTATTAAAGTATAGTTAACATGCAATGTCATATTAGTTTCAGGTGTACATCATGATTCAATAATTATATACATTTCTCAGTGCTTTACCACAATAGTCACCATCTGTCACCATCAATTATTCCAGCATTATTGACCATATTCTCTATGCTGTATTTTTCATTGCCATGACTTATTTTATAACTGGAAGTTTCTACCTCCTAATTCCCTTCACCTATTTCTTGAAATAGATTTTAATGCTACACTGTGAGGTAGGCATCTGTGAGAGAAAGTCTATAGGCATGGAGTCTTAAGGATGAAACAGATCCACCCTCCTATTATTTCTAAGTAGATGTCATTTACCTTTAGAAAACAACCTGGCTTTTATCATCTCCAGAAGCTGTCTAGTCCTTTACTCTCCAAAACAATAAAAGAACACAAAGAAACCTCAACTTCAACATGAAATCTTTCCTCCCCAAAGTCATAAAGTGTCAGGGTTATTAAAGTATTAGTTCTCAAGGTTTATAAATATATATCAAAACATGGGCAATTTAAATGGAAATTTTCATTTCATCAAAATATAAAGAATCTCATTGGTGGGGGGAGATATTTGGACTCACTGGCAGGCAGTGTAGAACCTGTGAATATACCCCAGGCTGCCCCTAAGGCTCCACTGAGAGTCCCAAACCCCTCCTAGTCCTGGCACTGCCTCATCTCAGTGTGGTGTTGAACAACTTGCTTTACCACTAGACATACTTTCTTGCAGGTCTAATTACCTTTAAGTTCACTTCTAGCTCTAGACTTTTGAAATTTTTAATTTAATTAACTCTTAAGAGCCAATGAAAAGGTATAGCCTCATGAGAAAAGAGTCAGCAAATGAAGACTCCTGGTGAAGAAGAGGGAATTCAATTCAGTATTTGCAATAAAGGCAAAGGATGTGTTTGATGCCAGTTGGGTGGCTTTCTGTGCCACTAAATGAATATAATCCTATGCCTCATTTGTTACTAATTCAGAAAAATAGTTGACAGAAAATTCACCCAATATTGTGGATGTATAACCAGCATTCAGGGGAACTTTACAGTCTGAGCACCCATTGAAGATAATCGTCTTAGCTGACAGTGAGATTTCTGGGTTTGATAGTCAAGGGTACTCTAAGGGCATCCTCTGTATACATGGTCATACCTCAGAGTGTTGAGAACAAAAAGTGACCAACTGGATCTACATAAGAGAAAAATAGCCCTAAGGAATAGTCTGAAGATGAGATCAAAGATAATATTTTTAAATATATTTCTCAAGGAAGTTGAGCACTTTGAAGTCTAACACTCAAAAAGATCACTTTAAACACATTTTAATGGAACATAAGTCACAGATACAAGGTAGGTGTAGGAGAGCAAAAGCAAAATGTTACACAGGAGGCAAAGTTTGGGGTGTTGGGGATTTGTTTTTGAAGTGTTCTTGTTATTTTGTTAACACTAACACGCTTAGTCTTCCCACCTGAAATGTCATGCCAGGGTCAACATCAAGTCACAAAACTAGGCCAAGTGTGTTGGTGTAGGTCCCCTGAAAACAATAATAGCTTTTAAAACTTGGAGGTAGGAGCTCCTGGGGGGCTCAGTCAGTGAAGCATCCAACTCTTGGTTTCAGCTCAGGTCATGATCTCGTGAGTGGTGAGATTGACCCCTGCATCTGGCTCCTTAGCACAGAGTCTACTTGAAGATTCTCTCCCTCTGCCCCTCCCCCTCAAAGTAAATAAATCTTTAAAAGAAATTGGAGGTAATTTATTTTTAAGTCTTCAGACTCTATAAAATCTAAGAAGAAATGACTAGTCCATGGGCACGCACTTCATGGGAGTCAGAGTGCATGAGAGGATTCAAGCCTCAGTTTCATGCTGTTGCTACCGTAGCATGCTGTCTGCATGGAGAATTATCCCAGAAAACAAAATCACTACCTATTTCATCTTAGGCCAGACTTGTGGTCAACTTACCCAGTATCACAATCTGCCGCCAAGGGCACTCTATAATTATATGCTGACCAGATGAGCAGAGACCACCTTTCTAGAAATACAGATGGCCAAACCATGGCTCATAGTCACTCTGAAGTCTCAAAACAAGCAAAGTGGTCTGTATGTGTCGCTAAGTAACAACAGATGAAAAGAAAATGGCTGTGTTTTTGAGTTCATTTCCAAGACATTGTGGGAGTTACACAAGTGAAGCCAGTCTCCTATTTCCTTTTCTATCAAGGCTATTATTCCATCAAGCAAAGTTCCATTGTGTGCTTTAAAATCCACTTTAAGTACTTCCAGGAAAATGTTAAAAACTGCCCAGATGTTAGCTCTTTAAAGACAACAACAGCCACTGGTGTCAGAGTCCACCAGAACCTATACTCTCTGTATACAAAGTTTCTGCTTTAATCTTCTCCTCTGAAAGTAGAAGCCATTGGCTAGAACCCTGCATGACCCAGGACATCACAGACCCATAATTTAAATGGGCTTATAATTCATGAAAATTTATGTAACAGAAGATTGACAGTGAACCTGAGTAAGAATCACCCACCTCTAAATGTAAAGCATCCGAAGACATCCTATCTCCACTCATCCCAGAGAGTGATCTCAGGCAGGCTTGTAGCTTTGAATATCAATTATGTGCAGATAACAGCAAATACACGTTTCATCTCCAACCTTTTCCCTAAGTGTGTCATGTTATGGGCTGAATTATGTCCACTCAAAAATCATATTTGAAATTCTTAGCTATTACCTCAGAATGAAACTTTAGTTGGAGAGAGGGTCTTTGTAAACATAATTAAATTAAAATGAGGTTAGTAGGGAGGGTCCTAATCCAGTATGACTGGTGTCCTTATAAGAAGAAGAAATCTGGACACAGTTATGCACATAAGGAAGATGACACAAGGAAGCCTAGAGAGAAGACAATCATCTATAGATCCTTCCCTCTTAAACATTAGAAGGAACCAAACCTGCTGGTTCTTTGATCTTAGACATCGCACCTCCACAACCATCAATTCCCATTATTTCAGCACCCAGTTTGAGGTACTTTGCTACAGTAGCCTTGGCAAATAAATACAGCAACTCAATTTGAATATCTAACAAATACCTTAAGCTCAACTCTCTCGGCCCAAAGCCTGGACTCTATCTGCTCCACCCTGGTACTCTCCAACATCCCCTATTTCTGTAAATGGGGATTATAACCTGCAGAGATCTCTATGACCAATACTGAAATCGCCCTTCAATCCTAACTTTCTTTTATGCTACTTAAATCATCTGTTCTTTAAATAATTTAGTATTTGGTTACTAGACTTTTAAGTAATATCCAAAAATGGGCCACTTCTCACCCCTTTCCACTTCTGTCATCCAATTCAAACTTCCATAATCTCTCACCTGGACTGCTGTAATAGGTTATTCACAGGTAACTAGTCTCTTTGAGGCTTCCAGAGTTGCTTTCTTATAATCCAATCTTCGTACAGCAGCAAGAGTGATCCTTTTAGATGAGACTATTTGAATCCTCTACTCAAGATCCCACAAAGTTTCTTTATCTATACATATTTATTTAAAATCATATCAAGGAATGAATGGCTCTACTTGAGTTGTTATCCTGAGTAACCCTGAGATCTCTTTTCCTGTCTCTCTCTCTATTTCACTACCTCTATTCCAATCAATCTGGCCTTTCCTCTATCCCTCAAACAGGCCAGGCATACTCCCTCCCTCAGATCCCTGGAATTTACTGCTCCTTCGAAGAAGAATTGCCTTCCTTAAAATATTAATTACACTACCTCTTTTCCTTATTCACATTTCTGCTGCATTGGCAACTAATCCAAGCCTTTGTGACCATATTAACTAAACGGTATCCCCACATGTTCGATTGCTTTCCATTATGTGTCTCCCACAGCTCCCTGAAGGATGGGATATTGTCCTTTCTGTTAATTGCTATGATTCTACCATCTAAATAGTGTCTGGAATCTGGTGAAATATTTGTTGAAGGAAAGGAAGGAAGAAAGGAAGGAAGAAAGGAAGGAGTGAGGGAAGGAAGGAGAGAAGGAAGGAAATAAGGAAGGAGGGAGGACATATATATCTCTGTATCAGTAAACCTATGGGGCAGGCATTCAGACAGCTATTTTCATGAAAATTTAGGAAATTTCTGACATTAATCCTAGAGGAAGGAAAAAGACTTTCTGAGATTGAGTCAGTAAGTAAATCCTGAGTCATCAAGGGGAAACTATGATCTGAATATGACATGTTAACTAGCTCTAGGATATGTCATCTGGCCCAGTTCTTACTGGTCTCAGATCTAAAGCCTTGAAGGAACAGAGTAGCTGTAGGTAAAATCTGAAACAGCTTTGTCACTAAAATTCTGTACAATATTGGGACCCACGGGTATTTCTGTAACACTGGGTAAGATGGGCATCTTATATCACATATCACAGAGAAACTTTCATACGTGGAAGGCTCAAGTGATACCAGTGAAGTCCTTGATAGAAATTATTATACCACACTATGCCCACTGGAGTTGATTATGCCCAGAGACCTCTGGAGACCTATGGAGACCATGGGGCACAACAGAGCAATAGCGACGGCCCAAAAAAATTCCATGATAGCCAAATGCTTCACCCAACAGGGGCAGAATTTTTTCTTGCAAACAAGTAAACTACTCCCCCCAAGGACTTCTAGAAAAAGTTGGGAGGGCAATATTTTAGTGAGCCAGAGGTACAATATTATATAGATTTATCTAAAGGCCTGTGAAATTTCAGTGCCTATTTCTGTGACTTCCCATGCCCCTGCCAAGTTTGTGAGTCCCAGAGAAATTCAGCATATATGTATATAAAAGGTTTTAGTAAAGATATTTGAGATATAAATTTTCCGAAGAGTTCACATGATTTAGCTTTTTTATATGAAATGAGGATTTTTATTAGGAATATTAAGTATGGGGGGTACTGTCCACTGCTGATGTCCCCAACCTGCTATAGCAAATGATAGTATTCACCCCTAAATTAAATATCTCTCACTCCATCCATGTCACAGAAAATGGCAAGATTTCATTCTTTTTTGATGGCTGAATAATATTCTAGTGTGTGTGTGTGTGTGTGTGTGTGTGTGTGTGTGTGTGTATCTTATATCTTCTTTATCCATCCATCAGTTAATAGACATTTGGGCTCTCTCCATAGTGGATGGAGCTAGAGTGTACTATGCTAAGTGAAATAAGTCAGTCAGAGAAAGACAAATACCATATGATTTCACTCATATGTGAAATTTAAGAAGAGAAACAGATGAACATATAGTAAGGAGCAAGGAAGAAAAGGAGAGAGGTAAACAACCTATAAGTCACTTTTAATGATAGAGAACAAATTGAGTGTTGGTGGAGGGAGGTGGGTGAAGATGGGCTAGATGAGTGATGGATATTTAGAAGGGCACTTGTGATGAGCACTGTGTATTGTATATAAGTGATGAAATCACTGAATTCTACTCCAGAAATCAATATTGCACTATATGTAAATAACAAAAATTTAATTTTAAAAAGTGGCTCTACCCATACTTGTGTCTGCTCTATTAATTTGTGTCAGAAGACACTTAAAGTTAAAACTATTAGTTCTCACTTTTCATTGCTGTCAATGCATCTGCTTATACAAATTGCATATTTCCTTCTATTTCCTGTTTCCATTTTGCTAGAGGAAACCAAACCCCTAGCTACTATTGAATTCAACAGCTATACAGAGGTCAAACTATATGCCAGGAAACGTAGGCAATGCTATAGAGAAGAAAAAGATGACCATGATCTCCCCTATACATAGAATCTGAAGAAAAAATGTCAAAGTCATAGTAGCATAAAGTAGAATGGTGGTTATCAGAGGCTGGATTATGGGGGAAAAGGAATGATATTGACCAAAGGGTACAAACTTTCAGGTATGAGATGAAGAAGTTTGATCAGTTTTGGAGATTTGACTATAGTTAATAATGTATTGTATACTTCAAATTTGCTAAGAAGAGGAGATCTCAAGTGTTCTTTAGCTCACACAGAGAAATGGAAAACCTTGATAACTAAATGAGGTGATGGACATACTAACTAGCTTTATTATGCTAATCATTTCACAGCATATACATACACCAAAACATCACATGTATACTCCTTAAATATACACAATTTTTATTTGTCAATCATACCTCCATAAAGCTGAAAAATTAAACCTATCAAATTTTAAACATAAAAGTAAATTAGTAAAATAAATTTTTTGAAAAGATGCCTAGGAAGCCACCTTTGTTCTCTCACACAAGTGAATGAGCATCAGAGAGGTTCTAAACTAAGGGAAATACTTACACCTTATCTAGTCCATGAATTTTGTAACATCTTCTGTGTCTTTTCAGAGGTTGTTTCTACATGGTTCATGGTCCTTGACTGTATTCAAATGAGATGTTGCTACTAAAAGACAGCTTCAGAAGACTATGATTTTGCTATATTCACACACACACACACACACAGAGGGTACATTCAAGTTTTAATAATGTAGTCCTGAAATGGTTATGGTAAAACATTCTGGGTAATAACAGTTCAATCAGCAAACCCATATTGTTACAATAGCTTGTAATAGAAGCTAACATTCATTAAGTGCCTATTCTATGCCAAGGATTTTACATATCACACCATATATAACATCTCATTCAATTCTCACAGCACCATAATACATTTCATAAGTGAAAAAAGCAAAATCAGAAAAATCAGCTAACTCACTCAGTCTAATACTTTGAATAACAGACAAAGGTAGGACTTGAACTCCGACCTTAGATTCCTAATGTCCACCTCTATACCATACCATACTCTTCTCTTATTTCAATCCTTGCTGCCAAAAACTTACTGGAATGTAAGTGACTCTACAGATCTGCCTTTGTAAGGACAGGTAGACAAGTAGCATGGAATTCTTTTCTAAGCAATGACCCTATCAGCCCATGGGATCTCACTCTTGTCAGTATTGAATAGGGAATTAGGCTAAATACAGATTAGGTTTTTGTCGTGTGTCAGAAGGCTTTGGGTACTTCTTAATTACTAAATCCCTGATTTCCTTCATTTGGCCTATTTTTCTTTTCCTTCTTTATTCTCTCCTAAACATAGAACTTAAAGCAATGGTTCTAGTTAGTTGGGTCCTGCTACTTAACTAAGTTTCATAACACAGATATATGTTCTTTCTCCACTCCCTCCACAGGAAGCAAATAACTATGACACACTTGGTAGGCTGAACATAAATTTTTTTTTGAACATAAATTTATACAAGGTATGTCTATAAGGTAATGGGGCTAATTTGTGTAGAATTTTTGTATTAGATTCAATAAATATTGGCTGATTGGCAAGACCATGAAGGAAGCATATTTATATGAGGAAAGGTCCTGCCCTGCCCTATGCTCACAAAACTTATAATCAATCCTCCGTTATCCTTGTTGTGAAGAAAAGCCTTTCAGGGAAGTTGGAGATGAAAAAGAGATGAAGGAAGTGCTATGCTGGCAATCAAAATTTGAGTTAAAAAATGTATTTTGGCAAACAGCATTGACTACTTTTGAGACATATTTGTTTACCACTCAGGCAGCCTGAATCCCTTGTTGGTGTAGAAAGTAAAGGAGAACTTGAAAATAAAAAGTAAGAAGTGGTCCATCTGCATGTTCTCTCAGGCCAACATGATCAGAAGCCAGAGCAAATGAGGTAAGAAAGGTGCAGAGGTATTCCAGGGTTCCTACTTCTTCTATAACTGGAAGCAAGTAGAAGTTTCTTAGATTTCTAGAACCAAACATCTTGAAAAAGTCAATCATCATGGTTCGAAGTAAAGGAAGCCCTGGGCTACACTTCCTTGGCTCCCACTAATGGGAGGAAGACATGAAGAGGGGAGATGAAAGATATGAAAAAATAGAGATATGAACCAAAGCAAGCAGAGCAATTAAAGTGATGTTTATCACAGAACCCCAGTACCCCTGGCACTAAGGCAGAAACTAAATAGAATTTTTCTAAAATTCAAAAACTATCAATCATTTATTTATCTGTCTATATAAGTAGGAATTTCCAAAGAAGGTATCACAAAGGCAGCCCTTAGCAGCCAATGAAATAGGCTCCCCAGAGCAGTGGGTATAGATCTATGTCCAGGATCATCGGTGCCCCATGTTCATGAAAAACAATATGCAGAAAAATTTCAACCCCCCAGGCCATATGCTCATAGTTTGGAGGGTTAAGATGAGAGAGCAAGAGATTAGTGTCTGTATTTCTAGTTCAGTAAACTTACTGTATCCTAGCATCTTATGCATCTTATGCTAGATACTTGGGATAGAAACATAATCAGAAAAGGTCTGAGAAACTGTCACAGCCAAGAGGAATCTAAGGAGATATGATAGCAAATTGTAATGTAGTGTCCTGAATGGGATAATAAAACAGAAAAAGAACATTAGAGGAAGGCTAAAAAAATCTGAACTAAAGTATGGGACTTTAGTTAATAATAAGGTATCCATATTGATTCCTTATTTGTGACAAATACACTCCACTAATGTAAGATGCTAACAATAGAGAAATTAGATGTGATATATATGAGACTCCATACTATCTTCTAAGTAATTCTTGAAATCTAAAAATGTTCCAAAAATAAAAAAGTTATTTTTAAAAATGGGATTACACATTGAGTAAAACTCAAACCCCTTATCATTACTATCATGATCTGGCCCCACCCATCTTTCCCACTTCACCTTGTACATCTCTCCTTTTAGCTCAGTACCCTTTAGCAAGATCACTCGATCATGTTCTTTTCTGTGTCAGGGACACCACATGTACTGTCAGAGCCTCTGGGGGGGATGTTCTTCTCACTGACATTGATCAATCTTCCTCATCACCCAGGTCTCAGCTCAAGTGCTCTCCCTCAGAGAGCGGCCCCTCCTGAAGTCACCATGTAAACCATATGCCATCAACTCTGATATCCTCTCTCTCAGAACTTTATACGTTCTTTTCTTTCTTCACACTTATTCTTGGTTGGAATTATCTGGTTTTTGGAGTGTTTATTAACTTAACATCTTTTACCACATTTTAAGTTCCCTTTGGGCAGAAATCATTTCTGTCTTATTCACCAATGAATAACAGCTCCTAACCTAATGCCTGGCCTATGATAAATTTTCAAAAAAAATATGTTGGCTCAATTAATTAAATGACATATTATAGGTCTATTCTAATGCCTAAATCTTTTTTTTACATCTAAGTATACTAAGCACCCAACACACTACGTATCATGCCTTATACATGATAGATGCTTATTTATTTATTGTGATAGATGCTTGGGATACATATTTAAATCAGACAAAGGTCTACTTTCAAAGAGACCACTGATGAATAGAGAAAACTAGAAAGCAAACAGGTGATTACAATTCAGTGAGATACATACTGTGGAAGCACAGAGGGGGGGGACATCATCCCAGTCTGAACAGTCTCCTTTCCATATAGCAGTGCTGAACTTTGAGGCCAACTCTGACACACAAGTTCTGTTTGGCTATGGATAAGTAAATCTATGCTTCAATTTTCTTATTTCCAAGGTAAGAAGGATGAACAAGAAAATATCTAAAATCCATTACCTAGCTTTCTTCAAATTACAACTACACTTCAGTGTAGCGCAGGTTTTATGAACCACTCTTTGAATCTCCAATCCAAGGAGTTTACAACTGCATGGTTCTTTATAAAATAGGCCATTTCCCCAGATCTCCTGTTTTCTCCCAAGTAATGGGAAATTGTGATGCCTCAAATTTTCAAGTTATTCTCTGATCTGAATATTCTTTTTCTGGTAATCCTAGACCATATAATGACAGTTCTCATTCCAACATAAAGTCATCTTAGTGGGCTTATGAATATTAGAGCTAAAAACCTAGAGAGAAATGTAAGGGGGGGGCTAAGGAAGCTTCCATTTGGTGATTAAGTAGACTCTATGTTATTCTCATGACGAGGTTCACAGAAGTTTCCCACTGTCAACATATAAATATAAAATATAAGATATAAATCAGCTTCTATAACAAAACAACCTCAAAAATCTTGGCTTATATTATCCAGCTGATATTTCTTCTTTTTTTTTTACTATTTTTTTAATTTAAATTCAATTCAGTTAACATATAGTGTGTATTATTAGTTTCAGGGGAAGAATTTAGTGACTCATCAGTTGCACATAACACCCAGTGCTCATTACATCAAGTATCCTCCTTGTTGATATTTCTTTCTGAACTTGCATAAGTACCCCCACATACACTCATCTCATTATTAAAGATCAAGGTAATGAAATATGGCAAAAAGCATGGATCTAGATTAGCACCTGGCACCCAGTTAATATTGAATAACTGTTTGTTGAATAAGTTTATATGATATACTGTATGAGGAACTGAAAACAAGGGACCTTCAGGAATATGACAAATAGAAGCCTAGTCCACAGTCAGATGCTTTAGAGATATCAGATAATATGAATACTAGAAAGTACCCACTGGGTTCTCCAACACAGGGGTCAGTAGTGACCTCAGAAAAACCACTTAAGATGCAATATTTGGAACCAAATCCAGGCTATAGATAGCTAAGGTATGACTCACTGAGAAAGTAGGTATCATTCCTATCAAATCTTTGCTAGCATGGGAAAAAAAAGATATAGTGATAGATGGAGGGGCAAATAGATTTAGGTGGAGAAATGTTTAAGTTGGGAGAGATTTGTGTAAGATAAAATGCAGACAATAATAGGCCCAGAGAGATAGTGTTAGTGTAACAGAGGATGGAGAGAGAAGATAATCAATATCTCTCCCTCCTTTATATAGAGGAATCAATATCAGGAGATAATGAGGAGCTGAGTGAGAATAAGCTAAGAAATCCAGGAGGATAGATTATCCTCATGTAGGAGACGCAAGAGAAGCTCTACTATTTGTACAGTAATGATAAAGAAGGAATTTGAAAGGAATGCACTTAAATGGGGAGGTTGCCAGAATATTTTCTAGATTGACAAGACCTCTTCAGGATACTATGTTCTTACTGGGCCTGTTAAATCAATAGGTCCAGTGGGAGTGCATTCATCTCTCTTCTTTCCAACAAAATTCTAAAAAGCACTTGGAGTACTAGCCAGAAAACTGGGGTAGAAAGTAGGAAATATAGTTTCAACTCATGACTCTGTTATTTACTGAGACTTCACCTACTTCACCTCTGAGTAAAACACTACTGAAGCTTGCCTTATCTGCAGGGGATACATTCCAAGACCCCCAGGGGATGCCTGAAACCATGGATAGTATTGAATGTTATACATACTATTTTTTCCTGTACATACTTATGAAAAAGTTTGATTTCTAAATTAGACATAAGAAATTAGCAACAATTATTGTAATAAAAGAGCAGTCATAATGATGCACTGTAAAAAATTGTTAAGTGAATGTGGTCTCTCTCTTTCTCTCAAAATAACTTATTATACTGTATTCACCCTTCTTTTTCCTGTGATTCTATGACATAATAAAATGCTTAGGTGATGGGATGAAGGCTGTAGGCATTGTTACATAGCCCAGGGTAGGCTACTATTGAGCTTCTGGTTATACATGAGAAGGAGGATCACCTGCTTCCAACCAAGGCTTATTAAGGGAAGGGAGGGTGAACATGACAGCAGAGAAAGAGGACCCTAGGCTTGCCTCTTCCTAAAGGTACAAGTAGATAATTATCAAATCATCCTAAATACCCCAGAAATAGATCTGAAGACTGGCAGAACAAATTCTACAACTAAAGATAGAGAAGAGGCCACATCTCAAAGAATGTAGAAGGGCCAAAGATGGTTTGGGAGAGAAACAGATCATGGCCACTGCAGTGGGAAGGGTGCCATGGTCACAGAGAAGGGTGAGAGATAAACTAGCACACAAAGGAGTGCAAGGGGAAAACAAATCCCCATAGCAATTGGCTTGGAAAGCAAGAGGGGCTGAATTTCCTGAGTTCTTGTAATCAGCAGGGCTGAAAGCCTAGACTTTTAAAGGTGAGTAGCCTTAGCTCAAGGAGAGCCTGGAGACATTGGGATTTCCTCTCCTCTTAGAGAGGAAGCAGGGCAAAGAGTCCATGGACATATAGTGTGGAAATAGCGATCTAAAGAGCACATGGGACACACAGTGGGAAGACAATTTGTTCACGTCGGAGCATGTCCAAGAAAGGTAGCAATCATGGAGAGACATCCTCCAGGAACAAAGAACTGGCAAGCACCATTTCCCTCCCCCATCTCATTGCATAAGGACAGAGCCACCTGCAGAAATTAGTGCAGCACCAACATTCACTACCTACCTTGCTTACACTAAAACTTACCACCCCACCCTCCAGTGAAACCATCCATCCCAGTCACACTTGCTTTAGTCCCATCCCAGCAGGCCCCCTCCCAGAGAAGACCAACCCCAAATACCACCCACATCATGTCTCCTGACCAAAGAGTTTTACTGGGCTTTGGTTCCAGTGGCAGTGGCAACAGGCCTCATTTCACAAGCAAGCCAGATCAACCTAGTTAAAACTCATGACATTCAGGCCAAGGACCAAACACTGTCCACAAAGGCAAAGAGAGCCTTTGTAAGCAACTGGCCTGAAGGATAAAGCAACCTGGACAAAACAGCAGAGAACATACACCATACACCGGAGACACTCCTGGAAGTGCCCAGTCCTAGGGAACAGGGAACACTGCATGGCAGGGTACCTCTTCTTTATGAGGCCATTACCCTCAAGAAAAGGAAGCACAGCTGACCTTCCTTATTCAGAGAAACAGGCACAGAGACTCAGACAAAATAAGAAGACAGAGAAATTTGTCCCAAGTGAAAGAAAAGGACATGGCCATGGTCAGAGTTCTAAGAGAAACAGATACAAGTAACATGTCTGATGGAGTATTTAAAGCAATGATCATACTGGAGGGCACCTGGGTGGCTCAGTCAGTTAAGTGTTTGCCTTCAGTTTAGGTCATGATCCCAGGTCCTGGGATGGAGCCCTGCATTGAGATCCTTGCTCACTGGAGAGCCTGCCACTCCCCTACTCATGCTCTCTTTCTCTCTGTCAAATAAACAAATAAAATTTATTTTAAAAAAAAAGAATATTCACTGGGCTTGAGAACAGAATGGAAGATATCAGTGAAACCCTTAACATAGAGATAAACAAAGAACCAATCAGAGATGAAGACTGCAGTAAGCAAGATTAGAAATATGTTTGATGCAATGAACAACAGGCTAGAAGAAACAGAGGAACAAATTAATGATCCAGAAGACAAAGTAATAGAAAATAATAAAGCTAAACAAAAAAGAGGAAAAAAATTATGGAAAATGGAGTAAACTGACAGAACTCACTGACTCCATCAAATATAGTAACATTCATACTATAGAAGTCCCAGAAACAGAAGAGAGAAAAAGGGGGGCAGAAAATTTATTTGAAGGAACAATAGCTGAAAATTCCCTTAACCTGCAGAAGGAAACAGATATCTGGATCTGGGAGGCACAGAAAAACCTCAACAAAATCAATAAAAGCAAGTCCACAAGTCATATTGTAATTAAATTGGCAAAATGGAGTGATAAAGCCAGAATGGAGTGGCATGATATATTCAAAGTGATGAATGGGACATTCATCCTAAAATAGCAAAATATACATTCTTTTCCAGTGCAAATAGAACACTCTCCAGAACGGATCACATATTAGCTCACAAAACCAGCCTTAAGAATTCAAATTAAAGTCATAACAAGCAACTTTTCTGACCACAGTACTGTGAAAGTAGAAGTCAACCACAAGAAAAAAATCTGGAAAGACCATAAATAAATGGAGATTAAATAATATGTTATTAAACAATGAATGGGTCAACCAGAAAATAAAAGAAGAAATAAAAATGTTCATGGAAAAAAACGAAAATGAAAATGAAAACACAATGGTCGGGATCCCTGGGTGGCGCCGCAGTTTGGCGCCTGCCTTTGGCCCAGGGCGCGATCCTGGAGACCCGGGATCGAATCCCATGTCAGGCTCCCGGTGCATGGAGCCTGCTTCTCCCTCTGCCTGTGTCTCTGCCTCTCTCCCTCTCTCTCTGTGTGACTATCATAAATAAAGAAAAATTAAAAAAAAAAAAAAGAAATAAAGAAAACACAATGGCCCAATACCATCGAGTTGCCTCAAAAGTTTTCTAAAAGGGAAGTTTATAATAATACAGGCCTACCTCAAGAAGCAAGAAGGATCTTAAATAAACAACCTAACCTTACACTTAAAAGAGCTCGAAAAAGAACAACAAACACAACTTAAAACTATCAGAAGGAAGGAAATAACAAAGATTAGGGCAGAAAAATATGACATAGAAACTAAAAACAAACAACAAATAAACAAACAAAAACAATAGATGTCAATGAAACCAGGAGGTGGTTCTTTGAAAAAAATCAATAGAATGGATACACCGCTAGCCAGACATACTCAAGGAAAAAAAAAAAAAAAGAGAAAGTACTCAATAAATAAAATCATAAATGAGAGAGAAGTAACAAACACCACAGAAATATAAACAATTATAAAAGAATATCATGAAAAAGTATATGGCAACAAATTGGACAACTTAGAAGAAAGAGATAAATTACTAGAAATGTATAAACTGCCAAAACTGAAACAAGAAGAAATAGAAAATTTGAACAGATCAATAATGAGCAAAGAAATTGAATCATAATAAAAAAACTCCCAACAAACTAAAGTCCAAGACCAGATGGCTCCATAGGTGAATTCTACCAATCAAGTAAAGAAGAGTTAATATCTATTCTTCTCAAAATATTCCAAAAAATAGAAAAGTAAGGAAAACTTCCAAATTCATTCTATGAGGCCAACATGATTCTGGTACCAAAACCAGATAAAGACATCACAAAAAAAGAAAACTGGTCAATATCTCTGATGAACATAGATGCAAAAATCCTCAACAAAATACTAGCAAATCGAAACCAACAATACATTTTTAAAAAGTTGTCATAATCAAGTGGAATTTTTTTCCTGGGTTACCAGGGTGGTTCAATATGTGATATATCACACCAATAAGAGAAAGTATACAAACCATATGATCATTTCAATATATACAGAAAAGACATTTGATAAAACACATCTATTCATTATAAAAACCCTCAATAAAGTAGCTTTAGAGGGAATATAGTCAACATAATAAAGGCCACATATGAAAAACCCATAGCTAACATCATCCTTACTGAGAAAAAAACAGAGCTTTTCTAAGGTCAGGAACAAGAAAAGGATGTCCACTCTCACCATTTTTAGTCAACGTAGTACTAGAAGTCCTAACCACAGCAATCAGATGACTAAAAGAAATAAAAGGCATCAAAACTAGTAAGGAAGAAGTAAAACTTTCACTATTTGCAGATGATGTGATACTATATAGAGAAAATCCAAGACTCCACCAAAAATTTGCTAGAATTAATAAATGAAGTCAATAAGCCATAGGATATAAAATCAATGTACAGATATCTGTTGCATTTTTAAACATCAATAATGAAGTAGCAGAAAGAAGAATTAAGAAAACAACTCCATTTATAATTGCATGAAAAATAATAAGATACCTAGGAATTAAACCTAACCAAAAAAGTGAAAGACCTTATACTCTAAAAACTATAAAATACTGATGAAAGAAATTAAAGATAAGACAAAGAAATGGACATTCCATGCTCATGGATTGGATGAAAAATATTGTTAAAATGTCTATATTACCGAAAGCTATCTCTATCAAAATACCAACAGCATTTTTCAAGAACTAGAATAAACAACCTTAAAATTTGTATAGAACCACAAAAGACTCCAAATAGCCAAAGCAATCTTGAAAAAGAAAAGCAAAGCTGGAGGCATCACAATTCCAGACTTCAAGTTATATTACAAAGCTGTAATAATTAAATAGTATGGTACTGGCAAAAAAAATATATATATAGACACATAGACCTATGGAATAGAATAGGAAACTAAGAAATAATTCCACAATTATATGGTCAATTAATCTTCAACAAAGTAAGAATGACTATCCAAAGGAAAAAAGAAAGACAGTCTTTTCAAAAAACAGTACTGAGAAAATTGGACAGCAACATGCAAAAGGAGGAAACTGGACCATTTTCTTATACCATATACAACAATACATTCAGATGTATTAAAGACCTAAATGTGAGACTTGAAAGCATAAAAGTACTAGAAGCAAACACAGGAAGTAACTTCCCAGGAATAGCAACTTCTTCCTAGATAAGTCTCCCAAGGCAAGGAAACAAAGGCAAAAATAAACTACTGGGCCTTCATCGAAACAAAAAGTTTCTGTCCAGGAAGGAAACAATCAACAAAACTTAAAGGCAATCTACAGGAGAAGATATTTGCAAATGACACATCTGATAAAAGGGTTAAGATCTAAAATATATAAAGAATTTATCAAACTCAATACCCAAAAACCAAAAAATTTACCAATTTAAAAATGGGTAGAAGACATGAACAGACATTTCTCCAGACATTTCTCCAAAGAAGACATACAGATGGCCAACAGGCATATGAAAAGATGCTCAACATCATTCAACATCAGGCAAATGTAAATCAAAACTACAATGAGATATCACCTTGTGTCTGTCAAAATGGCTAAAATTAACAACCACAAGAAACAACAGGTGTTGCTAACGATGTAGAGTAAAAGGAACACTTACGTATCAATGGTGGGAATGCAGACTGCTGCAGCCAATGTGGAAAATAGTATGGAGATTCCACAAAAAGTTAAAAACAGAACTACCCTAAGATCTAGCAATTACACTACTGGGTATTTACGCAAAGAATACAAAAACGCTACAGGTATACATATACCCCTATGTTTATTGCAAAATTATTTACAATAGCCAAATTATGAAGGCAGCCCAAGTGTCATCAATTGATGAATGTGATAAAGGAGATGTGAGATATAAACATATATACAAAAATTTGATGAATGAATGACTGAGTGCATGAATGATCATTCTATGAGCACAGCCCCACACTACATGTGGGGGAATGATGAAGCACTTAAGCTTGGCCCCGACCTATGAGAAACCCTTAATACATGAACAATAAAAGGAGCAGGGTGGTTTATCATGAGCTAATGCGGCTTAAATTCCATAAGACCCTGCGCAGTTCTCATAATCAGTATAATCTGGAGGCAGTTTCAGATCAGTCTAATAGTTCAGTCATAGAAAAAAATAAAACCTTGCCATTTGCAACAACATAGATGGATCTAGAGAGTATAATGCTAAGTAAAATAAGTCAGAGAAAAAAATGCCATATGATTTCACCCATATAGAATTTAAGAACCAAAACAAACAAGCAAAGGAAAAATATAGAGAGAGACAAAAAAGAAACAGATTCTTAAATGTAGAGAACAAGCTGATGGTCACCAGATGGAAGGTGGTTGGGGGATGGGTGAAATAGGTGATGGCAATGAAGGAGGGCACTTGTTATGAGGAGTGTAGGGTGATGCATGGAATTGTTGAATCACTATATTGTACACCTGAAACTAATATAACACTGTGTGCTAACTGAAATTAAAATAAAAAGTTAAAAAAACCCACACAATCCTGACATTTAAGAATAAAATTCAAATGAATGGCAAGAAATCAAGAGTTACCTAAATATATAATAAAATATGTTTTAAAGCAAAAAAAAAAAAAAAAAAAAAAAGGTTACTGAGGGTAACTGAAGCATCAGAAATCAAAACTGCAGATAAAGGACAGACTACTGTATGTGAAATAACAAGAGAATGTTCCTGTACAGTGCAGTGCTTGAGCACAACAGGGTGGCATGGGAATGGCTGCCAATTCCCTACATGCCTGATAGTGTTGTTATATGGAAAATAAAATAGTGGTATGAGAGTGCCTCGTCACAAAGTCAGCAAAATCTACATCCAGGTATGGAATTATGGTTTTGTTTGTTTGTGTGTTTGTTTCCTCTGAAACCCCACATTTCAAAACTGTTTAAGAAAACATTAACTTAGAGGACACTATAGTGTGGGAGGGTAGGATGGAAGGGGAGGATGCACTTAATTCTTCTACTGCACACTCAGACAGTACACAAGTGGTGAACCTGAGAGCAGTAACCTTGAGCGTGCCCTGGCGGACAGGAAGCCCAGCCAATGAGAGAGATGCCCAGAGGAAGAGCAGCAAGAGTGGCTTTCAGCCAAGTATAGATCTCAGTTTCTATTCTGAGCTGTACTTAAAGCTTGCTTCCCCTCTTGGCATATGTCCTATCTTTAATAAAACAGAAAACAAAGTGGTCTGTGTGAGAAAGAGGCAAGCCTCAGGAAATATTATCAATGACCCACCCCTGACCCCCTAGCCAGGCAGAAACTCAACCACCCAGAATTCTCATGAATCTGCATGTGGTTTGTCCAGGATGCTGAATTTCCTATAATTACTCCCAGTCTACTCACTGCCATTGTAGAAACAAGGACGTCAGTGAGACTCTGTCCCTTCCCACTTGGCTCCTACTGTCCTCCCAATATGGCTTCTTAAACTCATCTACTACAGAGTTGCTGCCTGGCAAGTTCAGAGCTCAGGAAACATTTGATGAATGAATGACTGAGTGAATGAATGATCATTCTATGCGCACAGCCCTGCACTGCATGTGGGGGAATGACAAGACACTTAAGCTTGGCCCCGACCAATGGGAAACCTTTAATACATGAACAATAACAGGAGCATAGTGGTCTATCATGAGCTATTATGAGCTCCATAAGCTATTATGGAAGCTATTTTGGCTTCCATAAGACCCTGAGCAGTTCTCATAATCAGCATATTCTAGAGGCAGTTTCAGATCAGTCTAGTAGCTCCATAAAGTACAGTGTCAGAGGGATGCACACGTTCATTCCCTCCCTACTTGATGTCAGAGGAATGTGCCTCTTGGCTGAATAGTGTATGAAGCAAATCTATAGCATTGACAACAAACATTCATTGAGCATTTACTAATCTTCTAAGTGCTTCAGGCTGATATACATATGGTCCTTTTGGAGGACTCAGGATTGTTATAATCTCCAAGTTATAGATATGAAAAATCAGACAAAGAGAGGCTAAGATATCTACCCAAGCCATCCAGGTTGTAAATGGCAGACCTGGGACTCAAATCCAGGGAGGCTAACACCAGAGCCTGCACTCTCAACCACTACACCATATTGCCCTAAGAGGAGATGGGAAGAAACAGCAGGACTCCTGAGGATAGATAGTGATGCTTGGAGTAGACTCCAGAGACAAGTCAAAGCAAGTACATAATCAAGGATAAGTGTGCTTTGCTCAAAGTTACAATATGCCATTATTGCAAAATCACACTGAGCTCTTATTATGTGCAGAGCATCTTGTGGGGTGATAACAATGAGCAACAATTGAATCCCTTCCATGAGCTTTATATATATTCTTGTTAATCTTTTTTTTAATAATTTTTTTTGATTTTTATTTATTTATGATAGGCACACAGTGAGAGAGAGAGAGGCAGAGACACAGGCAGAGGGAGAAGCAGGCTCCACGCACCGGGAGCCCGACGTGGGACTCGATCCCGGGTCTCCAGGATCGTGCCCTGGGCCAACGGCAGGCGCTAAACTGCTGCGCCACCCAGGGATCCCCTATTCTTGTTAATCTTGATGAAAATCTTGTGTGTATTTTACAGATGAGGGAAGTGAGACTCAGACACTGGATGGGGTCATATAACTGGTCTTGGAGAGACAGGATTCAAACCCATGTCTGTCTGACCATGTAATACCTGAACTCTTCCTATAAACGCAGTGGCTTCTCCAGGATGAGATGAAGGTGCCCTGTTTCCCAAACTGGATTCTGAATATCCTGATGGCAACATATTGTAGTGTTCTGGATCCAACTCCCTGACCCCCTTCTTTCCTACCTGGTCTTCCTTTATGTTATTTAAAGTTAAAAGAGGACAATCAAGTGGACAGTCCACACTTACACAATCCAGGTATCAAGTAAGGTATTCTTTCTTTTCCAATTTCCAGTGAAGTTGACTTAAACATCTTTCTCCATAGGATTGTTATTCCCACATCTTTCCAGTATTTCCAAGGAGTTTGGATTTCCTCTGAGCATATGTAGACTTCTCTGGATCAATCCACTTTCCAAACATCCCCATGTGAAATAATATCTAGAAGCGTGGGGAATTTTTCTACCCATTCGGATGTTGGCTTTCCCATATCCCTCCTTTGACCAACTGAGAAACTTCCACCCTTCCTTGTTTTCTAACTGGATGTTTCTTTCTCCCAATATCCCACTCTGGGATGATAATTTCCAATTGGGTCTCTTCCAACCTAAAGAAAGTTTCTAAGCCTTTAATTCATCCAGAATAGTAGGTTGAATCCCAGATTTTATCTTCCAACATTCCTCTTCACACTAAGATTCAGGACTCACTTCTGGAATTTTGACATCCCAACAAGAAGAAATGTTACCATAGAAGGGAGCCTATCTACTTCATTCTCTCTAAAGTCCTTACCTCCAGAAAAAAAAAGGGAGCTCTAGAAAATGATCTTAATCACTACCAGGGAAATGGATGGCTCAGCTCTCCAGCCTGTCTGCATATTATCATCCTTCCCAAGGCTCAGCTTCCACATAATCCAAACTCAATTCTCTTGGCAAAAGAAGTTTCCTAAAAAATATTCATCATCATTCCTCATAGTCAGCAAAGGGTATTTCCTCTCATTAGTCGATTCTGGTTCATATGTATTCCCTACTTGGACCTGAATACTACTTTCTTCCATGGCCAGATTCATCCCTACCACCTGTGACACAATGTCCTGAGCCATTACCAGCATAATCTTCACAGGCCCAAGGACAGAGAGCAATTTGTGAGTGTGGTCACCAATCATATTCCAAGGACTGTGTCTTCCTGAAAGTAGAGGTAGGAGTCATACACCTCTCTGCTCTCCAGGTCCTCACCTGTACGGAATTCAACCTCAAGTGGCTCAATCGTTCTCGTAAGATCTTTGTCTTCCCCAATCTGAGCTGGGGCTACCAATACTGCTCTTTTGTTCCAGGCTTGTCCCCTGAGAATAGACAATGCCACTTTAATTAAGTAAGTAAGTAATCTTTCTTATTAGGGAATTGGAGAAATTCTTCAGCTCTCTCTAGAAGTTCAAATTCTTTTAGGAGAACTGTACCATAAATAATAGTAGTCACTCACTTCAAACATCCTTTGGTTTAGTCTCTCTACTTTTAAAACATATTCAGTGGTGTTCATGAGTTGGTTCATGGTTTTAAAAGAAAATGACATGAAGATAGAAAACTTTCTTCCCTGGACTCTAAGGACATTCAATCCAGATTCCTGATTTCAAGCAATTTTGTTAGCCCAATAGCCATAGAGAAAGATATTTGACATTTCGAGGTTATAAATGGATTATGTATATGGTATGGCCTCACAGCTTTCCTGTCGGGTAGCTTCTTTCCCTGTCTGATAGATCTTTCAGTATTGCATGATCTCCATCTTACAGTGTCTGTTCACAATTCTCAGTCCTTCTCTTCAGTGCCTGAGACTATTCCCTTATTCACATTGTAAATGGCCTCTCTCAAGTTATGTTTGCTAATCATATGCCTCCCAGGATGAGCCCAGTTACCTGAATATTATTGCTCAGTGATTTGATCTATGACAAGTATACTTCCCATGGGCCTCCAAGCTTGGCTAGGACACACTAAATTCAAAGAAAGTATGGGTACAGAGATTCCAGATCCCAAGACTCTTTCATGCCTACTTTGCTAGAGGATTTCTTGAGCCAAATTGTTTGCAAAGTACTGCATATAACTGACTTTCTGCCTGAAATATGGAGAGAGAGAGAGAGAAACTGAGATGTAAAGATACTCTCAAAGTTGTTTCATAAATTCCCTCTGGCTTTGGAGTGCTATTTCAAGGAAAAGTACAGTCCAGGTTGTTTAATTTGTCTTCTCCTGTACCAGAAAAGTCTTTGGCAGCCATTGTAAGAACATGTCTTGGCTCTGTCCCAGGGTAAGAATTTTGCGTAAAATAGAGTTGGGTATTATATAAAAGTGAAAGTTCATACTGACAAAAATTGTAACCCAAATGTTATTTGGTGTTATGAAATAGCTCAAACTCAATTATACTTTCCAGTAATAAACTTGGGAATAAGAGGGAGGGCAGTTGGCTTATGACTCATCTCTCAAAACCTACCTATGGTTTCCATAGTATTAGTTAATTTGTTTTTATCGTTGTTGTTTTTCTTTTTTAATCATACCACCATCCCCCCAGGATTATCTTTGTTCTTCAATATATTGACTTCGGTGTAGAATTCATTCATTTTCCTTGAACTTACTCCATTAATTAATTAATTAGTAGATAGATAGATACAAAATAAAAGACACAAAACAGATTTTTGTTGTTGTTTCAGGTGGAATTGTATCTCTGCCCCCAAACAAAAGATGATAGAATCATAACTCTTAGTGCCTTAGTATAATATAGAATATGACCTTATATAAAAAAAAGAATATGACCTTATTTGAAAAGAGAGACTTTGCAGATGCTTAGGTTAAGATGAAGTCACTAGGGTGGACCCTAATCCGATACAATTGTGTCCTTATAAAAATGAGAAGTTTGGACCCAGAGACAGAGAGGCACATAGAGGGAAAATGGTGTGAAGGTACAGAGAGATCACCATCTATATGCCTCAGGTTACCAGGCGCAGATTCCACTTTAGATTCATCTGAAAGAACCAACCCTGACATC
Source organism: Vulpes vulpes (assembly GCF_048418805.1). Taxonomy (NCBI): domain Eukaryota; kingdom Metazoa; phylum Chordata; class Mammalia; order Carnivora; family Canidae; genus Vulpes; species Vulpes vulpes. Next base: position 99,124,107 of record NC_132787.1, on the reverse strand, counting down.
ATCTTGACTTCAGACTTCTCATTTCCAGAACTGTAAGACAATACACTTCTGTTATTTGAGTATCACAAAACTGACCTATTTTGTGACACTTTGTTAACGGAAGCCCCAGGAAATGAATACAGTTGTGTAGCAGATTTTACTGAACATTAAGGAACTAGTACAGGGCAGGAGGAGGGTGGTGGTTTATGATAATAATCACTTAAAATTAAGTATTAGACATTCCTCTTCTTTAAATGTCTCTCAACTATTTCTATCATATTAGGCAATAGCTCTCTTTCCCCATCCCCCTCTCCTTTGCTGGGATGCAGGCACATATTATTCATTGTCATAGCAAAGTGATGTCGCTGTCCCTCCTGATTTCTAGATCTCAACTAAATACATGGTTTTAAGGTCTCAACCTCCATCTTCAAGTAGCCAATCAAAATGTTTCTCTGCCCACTCAAATACTCTTCTCCATAATTGAATAGGTGTTTCCAGCAAAGACTCCAATCAGTCTTTATGTGCACCTGCTTATCTGGTTGTCTAGGCTTGCCACCCATCTATAGGCAAAGACTCTCCCTAAAGTCTGAAGCACTCACTTTAGAGAATCAAGCTGGTGACAAGGTCCCAGAAGAGACAACAGAAAAAATGAAGCCATTTCTCATTTTAGGGCTCTGTTCCTATTCATTTCTCCCTCTTGCACTAAGTTGTTTTGTAAATCTCTGTCTTAAATAGCATATCTTTGTTTCTATCAGCCCCCATATCCCTCATGGGAGCAATTCTCTGATTATAATTTAGAATAGTAGAAACCAGATACCATAGAATCAGCCCAGTGTTAATGTCTGAAACTTCTTAGACAGTAATTAGAACAGATTAATCAAAACATGACTTGCAGCTGTCTGGTACAAGTAGTTTTATACCCTATGCAATTTTTTTCTTACCATCTTCTTCATTCTCTTCCCTTCCCTTTCCTTCTTCACAGCATAAGGGGAGGTTTACAAACTGTAATTCTTCACTCAATGATATTTTTTCTGTTATCTGGGCTGTGTGCAATTACTTGTGATTCTTCATTCATTTTCCAGCTTGGAGGCCATCAGAGGTCAACAAGGCACCATCCTTTCTACCACATCCTGCTTCTAATGGAAATCATTCATCTCTTCCTTCTGACATTCACTTCAGATAAAAAACAATGAAAACACATTAGGATCATGAAACTGTGGCAGTCATCCTGAATTAGGAATCAAAAGTCCTATCTCTGATTTTCAGCTTGGTAATATATTTCCTGTGTGATATTTGAGCAAGTTACTTAACCTCTCAAAACCTCAATTCCTCTACCTATACAATGGAGGTAATAATACCATATAACTTGTTCTTCTAACTAAACATTTTCCCATGCTCCTCTTCCAGTTTTCTCTGTCTCAATAAATAGCATATCTATTCCCTTAGTTCACTGTAGAAATATGCAGAATGAGTTTTGATCCATACTCCTCCTCTACTCCAAACCATCCTTATCCAACTTACCACCAGATACAGTTAAATCAACTTTTCAAACTTTCTGCAAATAGTCCAGTTTCAAACTTTTTGCAAATAGTACTGTCTGTACTCCCAAAACTTTATTCCAAGTAGCATAAGCTCTTGCCTATGTCCCTAAGATGTTTTCCTAACTGATATCCCACTTAATCTCTCCAAATCATCTTCAGTAGTGTTTTTTAGTATATAATTCAGACCATGACAGTTCTCAGATTAAATACCCTTTAGAGGTGACTTCCATTGTACATATATACACCACATCTTTATCAATTCATCTGTCAATGGACATTTAGGTTGTTTTCATGATTTGGCTATTGTAAATAATGCTGCAATAAGGACAGAGGGTGCATGTTTCCCTCTGAATTACTGTTTTCATATTCTTTGGGTAAATACCCAGTAGTGCAATTGCTGTATTATAGATTAGTTCTATTTTTGATTTTTTGAGGAAACTCCATACTGCTTTCCAGGTGGCTGCACCAGTTTATTTCCAACCAATAGTGCACAAGACTTCCTTTTCCTCCACATCCTCACCAACACCTGTTGTTGATTTTAGCCATTCTGAAAGATGTGAGGTGTGAGGTGATAGTGCATTGATAAAATCTTGCCATTTGCAGCATGGATGGATCTAGAGGGTATAATGATAGCAAAATAAGCCAGTCGGAGAAAGACAAATACCATATGATTTCACTCATATGTGGAATTTAAGAAACAGAACAAAGGAACAAAAAGAAAAAAGAGATGAACCAAAAACCAGACTCTTAACTAGAGAGAACAAACAGGTGGTTCCATAGTGAAGGTGGGTGAGGAGATGGGTGAAATAGGTGAAGGGGATTAAGAGTACATTTATCTTGATGAGCACTGAGTAATATATGGAATTGTTGAATCACCATACTGTACACCTGAAATGACTATAACACTGTATGTTAACTGTACTGGAATTTTAAAAAATAATATAAATAAAAATTTAAAAAATTGTTAAATAATAAATAAAATAAACTTAATTCTAGAATAAGCTACTCTTCACTTACAAAGGTTTCGATCAGAAGTGGCATCCCAGAAGTTTGAGCCTCTGTGTTTGTTATGCCCTGAAGAGCATGTTAAGATGATTTTAATTAGATGCCCACCTTTAAAAATCAGGAGATTTCATATAAAATCTAGAATAATGTCTCTTGAAAAATTATATTTGGTCACACTGCATCTGATTTCATATGGCAACAAGCATTTGGAACAGAGTTGTTGTACCAAATTTGGACAAGACATGCCTCTCCCATTTTATCACAGTCCTTACCACTGTTGTCTTCTAGGGGGCCTGCTCATTACAGAATATATCTGCTTGATTCCAATAGACATTTGAGTCTTTTCTGGGTCAACTGAGGGAAAAGAAGATGAATTTTTTGAGTTTTTATAAAGGATCTGGCCCAATAAGAAGTCACTTTGTAATGTCTGGTTTGTATCCATGACTGCATATTTAGATATAGAGACTTGTAAGTCTTTATCCTGAAAGATTATGCAGAATAAATGTTTATTGGGAAAATGGCAATTATACATGTAATTTTCTTTAATAAAAATCCCACTACATGCCAGAATGCAAATAAGTAACAATACCAAGTGCTAGCTAAGATGCAAAGCAACAGTAATTCTCATTTATTCCTGGTGGGAGTGAAAAACAAAATACCAATTAGGGAGGAAAATTTTACTGTTTCTTATAAAACCAAACACAGTCTTCCCAGGGAGCAGGGAGTCTGCTTCTCCCTCTCCCTCTGCTCTTTCCCCCACATTCACTCTCTCTCTCTCTCTCTCAGTCTCTCTCAAAAAAAAAAAAAAAAAAAAAAAAAGCAAATCTTATCTCAAGAAAAAAAAAAAAAAAAACCTCTTCTAAAGATCTATCTTCTACTCCTAGCTAGGGGTACCTGTTCCTTGTTGCTGTTCCTTAACTGGAATCAACCATATTAGTGACCTACAACATCTAATAACATTAACATATGTACTCTCTCTTAAAGTTGGACTCAGAAATGTAACTTGAACCTAAGACTACAGTCACCACATCATTCCATACAGAGTTTAGGATCAGCCTGAGGAAAGGCTTTCCCTGAAGAATAGATTTCTTATCCATTTGCTTACCCACATGCAAGCAGAGAAGCTTACTAACTTGCAGAGAGACTTTGAAGATAGCCCTGGGCCCACTTAAAGACTCACAAGGAAGGCAGTGAAAGAGAGAAATGGATGGAAATAAGTGTAAACTTGGGAGGCCAAAGGTAACTCTGCAATTTAAAATATGGCCTAGTTCCACACAAATTTTAGGATTATTTGTTCCAGCTCTGTGAAAAATGTTGATGGTATTTTGATAGGGATTGCACTGAATGTGTAGATTGCCCTGGATAGCATAGACATTTTAACAATATTTGTTCTTCCAATCCATGAGCATGGAATATTTTTCTATTCTTTGTGTCTTCCTCAATTTCTTTCATAAGTGTGCTATAGCTTTCAGAGTATAGATCCTTTACTGTTTGATTAGGTTTATTCCTAGTTTTGGGTGCAATTGTGAATGGGATTGATTACTTAATTTTTCTTTTTTCTGTCTCATTGTTAGTGTATAGAAATGCAACTGGTTTCTGTGCATTGATTTTATATCCTGCCACATTGCTGAATTCCTGTATGAGATCTAGCAATTTTTTTGGTAGAGTCTTTTGGGTTTTCTACATAAAGTATCATGTCATCTGCAAAGAGTGAGAGTTTGACTTTTTCTTTGACAGTGTGGATAGCCAGAAGAATGTTGAAAAAGATAACCAAAGCTGGTGATATCACAATTCTGGACTTCAAGCTGTATTACAAAACTGTAATCATCAAGACAGTATGGTATGGGCACAAAAACAGACACATAGATCAATGGAAGAGAAGACAACCCAGAAATGGACCCTCAATTCTGTCGTCAATTAATCTTTAACAAAACAGGAAAGAATATCCAGTGGAAAAAAAGACAGTCTCTTCAATAAATGGTGTTGGGAAAATTGGACAGCCACATGTGGAAGAATGAAACTGGGCCATTTTCTTACACTATACACAAAAATATAGTCAAAATGGATGAAATACCTATATGTGAGACAGAAATTTATCAAAATCCTGGAGGAGAACATAGGCAGCAACTCTTCGACCTCAGCCACAGTAACTTCTTGCTAGACATGTCTCAAAAGCCAAGGGAAACAAAAACAAAAATCAACTATTGGGACTTCATCAAAATAAAAAGCTTTTTGCAGAGCAAAGGAAACAGTTGACAAAACCAAAAGGCAACTTATAGAAATGGGTGAAGAGGGTATCCCTGGGTGGCGCAGCGGTTTGGCGCCTGCCTTTGGCCCAGGGCGAGATCCTGGAGACCCGGGATCGAATCCCACATCGGGCTCCCGGTGCATGGAGCCTGCTTCTCCCTCTGCCTGTGTCTCTGCCTCTCTCTCTCTCTCTCTCTCTCTGTGACTATCATAAATAAGTAAAATTAAAAAAAAAAAAGAAATGGGTGAAGATATCTGTAAATGACATATCTGATAAAGGGCTAGTATCCAGGATCTATAAAGAACTTACCAAAATCAACACCCAAAAACCAAATAATCCAGTTAAGAAGTGAGCAGAAGACAAGAACAGACATTTCTCCAAAGAAAACCTACAAATGGCCAAGAGACACATGAAAAAATGCTCAATATCACTCAGTATCAGTGAAATACAAATCAAACCACAATAAAATACCACTCCACACCAGTCAGAATGGCTAAGATGAGCAAGTCAGGCAACAACAAATGTTGGCGAGGATGCAGACAAAGTGGAACCTTCTTACACTATTGGTGGGAATGCAAGCTAGTATGGCCACTCTGAAAAAAAGTATGGAGGTTCCTCAAAAAGTTAAAAATAGACCTACCCTGTGTCCCAGCACTCCTAGGTATACTTAGGTATACTAGGTATTTACCCAAAGGATACAAACATTGTGATCCAAAGGGGCACCTGCACCTCAATGTTTATAGAAGCAATGTCCACAATAGCCAAACTAGGGAAAGATCCCAGATGTCCATCAGCAGATGAATGGATAATGAAGATGTGGATATGTATAGAATGGAATTATTCAGCCATCAAGAAGGACAAAAATCTTACCATTGGTAACAACATGCATGGAACTGGAGGTATTATGCTAAGTGAAATAAGTCAACGAGAGAAAGACAATTATCACATGATTTTAGTCATATGTAGAGTTTAAGAAACAAAACAAAAGATCATAGGGGAATGGAGGAAAAAATAAAGTAAGACAAAATCAGAGAGGGAGACAAATCCTAAGAGTTTACTAACTATAGGAAACAAACTGAGGGTTGCTGGAGGGAAGGTGGGTAGGGGTATGGGGTAATTGGGTAATGAGCATTAAGGAGGCCATGTGATGTAATGAGCACTGGGTGTTATATGCAATTGATAAATAATTATCTCTGCATTTAAAACTAATGATATACTATATGTTAGTTAATTGAATTTAAATGAAATAAGATAATAGAAAAATAAAATAAAGTATGGCCTAAATGTTAGCTTCTAGACAACCAGAGTAGCCTTCATCCTCCCTTGAGGAAGAGCTACTATATGGTGGAAAGAGATATAGAAATATCCTCCCCAGTACTTTTCTAAGTTGGAATAAAATGGGGGGAGAAGAGCTCTCCATCCATTCCTGTTTGGCCCAGCCAAAGGAATCTTACAATTTCACATGTAAGTATTGATTAATCAATAATAGGTAAGATTTGTAATGGAGATGCTGAATGTTAAATATTTGATACAAGATTTGCAGCAACTAGAGGACCCTAATATAATGATGGTGAGAACAAAGAAGTTTCCATATCCCTGTGCTACTTATATTGTGAGGATTTTTTTAAAGATTTTATTTATTTATTCATGAGAGACACACAGCGAGAGAGAGGCAGAAGAGACACAGACAGAGGGAGAAGCAGGCTCCATGCAGGGACCCTGACCTGAGACTTGATCCCGGGTCTCCAGGATCACGCCCCAGGCTGAAGGCGGCACTAAACTGCTGAGCCACCGGGGTTGCCCTATTGTGAGAATTTTTATCTGTCTTTGATTCCCAATCCCTGATCATCTCCCATTGTCCCTCACCCACCCACCTTCTACATATGCACATACACAAATCACAAATTGAGGAGGTGTATGTTGCTTGAGTTAGACAAAAAAAGAATCACATTTCTGAAAGCACACTGACAGGAGAGTCATTCATTGGTCATGGATATTCAACAGGGAATAAGATGCTCTGTGCCATACAGGATAATCAATTGTCTAGGTTTACCTGGGACTAAGGGGTTTCCCAAGACATAGTACTTATTGAGTTAAAACTGGTTAAATCCTAGGCAAATCAGGATAAGTTAGTCATCTTACCATTCTAGGCAAGTGGATAGATGAACAGCTCTGATCTTTCTAAGTTCAGACTTTGCCCTGTGGCCTCAGATTCAAGGCATATATTCGAAGGATCAAATTCCTCTGTAACCAACATGAGTAGCATTCTTTGCTCCCTTTTGTCTTGGGCAAGCAGAGGAGTACACCAGGCCCTTTTGTGTCTGCTGAAAAATGTTCAGGAAAGAAAAGAATAAGATGATTACAGTAACTTCTTGGTCTAAATTACCTTTTAAAACCTCCTCCATTCCCACATCCACAAAATTCAAAGTTGGTAGGAATGATATGTAGAAATCATACATCCTTATTCTCACAAAATCAGAATAGACTCATAGGCAAATGGTTCCTGGCAAGGTAAAAGAAAATACTTCTTGGTGGGAAAGGGGAGCAGAGAGATGATTCCTTTGTCAAATAAATAGATAATGTGAAGAAAGTAGAATAAATTAGGGGTGTCTGGAGGTTCATTTGGTTAAGCATCTGACAATTGGTTTCAGCTTACATCATCAGGTCATGATTCCACAGGTCAAGAGATTGAGCCCCACGTTGAGCTCCATGCTCAGTGGAGTCTGCCTGAGATTTTGCCTCCTCCCTCCACTCAAGTAAGTAAGTAAGTAAGTAAGTAAATAAATAAATAAATAAATAAATAAATAAATCCTTTTTTAAAAAAAGGTAGAATAAATTATATTAGCGTACTTCAAAGAAAATAAAATGTCCTGGAAAAATACAGAAAATTGAATATGAAGGGAAGAAACAAATCAAGACATGAGATGACAATTCTGTAAATTTTCATAAGACAAAGTCAACAACCATCTTAGGCAAATTATATTTAAAGAAAGAAAGATTGGCCTGTGCGAAGATAACAGTTTTGGGGGCAATGAGGATCAAGACTTCAAAGACAAATCATGCCAGACATGTGGTTATTTTTAATTTGGAAATTATGAAGCAGAAGAAAGGAAAACATAACTGCAATAGATCTTGATTTTTATTAAGTGCTTGACATCGTCTAATGAAATCACACTTGAAACATTCATTGAAATTGTCTCAGATTAAAGCAGAAACTGCAAAGAAAGACGTGTGGGAAATAGCAATTAACTGGGTCTCTTGGGAGGTGAGTGGTTAGATGATGTCAAGTATGGTGCCTGGATCCAGCTCAGTGCATGTCTCCATCAATGATGTGGTGAAGGCAGCCACAATGATTGAACTAAACTCCTCAGCCTTGTTTAACTGATGGTGGGAAGGTGAGGAAAGTGGGTTGGGGTATTGGTGAAAAACACATTTGTGAGGACAGATTGACACATCCTTCAGCACCTATCTGCCAATACAACAGGTGGGCACTAGCAACACAAGGTCAGGTTTAATTCTGAACCAGCATATTGAATAGTTTGAAGAATCTGTAATTCTCATGAAAGCATAGTTTTGTTTGTTTTGTTTTGTTTTATGAATATGAGTTCTTCTGATGAGTTTTGCTATAAGAGAAATAGCTGGAGAGAAATACGAGGTCCAAAAAAGGTTTATTTTTTAAGGGGGAAAAAATGCCACTATTTTTTGGTTGTAGTAGTGGTGGTGGTGGTTTTTCTGATAGGAATAGTGTGGTAGAGAAAAAAATAAGGGAATTTGTGAGAAAGAGGAAAGAATTGCTAGATCATTTGCATTGAGTAGACAAAACGGCTTGATCCTTTTTAAGAGTGTTGATGGTTTATATGTAGTAATGGAGAATATTTGAGGAGGGTAGGTGGATGGGTATGTGGTAATGGGGCATGAGAGGTTGCTTCTGATTGCTCTATTTTCAGGGATATAGAGCACTGCTACTGGACTGTGAAGACAGGCACGGACCCACCACCCACTGGATTCTGGCTTTCAATGAAATGAAGACATAAATTGAGTTTAGATAAACTCAATATCTAAAATAGACTCATATCTAAAATATGTGTTTAGAAAGTATTATGGCAATTTTTCAGAGTGTCTGATGTCTTCTCAGAGTATTTGGTGTTGAATCTAATCTCAATTTTATGATATTACACTATATGTTTTTCTAAAGATTTTATTTATCCACCTAAGTAAGAGAGAGCAAGGGTGAGAGAGAGCACACGGGGGCAGAGAGAGAAGCACACTCCCCGTTGAGCAGGGAGCCCAATGCCAGGCTCAATCTCAGGTCCCTGAGATCATGACCTAAGCCAAAGGCAGACACTTAACCAATTAAGCCACCTAGGCACCCCAACTACATGTTAACTAACTGGAATTTAAATAAAAACTTTAAAAAATTAGGCTTATATTTTTGCTCTTTGTTTTCTTCTTTTCCTTTTTTCATACACCAGAATAAATACCTATTATATTTTACCAAAGTATCAGATTGGAAATTTTTTAAATTTAGAAATTAAAAATGAGCAACATACCAGAAAAAAAAGAAAGAAGAAAGAAAGAAAGAAAGAAAGAAAGAAAGAAAGAAAGAAAGAAGAAAGGAAGAAAGAAAGAAAGAAAGAAAGAAAGAAAGAAGAAAGGAAGAAAGAAAGAAAGAAAGAAAGAGAAAGAAAGAAAGTAAGAAAGAAAGAAAGAAAGAAAGAAAAAGAAAGAAAGAGAAGAAAGAAAGAAAGAAAGAAAGAAAGAAAGAAAGAAAGAAAGAAAGAAAAATTGTCCTTTGCCACTCACAATTTGGAAAGTTCTGATAGGGCTCCAGGCCACCACCAACTCAAAAGTAGGGATAAGAGAAGAGGTGTTGGAAATTTAAGTCCAGAAGAGATGTGAAATAATCAGAGAGATTCAAGAGTGAACAGACTACTATAGTAGCTCCTGAAGTGTGGTTATTAGATGAGCAACATCAGCAGCATCTCAAAACTTGTTAGAAATGCAAATTCTCTAGCTCTGCCCAGATTCACTGAATCAGAAACTTAGCAATACGTTTCTATGAAGTCCTCTAAGGGATCTGATATATACAAGTGTTGAGAATTATTAGACTTGGGAAATGTAGTAGAATTAGTTGGAAGAGCACTGACTCCACTGAGGTTAGAATTCATAAATTTAAAATCAGTTCGGAAAGCACAGCTCAGAATTTTTCTCCTTCTGACACCACCATTTTAGGACCGCTGACTTACAGAATGTCAGGTAGCAAATTTGTCTTAAGTCAGTAAGTTTGTGGTTACTTGTTACAGCAACAACAAGAAACTAATACACACTCCTCCTAGGAACCCATATGAATATACACAATCTTCCACACTCACTCTCTCTTCCTCACCCACAGTCTGGGCACAGAGGATCCAGTATAGGACCCCAAGTCCTTGCTAGACAATGGAAACAAAATGGCAGCAGCCTGGGTCCTGGAATCACTACTTAGGAAACCACCTGTATTAAACCGAAATGTGGAAAAGAAGTAAACACCTGTTCTGTTAAAACTTTGAGTTTATGTTAGAAGACCTAGCTGAAACTGACTAATACTGGTGGTGAGATTGTGAATGCCATGATGGAAGTGAGAAGCAGTAAGGAGTGTGACCATAAGTACTCAGAATGCTCCAGTTCTCTCTTTGATTTTGCCAGTGGTGTTATGGAGGTCACAAGAGACCTAGTAATATTTAGATATGATAACTACAGGCTTGTTAAGGACTATGACCACATCAAAGGAAAATAATTAGTATATATATTAATGAGGTTCTTTTGTAGTCTTACTGCAAATGGTAATTGCTTGTATCTTAAGACTTCATGCCTTAATCAGATACAAGATATATGAAAACATTAGTCATTCCGGAGTCACTAATGAGCATGTAAGTTCTCCTCTAGGTCTTTACTTGAGACACTATTGATGATGAGGAAGACAAAAGATCGAAGTTCAAACAAATAAAGTGAACACAGCTGGCTTAAGAGGGTAAGTGTTAATCAGTAAACATATAGACTCCTTTTTCTTTCAGATCTATCTTTAGACTTAATTCATTTTTCCTTTTAGACTATCCAGAAAAACACATATCCATTTGCACCAAGCTACATTCTGTCTGCCTTCTATATTTTCCAATTTCAGTTTAAGCAAAACTACTTGTCTCTTTGAACTTATACCCACATGGGCATCATCAATGGATACACCAAAAATTCTAGGAAGCATTGTCATAGAAATGGAAAACAGATTTCACAAACTGGAAAAACTGAAAGTGTTTATAAGAAACTACGGTATCTAAGACAAGGGAGGAGACCTTAACATTAAACTCGGTTACTTAAAACCAGATAATAAATAGATAATAGAAAGTTAAATTGTCAAAAATAATTATGCAGTGGTAGCCTAGATTATATAAACAAATTATAGTGATGGTGAGTACATGCTTTGTTCTGAAATTTTTAAAAGATTAATAGTTGGCATTTAAATAGGGACAGTGTCAGGATGCTTGGGTGGCTCAGTTGGTTGAGCATCTGCCTTCGGCTGCAGTCATGATCTGAGGGATCTGGAATCAGGCCCCACATGCTCAGCAGGGAGTCTGCTTCTATCTCTCCCTCTGTCCCTCCCCTGGCTTGTGCTTTCTCTTACTTTCTCTCTCTCTATTTTTCTCTCTCAAATAAATAAAATCTTAAAAAAAAATAAATGGGGACAATGTCATTTTACATTTTGATGTATAAAATAGATTTTAAAATATAAAGAAGGAAGAAAAGATTCTATGTTGAGGTCATTACCAAAGCTTTTTGGGAAGACCAAGATGAAGCTGGGTAGTGAGAACATAATAATTCCAGAACGTAAGTGGCAAATCATACTAGAAAGTTCTTGAAAAGTAACATTTCTTTTTTAAAAAAAAAAAAAAAAAGATTTTATTTATTTGTGTGTGTATGTGTGTGAGAGAGAGAGAGAGAGAGAAAAGAGATTTTATTTATTTGTGAGAGACAGAGAGAGAGAGAGAGAAGCAGGCTCCATCAAGGGAGCCTAATGTGGGACTCAATCCCGGGATTCCAGGATCAGGCCCTGGGCTGAAGGCGGCGCTAAACCGCTGAGCTACCCAGGCTGCCCGAAAAGTAACATTTCTTAATAATCTCCACATCTCACGGCTCAGGCCAAGCCCTCAGCTCCAGCAGAGGGGACCGGTAAAAAAAAATAATAATAATCTCCACATCTTCAGTATCAGTCACAATACCTAAAACAAATTTTCAACAAATACATTTATCTTAATGAAAAGAACATATGATCATTTTGTTTGTACCTCTTGGCAGTATAGGTTTTCATTCAATTAGGATGAAAAGTAATTCTCCATGCAAAAGAAAAGCAATAAATCCAATAAAAGTCAGTTATTTGCAGAATTGCCCAATTAATTCCACTTTTGAAAGTGGCTGACACTATGTAGCTAAACAGTCATCATTAGACAAGGACAGACGACTGACTGGAAGTAGTCCCAGCCATGCCCCCACCAAGGTATCAAGTTGCACCCTGTATATTCTCAAATTTGTATTTTCCTTTTGTTTCTGTCAAATCATGATGTTCCCTTGCTGAAATTTGAAATAACAACTTATATTAGCTGAGACTCTGGGGAGAATATTCATTATCAGCTATGGCTAGCTAAAGGACAAAATCATTGATTTTCAAAAGCATTTTGAACTGTGACTGAATTATGTGGTCAGAGCTTGCAATGATTAGCAGTAAGTCAAAGAGGGCGATTTTTCTTCTTTAATAGCTGTGCAGCTAGTGATGGCTCACAATGACATTCAGCAGTTGAAGCTGTAATAACTCAGAGGTTATAATTTAACAACTCTCTCCACCTCCCACCAACATCACATATAGATGCAATCACTCTTATTCCACTTTTATGATATCACCCCCCCCCCGCCCCACTCAGGAATCTCTGATAGATCACAGAGATAGTACACATTTATGATGTACCAGGTTGTTTGGGGCCTCAGCAAGGTTTTCCCAAAATTCATCTGTTGAAGTGCTAACCCTAGTACCCGAGAACGTGACTGTTTTTGGAGATGGGGCTTTTACATGGGTGATTAAGTTAAAATAAAGCAACTAGCATGGGCCCTAATTCAGTCTCACTGGTACTTTTATAAAAAGAGGAGATTTGGGCATGTAAATAAACACCAGGGGTTTGGGTACCGAGAGGAAAGACCATGTGAGGACACAGCAAGAAGGCAGCCATCTATAAGCCAAGGAGGGAAGCCTCAAAAGGAATCAAAACTGCTGACACCTTGATCTTAGACTTCCATCCTTTAAAACTTGAGAAAATAAATTTATGATTTTAAGCCACCTAGTCTGTGGTATTTCATTATGGTAGCCCTAATAAATTAATGCACATCAAGTCTGAACTCTTTCTAGCATTAAACATCTTGTTCTGGCTAACTTTTTTGATCCAAATTCCCAATATACCAACATGTACCCTCAGCACTCACCCTAGAGCCCTACAGATGTTATGGGATCTCTTATCTTTAACCTTTCATCTTGAACGCCCCTGCCAGGGATGCTCTCTCTCTTCTTATACCATTCCTAAAGCCCAAGTCAGGAGTAGTACAAAGTCTGCTTTAATCCAACCCAGGCCGATCTATTCCTACTCCTAACATTTACCCAGTGATACTACATTGGAAATTGAAATATTTTAATATCCCAAACACATTCATTTCTAACGAGAGCCATGAAGACAGTGTCATTACTGCCTAAAACAGAGGCAGCATGAAGAGGCACTCCAAACTATTGATTGAATGAATAAACTATCCATAGGGGATCTTATATTTTCTTATTTTTCACATGATAATTTTTATATTTCTTAATTTACTCAACTAGTTAAGAAAGAGTAAATGCATCCTTCATGTATTTCTGGTTCTTTCCTGGGCATTGAGTATACACAGATAAATGGTATCAATTTGGTTCTCTGGCTTACAGATAGGTAAACTTATTAATCAGGGCTAAAATATCTGGTAAATGCTATTTTCTCTTATTTTGTCTAAATTTCTTTTCATTATTTTTGCAGAATAAAGTACATTGGCAATCTATAAATACTTGTCAAATGATTGAAGAAGATGCTAGCAAACATTGATCAGAGTCCTATATTCTCTAGCCAGGGTGTAGCCTTCCCCAGCCAAGTGCCTAGGCAGCTCACCACAGCTCCTTCCTGCTTCTGGAAATATCTATACCACACTGCACAAGGGAAGGTCTGGGTAATTAACATTCAAGTATTGATAACTCTGAAAATGACAGCCCAAGCCTCTTTCCTCCACAAAAGGAGATACCCCATCCAGAAGCAGGGTTATCGAACCCAGGCTACTTCCCAGGGAGTTCATAAAATTTCCAGTCTAAGTCTGATATCCCAACTAGATAACTATAAGATAACTATTCATAGTGCCCCTTTAAGTGTCGTAAGTACCCTGTTAAGATAATAAATTGTATGGCTGACCTAGGCAGAGACAATTTACCCTGGGGAAGATGCTATGGAACAGTCATGAGTAGTCAGGCTTGTTTTATTTGTTCGACTTATACTGACTTTGGAGAATATGGTGGGCCCTCTTGGGCTCTTTCATAGGGTACAACTGCCATGGCTTCTTTTTGCTCATTGACACCCCTAATTCCAGAGCTTACTTCCATATCAGTTCTTCCACACAGAAGAATTGCTAGTCCCTCAGTATACTTGGTGGGCACAGTGCCACTTTTCTTCTTGTCCTGCTACTTTCTGACCCCTGTCTGGCACCTGTGTTCGCACCTACTCCTTGAGTCTGTTTTCTGAGCCAGGTGGACCCCCAAGGTATCCTGAACCCCACTCTTTTTCCTCAGTGAGGTTAATGGTATTTCTGTATTTTCCCAGAAGCATCCATTCATTGACTCATTCAATAACAGGCATTGAGCTTATCCCATGTGTGGCGCCTTTTCCTGAGACAGACAAGGAAGAGGAAAAATGGAATAGCAGCCCACAGGGCTTGAACACAACTGCCAGTCAAGGCTGTACTAGGGGCAGGATTATCACATTTAAGCCCCTCGGGAGCACTAGGAATAAGTATTGAACAGACACTACTGTACAGATGAGAAAGGTCAGTGTCAAAGAGGTTGGTTGCTTTACTTTCCCAAGATCCAAGTAAAAGCAGTGAGGAAAGGGTTCAGGTAGGGCTGCCAAATACAATGCCAGATACCTCATTAAATTTGAGTTTCAGTTAAACAATGAATATTTTTAGAATAAGTATATGTGTGTGCATGTAAATATATTTTATGGTTCGATATTGTTTCTTCTGAGTTTGATTTATTGATTTGTTGTTAAATCTGGCAACCCTAATTTCAAGTCCATTTTTGGATGTTTATTCCTCAGATCAGAAAGTACAAAGGACTCAAAGAAGAGGCCCACCTAGAATGTAGTATATATTTGGTAAGAGTGTTGCCCCTGTGTCATCTTTTAAAAACCTGGAGGTTTGGGACAGAGAAAGAAGTTGACAGGCTGCAGGAGGATCAGAGGGCATTAAACACAGCTTGCCCCACAGCCTGAAATGTGCTTCCTCCTCCTACCTAATCCTATATTTAAAAATCAAATTTCTAAGGTAAACTCAAATACAAAATACCTGCTTATTAATTAGCTTCTGCTTAGATAGATTTAATGCATAAATCCCAATGTGGGCCAAAACCAGATAATCCCACAAAGTACATTAAGCATGACCTTGTTTCCAATGCAGTAACTCCTTATAAAATAAAACCCATACTCCTTAGCATGATATCCAAGGCTGACCTCAAACTACCTTTCTAGACTCAACTCTTTCCACAAAGCCCTGAAGTTCTGTCAAATACAAAGCACCTTGGAACAGTAAACCAGTGACATCCTTGGGTCTGCTTATGTTATCCCTCTCCCCAACAGAGACCCTACACATCATTTTTGCTTGTTAATATCCAAAGTCAGAGAAGCAACGATAGTAGTAATACTTCTCCACCCTTGCCTTCTAGGCCATCATGCCACCAAAATACCTATTGCATACACTGGAATTATGAACACTCTATATACCCAGTGTCACCAACTAAGTCCCAAGGAAGTAGATACTGATATAAAGTTAAGATTGCAAAGGCTTATTGATCAGTAATGTTTGTGAAGGGCAAAAAGAAGAAGCAGGACCAGGCAGGAAGAGCTGTGAAGGAGTTGCCAATTTAATGATGCTTTACTAGCACAATAGGGAGCCCCAAAACAAAAATTGTCCATCAGAGAAATCCCAAAATGGACATAAGTGCCTAACCCCTTGTACCATTGCCTTGGTTAGCAAATATCCAGCCTAAGAATAGTGTGATCATAGCCAGAGCTGAGACCCTGACAAGGCTAATAGTTAGAAGCTGTCAACTAATCACACTCTAGAGCTAAGAAGAGTACTTTTTTTAAGTGGGACCCTGAGAGGTGTATCTCCATGGCTACCATAGCTGGGAAGAGATTCCCAGGCAGGGCTAGTCCTAGTAACTACTTTAGCCTGAAACATTTCTTAAAACTTTGGCATGACACCTAAATTCTGTTGCTCAACAATCACCCCTTTTAGGATATTAAGGATTTTTGAAATTTATGAGATCTCAATATATTTCTTAAAATACATACACATTCCTAGGTTAAACCCATTAGCACATATAAAAAATCATAACAACTGTAGCAGTAGTAGGTGATAACTATGCCATGGATGTTGAGGTTTGATAGCCTAGGGCACAAATCCTGGCTAAAAGAGAGAATAGTTCATTGAAAGCAAGAACCCAAAGGAACTAAGCAACGGATGGCCTATTTGAGTTCAGGAATGCAAAAAAAAGGAGAAGCTGAAAAGAACCCCAATCTGAGCATGCTTCTGAACTGTACCATGAACGTTAGGATTCCCTGATAGGTTACCTAGTAGCCCAAGCAAAGTAGCCCTGCCAGCTAATCCTGCTAGGGAGGAAACTCTTTCCATCTGGAAAGTCCATTCAGTGGGATAGGACTTACCGGAAGGACTCGAGCTTTTAAAGCTGAGTAGGCATCTAGAGTTCTCTGGCTCCTGCTGGGGCAATATCTCTCATGGTAGCTCTAGAAGCCCCCAAAGAGCCATTATGCATTGGCCTAAAGTCTGCCTTAAATCAAGCTGTACCTTCCTGGAGGCCACTGGCAACCTCATTCATTTTTGTTTCTCAACAAAAATGTATTCAGTGCTGACTGTGTACTGGGCACCATGCCGTGTATTAAGGATGGAGTGAGAAATGAGATTGAATCTCTATGCTAACAAAACTTTCCATCCAGAGACCAAGAAGCAAATGCTCAATTTCAATTGAAAATTTAAAAAATCATTTAGGAAGACAAACCATGAGAGACTCTTAACTCTGGGAAACAAACTAAGGATTTCTAAAGGGGAGATGGGTAGAGGGATGGGGTGACTGGGTGACAGGCATGAAAAAGGGCACATGATGTGGTGAGCACTGGGCGTTATACACAACTGATGAATCATTGAAAACTATATCTGAAACTAATGATGTACTATATGTTGGCAAATTGAATTTAAATTCAAAAGAAAGAAAATAAAAGGAAAGGAAAAGTACTACTAAAAATGTGAGAAGAGGATACTGGGAGTCCCGGGAAGGAAAGAAATCCTGCCAGAGAGTTCAGAGGAGTCGGCCTCAGAAAGGAAAATTTAGAACCAGATTCTATAATTTTGTAAAATTTGGCCAGAAGAGTGAGAAAGGTTTATAGGAAGAAGTATATGCAAAAGTCAATAAGAGGAAGTATAACATATTTGGAAACTGCCAAGCGTTTAGTACACCTGAGGAAAAGAGTCTGAGAGTTAAAAGAGAGGAAATTGAGGAATATTAAGAAATGTGGCTGGAGTGCCAGATCAGGGCATATTCTTATATTAAGGAATTTATATTTTATCCCGAGGGCAACAAGGTGTCATTGAGTGGTCAGTACAATACCTACCACATAGTCAGGAACTCAATTAAGATTAGCAATTACTCAATCATTCATTCAGCAGGACACTGTGCCAGATACCTCTATGCTGGGGTGTTTTAAAAATAGTGACTAAAACCTGAAACTAAATATTCTTTTTTGGAGAGGCCCACTATCTAATGGGAGAGTCAAACATCAATAAAAGCAAACATACAATATGATATTGCAACAGCATCAGTGCCATGAAAAGGCCATGTATGATGCTGTGAAGTAGTGGCAATGCCCTGAGATCTGAAAGAAGAACTGCAGTAACTAAGGACAGTGGGTTAGGAATAATAAGAGAGTTCCAGGCAATAAGAAAGACTTGAGCAAAGACCTTGAGGAAGGATGCTGCATGGCTTGCCTGAGAGGCTGAAAGATCAGGTGTCTTGAACCCCAGAAGCTCAAGGGAATATGCAGAGAGGTTAAGTTGAAGAAATGGGAAGGAGCCTTCCCATGCAGAGAGACTTTTCTGCAGTGATCAGGACTTTAGTCTTCATGGTATGAGTAACAGGAAACTAGGGATGCTTTTAATCCAGGTCCTGGAAGAGATACAAGAGGTCCATGATTATAGTTTGGCTTTGGAAAAGACTTGTCTGGTTGTGGTGTGGAGCACAGAATAAGGGAGATATGTGAACTTTTGAGGACACTAGCTTTGATCCTGGAAAGAGAGGATGGTAACTCGGACTTTGATGATGGCAGTAAAGATCAGATTTGCAGACTTGGGTATCAAAATAACAAGACTTTCATGGTGAGAGAAGTTTCTGTCATATATGACTGGGTGGGTGATGCTGTCATTTACTGAAATGGGAACTCTGGATCAGTCCTAGGAAAAAACTGAGTTCACTCTGAAACATGTTGAGATTTAGCTGTTACTGAGAGAGCTAAGTAGAAATGTCAATTAAGCATGCAGTTCTGAGATTAGATAGATAAATAGATAGATGATGATATACATATATGATAGATAGATGATAGATAGATAGATAGATGATAGATAGATAGATAGATAGATAGATAGATAGATAGATAGATGATAGATAGATAGATAGATAGATAAAAAGAGAGAGGGGAACAGAGAGGGGGGGGAGAAAGAGTAGGTAAAAATTGATACTATAGGCAGATGAGCTAACCCAGGGAGGGAGTATAAAGTGAAGTGATCAGATGTGGCTTACACAAATGTCACAGTGGCTGCAGTACAAAGAATGTATTGGAAAGGGCAAGACTCTAAGACAAGTTCAAATGATACTAAAGTTATCAGAAGTGTGATGATGCTGATGATGATGACGATGATGATGACATAATATAAAATAATGGCAGTGTGGAGAAGGAAAAATAAACTGACTTGAAAGATAAACAAGTAAAGTTGACAGAATATGAACATGAATAAGAAGAAAAGAGACCCATGGTGACCTCAGACTTGTGTCTGGGACAACTGAGTGGGTGATGCTGTCATTCACTGAGAAATGAATTTTGGAATGAAGATAAGTTCCAATGTGAATATGTTTTTAATACCAGAAATAATGCAAGTAAACAATTGGATTTTGGGTCTATAGCTATCCTTGGGTCAGGAGATAGAGCACTATACCAAAGCTATACATCTAGAAATAATCTATGATTTATATCAAGGTGTAATGGGAATCTACTTATGTATTCATTCATTCTGTGATTGTTATTGAGTAGTCTACTATGTTTTAGTCACAGAATCAGCTAATATGATTCAATGAGTATATGATGAGAGAAGAGATGGAGACAGAGAAAATAGAGAGCACCAACATTTAAAACATAAGCAGAGGAGGCAAGAGAAAATGCTGAGAAGTGACACAATTCCATTCAGTGTAGTAAATATTTCACAGTTATAATTAAAATGCAAATAAAATACTATTTCTTTTTAATTACATGGTCTAATTCTTGTATTTTATTTGGCTTTGTTTTCTGAAATACTTCAAACATACAGAGACTCATAGAAAATAATAGCTCAAAAAGTCACTGTCGTCCCAACATTCCCAGGAATTAACCACTATCTTGATTTTGTTGTTAATCCTCCTCTGGTGTTTTATCTTGATGCTACCTCTGTATGTACTCATAAATAGAATACAGCATGGTTGCAAACATTTTCAGATGCATACAAATGGCAATATTCAATACATATCATTCTGCAATTTGCTGTATCTGATCTACATTCTTTTTTTGAATATGACTACATTATGTTTTGCAGTTCCATTTCATTGACTTTTAACTCTGGTATATTACTCTATTTCAAAATATACTGCAATGTACTTATCCATTATCCTATTTGTAGATGTTAAGGCCAAGAACTTTTTTATATTTATAGACAATGCTTCCACACTTTTCCTCTATGGTCAGGAACAAGACAGGGATGTGACTCTTAGCATTGTTATTTAATGTAATACTGGAAATCCTAGCCACAGCAATCAGACAACACAAAGAAATAAAAGGTACCCAAACTAGCAAGGAAGAAGTCAAACTTTCACTATTTGCAGATGATATGATACTCTATAGAAAACCCAAAAGAGTCCACCAAAAAATTGCTAGAACTGATACATGCATCCAATAAACTCACAGGATATAAATCAATGTATAAAAATCTATTGCATTTTTATAAACCAACAATGAAGCAGCAGAAAGAAATCAAGGAATCAATCTCATTTATAATTGTACCAAAACCTGTAAGATACATAGGAATAAACCTAACCAAGGAAGTAAAAGATCTGTACTCTGAAAACTATAAAACAAAAAACTATAAAACTATAAAACTGATAAAAGAAACTGAAAAGGACACAAAGAAATGGAAAAACTATTTCATGTTCTTGGTTTGGAAGAACAAATATCGCTAAAATATCTATGTTACCCAAAGCAATCTACACATTTAATATAATGCTTATCAAAATACCAACAGCATTTTTTACAGAGCTAGGACAAATAATCCTAAAATTTGTATGGAACCACAAAAGGCCTGAATAGCCAAAGCAATCTTGAAGAAGAAAAGCAAAGCTGGAGGCAACAAAGCTGTAGTAATCATAACAATATGGTACTGGCACAAAAACAGACACATAGATCAATGGAACAGAATAGAAAACCCAGAAATGGACCCACAACTATATGGTCAACTTATCTTTGACAAAACAGGAAAGGATGTCCAATGGAAAAAGAAAGACCATTCTTCAATAACTGATGTTTGGAAAAACTGGACAGCAACATGCAAAAGAATGAAATGGGACTCTTATACCATACACAAAAATTAATTCAAAATGGATCAAAGAATTAAATGTGAGACAGGAAACCATTAAAATCCTAGAGGAGAACACAGCAGCATCTTCTTTGACATTGGCCATAGCAACTTCTTATTAGATCTCTCTTTGGAGGGAAGGGAAACAAAAGTAAAAATAAATTACTGGAACTTCATCAAGATAAAAAACTTCTGCACATCAAAGAAAACAACAAAACTAAAAGACAACTTCTGGAATGGGAGGAGATATTTGCAAATAGCATGTCTGAGAAAGGGTTATTATCCAAAATGTATTAAGAGGGTGGCATCCCTGGGTGGCTCAGTGGTTTAATGCCTGCCTTCAGCCCAGAGCATGATCCTGGAGTCCTGAGATTGAGTCCCACATCGGGATCCCTCCATGGAGACTGCTTCTCTCTCTGCCTATGTCTTTCTCTGCGTCTCTGTCTCTCATGAATAAATAAAATATTTTTAAAAACAGAACTTATCAAATTCAACACCCAAAAAACAAATAATCCAGTTAAGAAACATGCAGAAGACATGAACAGACATTTTTCCAAAGAAGACATACCAACAGACACATGAAAAGATATTCAACATCACACATAATCAGGGAAATACAAATCAAACATGATAAGATACCATCTAATCTGTCAGAATGGCTAAAATTAACAACTCAGGAAACAACAGATGTTGGTGAGAATATGGAGAAAGGGGAACCCTCTTACATTGTTGGTGGGAATGTTAACTGGTATATTCATTCTGGAAAACAGTATAGAGTTTGCTCTATATTGTTACTCAAAAAGTTAAAAATAGAACTACTCTACAATCTAGCAATTATTCTACTAAGTATTTATCCAAAAGATACAAAATATTGATTTGAAGGGACACATGCATTCCATGTTTATAGCAGCATTATCAACAATAGCCAAATTATGGAAACAGCCCAAATGTCCATCGACTGATGAATGGATAAAGAAGTCATGCTATATATATATCATGGAATATTACTCACCCTTCAAAAGAATTAAATCTTACCATTTACTGCAATGTGCATGAAGCTAAAGTATATTATGCTAAGTGAAATAAGTCAGTCAGAGGAAGTCAAGTACCATATGATCTCACTCATATGTGAAATTTAAGAAGTGAAACAGATGAACACAGTGGAAAAAATAAAGAGAAAAAGAGACAAACCATAAAACAGACTCTTAACTATAGAGAACAGAGTATTGCTGGAAGGGATGTGGGAGGGAAGATGGGTTAAATGGGTGATAGGGATCAAGAAGGACACTTGTGATGAGCACTAGGTGTTGCATATAATGGCTGAATCAGTAAATTTTACTCCTGAAGCTAATATTGCACTATATGTTAACTGACTAGAACTTAAATAAGAACTTGAAACAAACAAATTAATAATTAAAAATAAGAAAAGTCTCAAATCAATAACCAATTTTGCAACCTAAAGAACTAAAACAATAAAAACAAAGCCCAAATCTAGCAAAAGGAAATAATAATAATAGAGATTAATAACAATAATAATAATAAAGATTAAAATAGTGACAAAGAAAAGAGAATAAAGATGCAGTAGAGAAAATGAATAAAACTAAGAATGGGTTCTTTGAAAAAATAAAAAGTCAACAAAATTTAAAAAAATTTAGCTGGACTAAGAAAAAAGAGAGAAGATGGACAAATGCTCATCAGACATTTCCAGCAGATAATTTAATTGTTCTAAACTCCTAGATGCTATCTATCTCCTAAAATAGAACCATGTTTAATTTTTAATAGTTCAAAGTCTAATCATTTTAGAGTGGCTATCAGAAAGGGTATTTTAAATAAAATAAGAAATGATAGAGGAGGCATTACTACCAATGTTACAGGAGTGAAATGAATTTTTAAAGTGTATTATAAACAATTACATGCCAGAGAATTGGATAATCTGATGTATAGGACAATATCTGAGAAACACACAACCTATCAAAACTAAATTACAAAGAAATAGAAAATCCAAATAGACCTATAACGAGTAAGGGGACTGAATCAATAATCAAAAACTTCCATTTCCTAACAAGGGAAATCTCAAAACCATATGGTTTCTGCTCAAACTCTTAGAAGAAATTGAAGAGGAAGGAACATTTCTTAACTCATTCTATGAGGCCACCATTACACCAATAACAAAGCCAGACAAAGACACTACGAGGTAAAAACCCTACAAATCCTTATGAATAGTGATGTGAAAATCCACAACAAAATACTAGGAAACTGAATTTGACAGCATATTTGAAAAATTAAACACCAAGACCAAGCGAATTTTCTTCCTAGAATGTAAGGATAGTTTCATAAGCAAAAAATCAATAAATTTTATTAATATACCACATTAACAGAATGAAGTGGGGGGAGGAAGCACGTGATCATCTCAATTGATGTAGAAGTGTTCGAGAAAATGAGAAGGGTGACATTATAACAGATTCTATAAAATTAAAATAGAAATAAGGGAATATTTTGAACAATTTAATGCCAATAAATTTCACAGCTTAGATCAAATGGACAAACATGTGAAAAACACAAACTAGGAAAGCTCACTCAGGGAAAAATAGGCAACAGGAATAGCTCTATATCTATTTTTAAATATAATTTGTAGTTATAAACCCTTCCACAAAGAGAGATCAGTCCCAGATGATTTTGCCCACTGGTGAGTTTGCCAAACATTTAAATAAAATATGATGCCAATTCTATACAAAATATTTTTAAAAAATAGAAGAAGGGGGAGTACTTCTCCACTTACTCTATGAGTACTACCCTGATTGAGAAAGGAGAAGAAAAAAAGCAAAGACAATAGGAGGGAAAAAAAAGAAAAGCCTATCTCAATATTCTTCATGAACACAAACAGAAATCCTTAGTAAAATATCAGTAAACTGAATCCACTATATAAAAAAGATATACATGGTGACCAAATGGGTTTTTCCCCAGGAATATAATGTTGGCTGAGCATTCAAAAATCAACGTAATTTTCAATTAGTACACTAAAGGAGAAAAAACATATGGCAATTATGATGATTGCAAAGAAGAAGCTTTGACAAAATTCAACATTCATTCATAAGAAAAGTGCTCAGGAAACTAAGAATAGATGGAAACTTCCTCAATCTGATGAAAGACATCTACACAAAACCTAAACCTGTAATCATTACTAATTACAAAACAGTGGATGCCTTTCATCCTAAGATCAAGAAGAAGGCATGTTTGCCTCTTCTTACCACATTTATTCTAGATTATATTGGACGATAAAGAGGCCACATATAGACACATTACCCTATAGTCCTAGCGGGGCTATTCGCCAGTATCAGCTGCCAGCCATATGAGTGATCCATGTTCCATGTTTAGCCCAACTGAACCTTCAAGATGACTCCAGTCCCAGCACTATTTGGTGGCAATTTCATGATCACCACTGAGAATCACCCAGCAGAACCAAGTGCATCCACAGAAATGCAAGAACAAATTAAGACAAAACAAAAATTGTTCTTTCTAGCCACTAAATTTGGGGGTAGTTTGTACCTAGCAACTAAGATAAAACTATTTACAATAGCAAAAAAACAAACCGTATCATACTACTTGGAATAAAGTTAAAGAAACCTCCAGAGTACTGCTGAGACATTGAAGAAGCATGGACATACTGCAATTTCCTGGCATCTGGAAAGTGCTAAAAAATGCAGCCTCTCTTTACCATGTTCCCAAAAGGTGAACCAGTCCACATGAGACCTTTGTAAACAATAGATTGTTCTTTCTAAAGTCAGCTTCTGGAACAATAGTCTATCTGCATTTCCTTGCACAAGGAAAGAGTCTCCAAAGATAAAGATGGGGAGATCTGCAATCTTTCTTCCTTCTAAGGAGATCAAAGGAGGCTCTAGAATTTTCTGAAAACTATAGAAAGACCATGTTAAAAAAAATTATGCTCTTTAATAAAATGAGAGGCGCCTGGGTAACTCAGTCAGTTAAGTATCTGCCTTCAGCTCAGGTCATGATCTCAGGGTCTTGAGATCAAGCCCTACATCAGGCTTGCTGCTCAGCGGGAAACTTACTTCTTCCTCTTCCTCTGCCCAACTGCCCCCGTGCCTGCCCCCACCCCACTCATGCTCTCTCTCAAATAAATAAATAAAATCTCAAAAAATAATCAATAAAATTTTTAAAAATAAAATGATTTCTATTCCTTGATCTGAATTCCATTCCAAGGAGTTCAATCTACTGGGAATATGGCCCAGAGCTGACTCAAGTCAGCATCATGCAGGCATGTCAGGAAATAACTGTCAGCTACCAATCAATAAGCCCAGAAATGCTGCTTGGTGCATTTAGTACCTCAGACACACTGCCACTTTCATTGCCAGTGCATCATTGTTTGAACGTATCACTGTTTTTTATTGTGTGATGAAAAGCCTTGGTATACACCTTATTTAATTCCTCAAACAAAGCTTTTTTATTTTTCTTTTAAATTCCAAAGTTGCAGACATTCCCAACCATGCTAAGAAAGTTATCTTTAGTCTAATTTTTTAATACAGGAAAACTGATTTATAGAATCTAAGACCTATGTTCCATCTGAATTTGAAGTCTTTGCCTGGTTGGCTTCCACTTTGCCTCTGCTTGCTATTAACTTTGTTTGCTTACTCATTTGTGTTCCCCAATAGACTATGAGGTTGAATTCAAAGACTGTGCCTTATTAATCTTTATACATCTAGGAAATAGCATACTGCTTGGCTCTTAATCATTATCCATGAAAGGGCACTTAAAATTTTGGATTAGAAGTTGCATCATACATACCTTAGCCTACATATTATCTCCTTAACCAGACTGTAAGATCCAGGAAGGTAGGGGTCACATTTTACTCACCTTTGCATCCTCTGTGTCTAGTGTGATGGCTGACATACAGTAAGTGAGTGGTTCATTGTAGAATAAGTGACAGATACAAGTTCACCCCATTGCCTTGGCCTTAACATAACTGGCAGTGGAATTCCCAAGAAAGCTGTAGGAAGCAGTAAGGGTATTAATGAAATAAGATTCTCTGAATAATTTGGTAATTAACATTGCCTACATTTGCATTCATTTGCATAATGCTTCTTAGCTTAAAATGCTTAAATAACATGAACTTCACAATATTCCTGTGAGGTACGCAAAGCAAATGTCATCGGCATTTTATAGAGGAGATGCGGTGTCTTGCCCAATGGTACAGTAGAAAACTATGACACTGGAAATAATACTCAGATTTCCTGTCTTCCTATGTAGAGCTCTTTCCAGCAGATCACCCTTTCATCAAGGGGAAGACCTGCACATTCATTTTGGAATCCAACCTTTTCCAGCTGTGGGCTTGCAGTCGGATTTTCAATTTTTAACTTCAGTATTCTCGTTTGTAAAACCATAATAGTGAAAAAAATAAAAATAAAAAAAATAAATGATTTTCGGGAAATGCAAAAAAAAAAAAAACATAATAGTGATTCTTAACCTGCCTCCCCCAACATGAGTCCTATTTATTAAAATATTTATTCTTAATGTATATTAATATAGTTTAATATATTAGTGTGATATATAACTAAAATTCTAATATTAGAATAATATCAATGTTATTAAAAGAATCATTTGCTATTTTTATTAAAACTAAAAATACAAAGAAGATAAAATAATGAGTGAGTACAATGCAAAAGCACTAAAATTCTTGATATAGCTATCAGGAAGAAATCTTCCAAAAAAAAAGAAGCAGAGAGATTTTACAAATGGTGTCTTTCCTAAATTCTGCTCCTTGTTTCCTTCCTGAGCTGGGAGTTCAGTGGGGTCAAGCCCTTTGCTATCCCAAAGAAGCCTTCATCAATAATTGAGGGAGCCTCCAGCGTCAGGGCTGGCCAGCTCTCTCTGCCCTGCAGTCCGGGATTTGAGCTGCATTGCTGATGCTATAATCTAGCTAGCTCTTCACTATCACATTAAGAATGCCTTTGGCAATTATGTAGATTTATGTAAACTATCTCATAAATCCAAAAAGGCAAGCTGTTCTAGGCAGTTCTTCAGTGAGATTTCTAACTACCAGACAAAAATCACATTTATTAGTCTCCAGCATGACGTCCAGATTAACAAGAACTGCTTTAGGACGTTATAGACAGGTGTCAAGGTGGCTTTTTCCAGCTCATGTCTAGCTCTAGACAAAATTTTATTAACCTCCTAGGGTTTTTATGGTGCTCAAATCTAATTTGCAAGAACACATGAAGTCAACAGACCTGTGAAAATGTCAGAAATACCTTGCTGAGGACGAATGCATTTGGGTCAAGTGATGAGTGAGTCCACTTGCATTCCCCACTGCCTCCAACATAAACCCTCAATTCCAGTCAACAGCACTGTTCACTGACTTTCCACACCCTTCCACCTCCCTGTGCCTACTCATGTCTGATAATGCTTACTCAGATCATACACCTAGAACATAATTCCAGCTCCTCTCTGACCCTAAGGATAAAGGCTGTCATTTGTAACTACCCAATAGGGTGCATCTATTTCCACATTTGAGTCACTGAAAGAATTTATGTCTCCATTTTGCAAATGAAGAACCAGAGGCTCAACAAAGTTAAACAATGTGTTCATAATATACAACCAGTACTAGAACTAGCATTTAAACTCTGGTCTGGGGATCCCTGGGTGGCGCAGGGGTTTGGCGCCTGCCTTTGGCCCAGGGCGCGATCCTGGAGACCTGGGATCGAATCCCATGTCGGGCTCCCGGTGCATGGAGCCTGCTTCTCCCTCTGCCTTTATCTCTGCCTTGTCTCTGCCTCTCTCTATATATATGACTATCATAAATAAATAATAAAAAAAAAATTTAAAAAAAAAATAATAAAATAAACTCTGGTCTGTTTAAATCAAATCCATGCTCTTCGCATTATCCTTCTCTCAAGACCAGTTCAAAGTTTACCTCCTCCAGAAAGTCTTCTTTGAATATATAACTCTGAATGACTTCATACACCCTTTTTGCCTATTCATTGCCCACCTAGCAGGTGTTGTAGGGTGATGACTCTTGGTTGTTAATGGTCTCTTCAAACAAACCATGAAATTATTGAGGACAGAACAGTCTCTTGTATTTCTGGTACATCTTACTCATCCATCACTCACTTTGTTTTTTATCTCATCAAAATAAAATTTTGGATGAAGACAAACATCCTATTTGATCTTTGCATACCTTTAGGTGTCTTTAGTAGTGCTATGCACATAATAGACAAATGGATGTTGGCGTGAATTTAAATTGGATTTAGACTAACAATCCATTTTAAAGATGAACTAGGATACAAAGAGGCTAAGAGCCCAAATTCTCACGTAAATTTTCTGCTAGGTCTTTTGATTCACCAACCAATGTATTTTTCCATTATATCTAGGGTGTAATGTCCAGACTAGGACATTTAAGAGCCAAAGGGAACAGTATTAAAATTATTTCAGGGCAATAGATTGGTAAAATAGGATGCATCATCCTCTAATTATTAATTATTTCTCACTACCATCACCAATGGCAGTAATTGTTGCATATGCTTATATACAGTCCTTATAATGTGCCAAGTACTGTTCTGAGATTATAAATATTAGCTATAATATAGATATACATATAAATGTGTATTTAAATAATAATAATTTGTTTAATCTCCATCAACAAGTGCCATTTTTGCCTTCATTGTACAGATGAGGAAATTGAGGCACAGACAAGTCACACATCTAATAAATGCTGGAGCTAAGATTACTTACTAGATCACTCTCCTCCTCTGGACCTCAGTTTTCTATCTTTAAGGATTTTAGACTACTTTTTCTAGAGGTCTACTAGCACACGAGACTCCATTGATGGTGGACTGATGGATATGGTTTGACTTCAGGGTTTAGCATGGCCTAGTGCCTACTGGGGACCAAAGGAAGTAATCATCTTAGTCTGAGTCCAAGGAGAAATTCTCCCTGACTTCTGAGGACCTGTATGACAATGGGCTGGCCACCTTATTCACAAGAGCCTGTGAAATTGGTATAGCATCTCCAATTCCAGATGGGAAAGGAGAAACTCAGGAGGGTTAAGTGACTTACCCAAAGTCACATGGTTAGTACACAAAAGAGCCAGGATTAAGGCCCTGTCTCTCTATCTGCAAAGCTGTGATCATCACTGTTCTCCATCAGTCTGGCACAGAAATATCACCTGAATTATCAAAGAAAGCTTGTTTTTCCAGCATCTTCAGTTTCACGATTCAGTAATTCCATGGCTCGGAAATATGGACATCCAATAAGGAAAAACATTGTTATGGGGGAGTGGGTAAGATAAGGAGAGAATTCAATTCAATTCAACCAACATTACTACCTATCCCCTTCCTGATGCTCACAGATACTTAGAAACTAGATATAATCAAGGGCTTGTGACGACACCACAAAAGTATCCTGCTGAATTTCTGAGGCTCTGTGGTTGTCAAGGAAACAATAACTTCTCACTTACAGGGAGGCTTCTTGGGGGGACATGAGTCAGAGATGCTAGGAATTGGAGTCTTTACAGGAGAACTGTCTATATGAAGTACAGAGGGACATCACTATACACCTCTCCCACTTGAATTTCCCAAAGTACATCTCTATAGCCCAAATACTCTTGCTGTACTAACACTGGGAGATCAACCTCTCTACTGCTATTCAGTTTGCTGAGAACCATGGGTCCTAGCTCAGACTGGTTCTTTTAGAAATCTTCTCCCATCTTAGTATTAGGCACCAGAAGCAGCAGAAAAGGAACATTTTGGGGAATAAACAGACAGACCCTGAACCACCTCTCTGAGCCCACCTCAGACCTTACTCCATCCCTATGATCTCCTTTGTTGGCTTCTCACTGCAGTTTATTTTTTCTTTTTCTTTTTTTTTTTAATTTTATTTATTTGACAGAGAGAGAGAGAGAGAGAGAGAGCACAGGCAGGGGGAGTAGGAAAGGGAGAAGTAGGCTCCACGCCAAGCAGGGAGCCCAAGACAGGGCTCGATCCCAGAACCCCAAGATCACGACTGGCTGAAGGCAGACTCTCAACTGACTGAGCCATCCAGGTGCCCCTCACTGCAGTTTCCATTTGTGTTCCTGCTGTCTTTCTGCTCTGGCCTGCAATATCTGCTCCATTGTTAGATGTCTCTGTCTTCCCTCACCCTGAGATGGGGAAAACTGTGGTAGTCTGCAAGCCAACCTTTCAAGACACAGTATTCTCCCACTCTCTGCTTTCATTCCAGCTCTTAGAAACTTCTCTCCTGTGGTCTGGCCTTCCATGTAATTCCTGCCCTTTTCCCAATAGCCAGATGCCTACTGCCATGGGCCAGAGTCAACTCACTGAAAGGACCTTAATAGTCACTATTTCAGCTCTCAGCCTGATGATATCCTTCCCTCTCTACTATCTCAGTAAGTGGCCCATAAGCCCTTGCTGGATAACCCCCTGCCTGGGCTGGATAACCCCCTCCCTGTCAACCACTGCTGCACAACTCTGACTATCATAACATTTCTTTGTTGGTGCTGGACCTGTCTTCCAGGCTGCACAGAGAAAGACCTTCTTCTCTGCCCCTGCTGTACAGGCCATTCTCAATCTCCCTGCCTCAGGTCCTCTCCTCTAGCCATTCCCCACATAAGCACACACCATTCCTGTCAGTATATGGACAATGCTTTATTTCCTCACAATGACCTTGGCTACTGGAAGGGAATAGGCACACAACATTACAAGATAACACTAGAACTTAGCACTCAATTCCTCCTGAAGTTTTGTTACAGATATCTT
Source organism: Vulpes vulpes (assembly GCF_048418805.1). Lineage (NCBI taxonomy): Eukaryota > Metazoa > Chordata > Mammalia > Carnivora > Canidae > Vulpes > Vulpes vulpes. Next base: position 99,093,322 of record NC_132787.1, on the reverse strand, counting down.
CTCTGAAACCCTTCTCACTGGACCTCAAGTCCTGACTTAAGTTTTCAGGCTTCCTTGTCCTACCTTTTTTCAGTCTGAGTGATATCTATTTTAAAAATCTTAAACTGAGTCCTTTCCATGACTGTATTTCTCCTTTCCACAGGAAGCAGTATCTTGCCCTTTTCACCACCTGCCCTCTTTAACAATGTTCTCTCAGATTCAAGGAACACTTCATGAGTGTGCTTATAGTATTCTCAACTCATTCTGGCTTCACTAGGATTTCCTGGATTAGATACTCCCACTTCTTCCAACAAGCACCCACTGATAAACATTGCCTTGGAGGGAAAAGAGTACCTTCCCTTCTCAGCTATAAGAGTATCTACCTAACCATGCTTTTAAACCAGACCAACTACCCCAAATTCCATGGATTGCTCCATAGTGGCCAATAAAAATGAGGCTGGACCTTCCAGCCCCATTGGTGACAAAAGTCTCTGAAGTTTCCCTTCACTTTTCTCCTTCTCTCTCACCTCTGGAAGGATTATTCACCTTCCTGACTCCCAGCATCCAAACTTTGTCCCACACTATTCACTCCTTAGAACAAAACCCAAATTTACTTTTTAGCATTGTTCTTGGTATTATTTCTCTGACAAGGTATATGTTTGCTCATACATGGTGTTAGCTCACCTGCCCAGAGTCCTGCATAGTTCAAACTGAGCAAGCACCAGGGCATATCCTATATACTGCATTAAGGTTTTGGAAATGCTGCTAGATATGTCAGGTCCACTTTAGCTGCAACCCCAAAGAAAAGAGTTGGTAGGGGTTACAAGTGGTTGTCCAGCAAGGATTTTTAGTCAACTTTTCACCAAGTCTCCAGCCATTATTCCAAGTTGATACTCTAGTCTCCTTTCTAGAGAGATAAGCTGATTTCTGAAGCCTAACACAGAAGCAAAATACTGACTATACTGCCAGAATCACTAAGCTCTCTCATGGTCAGCCTCAAAGGAGGCTCTGCAGATGCTACAGCTGGCTCTTTAGCACACAGGCCAGAAGGACTGAAGCCATGAAATGAGACCTCATCCTGGTCAAATGTGAAGCCATCTTATCCACTGTACATAGAACAGTTACACCTAGTGAAATTTTGGCTCAAAATTTTCATTTTCATTTTTAGAGGTAATAATCACCTGGCTACAAAAAATACGGTATTTTTAAACAAATCTCCAATAATAGCTTATGCATCCATTGCACAGAAGACTGATGAGATATAGACCATGTTTGATGGAATTAGCATCTAATCATAAGACCCTATCCCAAAATATACAACTGAAAACACAGATGGGAGAGAAAGAGTCTATGGAAAGACAAAATGAAAACAGAGCCTTGACGTCTTCAGTTTTATCCTTAGAAAGCACATGTCATTACAATTTTTAGTCACCAATGGAATGTAGGCTTGTCTAAAAGGATATATATGTGTATACATATATATGTACATAAACTAGTTAGTTATATATGTTAACTAAATATATTTATTAACTAGTGGTTAACTAGTCAGTCATATTTACTAACTTAATATGTATGTACAAATATTTATTTTTAGAGAGAGAATGCATGCACAAGTGGTGGTGGGGGGCAGCCGGAGAGGGAGAGAGAGAATCTCAAGCAGGCTCCCCATGGAGTGCAGAGCATGACTAGGGGCTCAATCTCACAACCCTGAGATCATGACCTGAGGGGAAACCAAGACCTGGACCCATAACTGAATGAGCTACCCAGGCACCCCATATATATGTGTTTAGTTAGTATATATAATTAACTAAAACCTGAGCCATCTTCACCACTTAGGTCTTTTCTCTAAGACAGTGCAGACTAAAGGGTGGATGCTAGCCAGGCATGAAGGCTCCTCTGTTCTTCACTTCTCCCTTTCAGCCTTTAGGCTGCTCTTGTCCTAAGCATCTCATCACTGTTCAACATGACTACAGTAGTTCTGATGTCTGGGCCAGATACATCCATCCTATATATACAAGGCTTCCCATCTTTGCCCTCTCCAATTCTTCCCTGTTGTGAATCTCCAACTGCAACCTCTCCTCACTCAGGAAACCTTCCTAAATTAAATCAGCTCCCAGATGTCCCCCTTATCTTCACCTGTAGCATAGATAGCCTGTGTCTATAAATTAGAAATCAAATTGTTCCTTCTGTAGCACATTCTTTTAGATCACTGTCTCACTTAACTCCTGCATCTCCTGATTTAAGACTGATCTCACCCACTTTCAGAGAGTTAGCCAACCATTTCACACTCATTAGGATGGCTACTAGCAGGAAAACATAGTAACAAGTGTTGGTGGGGAGTGGGGAAATTGGACCTCTTCTTCAACGTCCGTGGGGTTGTAAAATGGTACAGCCACTGTGGAAAACAGTAAGCCTGTTCCTGAAACAATTAAAAACAGTGGGCAGCCCTGGTGGCCCAGTGGTTTAGCACCGCCTTTAGCCGGGGCGTGATCCTGGAGACCCAGGATGGAGTCCCACGTGGGGCTCCCTGCATGGAGCCTGCTTCTCCCTCTGCCTGTGTCTCTGCCCCCCTCTCTCTGTGTCTCTCATAAATAATTTTTTTTAAAAAATAGAAATACTATATGAATCAGTAATTCCACTCCTGGGTATATACCCAAGAGAAGTGAAGGCAGCGTCTCAAAGAGACATTTGGGCACCCATGTCCATAGCAACATTATTCCCAAGAACTAAAATAGGGAAGCAACTCAACTGTCCCCCAGTGAATGAATTAATAAGTAAAATGTGGTATATACATGCAATGGGGTGTTTTTTAGCCTAAAAAAGAAAGGAAATTCTGACACACACTATAACATAGATGAACCTTGAAAACATGATACTAAGCGAATTAGGCCAGTGATAAAAAGACAAATATTGTATGACTCCACTTAAGTGAAGTACTTAGAGTAACCAAATTTATACAGAGAGAAAGAATGCAGTCACCAGGAGCCAGGGGAGGGGAGAACAGGATGTCATTGGTCAATCACTATGGATTCAGTCTTGCAAGATGGAAGGAGTTCTGGAGTGAGATGGTGGTGGCCACAACCATGTGAATTGTACTTAATGCTGCTCAACTCTACACTTTCAAATGGTTAAGACGGTAAATTGTGTTATGTGTACTAAAGTACAACAGCAAAAACAAAAATAGAGACTCAGGCAGAAGGGGAAAAACACTTAACATTCTTAATGTCTCCTGTGCTAAGTAACTTCCATAGATTATCTTTTTTAATCTTTGTAACAATGTTGCTTTTTAAACTCCATTTTTTAGGTGAATCAATGAAGCTGAGGCTGAGAAAGTCAGTAATTTTTCCTACTCGCAGGAATGCAGATGTGAAGATTGGCCTATCTGACCTAGGACCACTGCTCATGTCTTTACTCTTCAATACTGCTGCAGCCCCACCCACACACACAGCTTCAACGCCTGGAGACAGAGGAGGTGTGCCCTAAATACTGGTTTTTCCTGATTAGCAGAGGCAAACCTAAAGTAAGTGCTTCTTCAGTGTTTTTGTAATTGGTTCTCCTCTTTGCTTACTTACTATAACGAAAAGACCAGAACTGGAGGATGCCTTGGAGTCATTTTTACCTGACACTTCTGGACTTGACTCAGGACAAACCTATGATCAGCCACGCTGCCTGGATGTGCCCTTCTCCACTGCAATCTATGATCTGACAGAAAGAATCTATTTTAGGATTTTCCACGTCTGCTCTGATTCTGAGTAATCCCTGAGACTTGTTATCGAGCAATTAAGCAAGAATAGATGGGAAATTGTATTTACATGTTCCATACTGTTGAGCTTCCTATACCTAACCTTGAATACTTAATATTGTGCTGAGTTATGATTCATCAGGGAGTGATGGTTTTATTTATCAAAACAAAGCTTAACTCTCAGTAGGATGGTTATCTGGAAAGAGAAAAGAGAATAGAACATGCATTTTAAAACTGTCAATGATGAAAATGAAAAATAAATTACTTTCCTTACCGAAAGTGAGACTTTTCAGATCTTTCTTCTCTTGCTTCCCAACCTTTACCAAAATAACCATAGTACTAATGTCTCCTTCCATTTGATTTGTTATCCATTCGTAAAGCCCTTACCCTCACGGCCACATGCCTAAAGTCTAGTCTTCCTTCAAGGTTCAGCTAGGTTCCATTCTTCCAAGAAGACTTCTCTGACCCACTCCCATCTCCTTTCCTTCCTGAGCCCATTTCCTGCCATTGAACTTGTCCAGATGTCTGCACAAGATTCATAGCATTTCCGTTTTCTAATGCCATTTACTTACACTTCCCATCTTCCCCCTAAACTGGGTAAGACTTCAGAAAAAGAGATTTAATTTCTCTAAACCATAGCCCAAGATGTTGTAGGCAGTCAGTCGGCATGTACTGTTGACATATATTACACATATTGCGTTTATTATATTTCACTCATGTATATATAGAATTCAAAGTTTAAATATATCCAATTTCCTTTAGAATATAGGGCAGAAGAATGTCTACAGCTATTGTCAGTAATGTGGTTTTCAAAGAGCTGCCAGCTTTACTTGGAAAAACTATTTATGATGAAATGTCCTCTAATGTATTTATATCAATGGACCCAAAAGAAGCTGGGACAAGCACTGGCAAGGGTGAACAGGCTGTGGTGATTCCTGGGAATGCTGGTAGATTCCATTTTTAAGACACTTCTAATGCTAAGGGCATGTCCTTTGAGGACATGTGGCTACCTAATTAAAATTAACTCTCCACAGAACCAGATGAGAGCAATATTTTGTTTTCAGTGCTTTCCTTCCTTGCCATCTTCTAGATAACAGAAAATTGAATCCTGATTCTACTATGATACTTCTTACCATAGTTTCACTTTAGGATCATCTGGAATGATTTGGAAAAACACAAATTCTCAGGCCCTACCTCCAGAGATTTGGATGTGATTGGTCTAGGCATCAGTATCTGTTAAAAGCTCCCAAAGTGATTGTACAGTATGACCAGAATTGAGAACCACTGATACTGTGTTTGATTTGATTCCTCAACCAGAAGCTGCCCCAAGTTCCAAAAATAATTAAAAGTAACAATCCATCTCCTATGCTGCTGCAGAAAAATGGGAATGTATTAGGTCATAACAGAAAAGGTACAATAGTAAAAGATATGGAATGCCCAATGGCATTTCTAAAAGTCTGGGTACAAGGGGAAAGGAAAAAAAAATGAGTGGGAAATATCAGAAAGGGAGACAGAACATGAAAGACTCCTAACTCTGGGTAATGAACTAAGGGTGGTGGAAGGGGAGGAGGGCGGGGGGTGGGGGTGACTGGGTAACCGGCACTGAGGTGGGCACTTGACGGGATAAGCACTGGGTGTTATTCTATATGTTGACAAGTTGAACACCAATAAAAAAGAAATTTATAAAAATAATAATAATAATAAATACATAAATAAATAAATAAATAAATAAATAAATAAATAAATAAATAAAAGTGTGGGTACCTTGGGTCTTAAGCACAGAACCATACTGCAGCCGCTAGGATCAATTCCTAGCAAATAACCCAGGAAAGACCTCTCTGCAAGGAGGATGCCAATCACTACCCACTAACAAAATGGTGCCTACATATCACTAGGCACTTCGGCCTTCATTGCTTCTGAGAGATGGGAAGTTGAAGCCATGTAAAACCAGTTCTTGTCAAAAGCGGAAATGCTATTACTGGCATCAAGTATTCCTTTGAACAACTGGAACAAGCTCACAATTGGGAGAAGAATGGAAGCAGATAAAGGGTGACTTTATGAGCAAACACAGATTTGTGGTTGACCAAATTATAGTCCAAAGCAGCAGACGGGATCCCTACCTGCATTGTGGAGGTAAATTAAACTTCCTAAGGGTAATCTGAAATCTTCCAGAAAGAATAATAGGACTGCTCTCTTGTTACATGATATGAGTGACCTTGAGGGCTAGGGTCTATTAACAGTTGCCTTGGTTACAAGGGGTGTGCTGGTCTTAAAGAAAAAACATAAAATGCATTCAAAATGGTCCATTCTGTAGGTGAAATGTTTAAAAGAAACATATTTCAACTCAAAAGATATATATGATAGGAGACTCTTAAGATGTGTAACAGTAGCATTTTCCGTGGCAGTCAAATGTCCACCAGACCACATACCCTCTGGTGTACAGGGTCTCTCCAAGCCCCTCGAGCACCTAAAATTTAGCCAATGAAAGATGGAGCCCAACATACACCCTAAATTGTCAGTCTTTGATGATAGTACTTTCCAGGAGCCTATGCTGAAGCCTGAAGCTTACCTTGATTTTTCTTCCTTCCCACCTCTCCCATCTGTATTCAATTGCTTAACAAGCCTTACCAATTTTCTCTCTTTTTATCTTCACTAACTATACCCTAGTTCAAGTTAGACCTTTACGATTGCTTGTCAAACTACAACACCTTGGGAGGCTCCTGGGTGGCTTAGTTGGTTGAGTGTCAAACTCTTGGTTTCAGCTCCAGTCCTGATCTAGGTGTCAGGGAATTGAACCTTGAGTTGGGCTCTGCACTGGGTGCAGAGTCTGCTTGGGATTCTCTGCCTCTCCCTCTCCTTCTGTCCCTCCCTTCATACACATTCTCTCTCTAATTAACTAATTAATTAATTAACTAAAAAATATTTTTTAAGAAAACTATAACCCTTGGACCAAATCCTGCTCCCAACTTGCTTTTATAAATAAAAGTTTTATTGAGTGACGGCCACACCCATTCACTTACAGATTGTCCAGGATTGCTTCCAAACTCTAATAACAGAGTTGAGTAGTTGTAACATAGACTACATATGGCCCAGAAAGGCAAACATATCTATTACCTAATCTTTTACATAAAAAGCTTGCTAATGCCTGGTCTAAGTCATTGTACCCCTACATCCAAACCATCCCTCACACTGCTAATGGAATAATCTTTCAAAAATACAGCTCCAATCATGTCCCTCCATAGCTTAAACACATTTTATGGCTCCTTATTAAAATTCAAATCTCAACTGTTAGTCTGGCATTCAAGACCCTTCACTATATCTTCTCATCCAGCCCCAGTCTCTCTCAGCTCCTTTATTCTCTCTCCCCAAGGCACAATGGTTTTCTTTCCTGGAGAAACGTATGCCCCAATTTTACATGAAGGTCATTTAGGCATGTTGCAACCCACAGACAGCTTACCAGATCATCATTTCAACAAAGCAAATGCTCCCTTAAAGAAATTTACTTTCCAGTTTACTCTGTTATCATACAATGGCCTGGTTAGTGAGGGGGATCAGAAAGGTTTTTTTTTTAAGATTTTATTTATTTATTCATGAGAGACACAGAGAGAGGCAGAGACATAGGCAGAAGGAGAAGCAGGTTCCCTGTGGTAAGCCTGATGCAGGACTTAACCCGGGGACCCCAGGATCACAACCTGAGCCAAAGGCAGATGCTCAACCACTGGGCCATCTAAGCATCTTGGATCAGAAAGTTTTAACAATAGACCTTTAGGTGGAAAGAGTTCATCATATATTAGAGATTAGGGGAGGGCTTCCAGAGGCAATCCTTTGAACAAAGCTATGTAGTTATAAGGTAGGTGTGTGTGTGCAGGTGGGCATATGTGTGTGTGTGTGTGTGTGTGTGTGTGTGTGTGTGTGTGGTGAATAGCCCCTGATGAGGATAAAAAGGTAGAAAGAAGTTAATGTTATAGTGAGGACCTGCTACATATCTATTAACAGTCAAACTTCTGATGACGGTAGGTTCTTGGAAATCATCCCACATATGAAAAACCAATCCAAGATTGCTAAGCAGGGAAATGTCAGGATTACATTTTCTTTATAAAAAGGAAACTGGTGGCAGTGAGAAATGAGTGGAAAAAAAAATAAAGGCAAACAATCCAGTATAGAAGTACTTATAATAGCTCAGTGAAAAATGAGAAAGTCTGAACTTGGGTGGGAGCAGTTAAGACCCAAAATGAAACCAGTAATTAAGTGGAGTTGGGAACTCTGAAAAAAAGGAATGAACCTGGATCCAAGGCTTCTAGTCTGAACAACTAACTAGCTAGATAGTGAGACTTGTAGTCAAAATCAGGATTACAGGAGAAGAACCTGGTTTGGAAGGCAAGTGACCAGGGCAGATAATGTTTCATTTATATATGTTAAGTCCCATGCTTAACTTAGGCTGGATATTATCTAGGTCGATCTACCAAAGATGCAGTTAAAAACCTATATTTGTCTAACGAAAACCTAAAGCTAGAGACTAAAATACCATCACAATATACTAGACATGATCATCACAGAGAGGTGAGACAAGTGAACGTCAAGAGTAGATTTTGTTAGCTTCCTTCCAGTCTAGCCCCTCCCTGTTTGACATGTCATGTAGACATGTTTTCCATGGAAGGTACAGCATTTCTCAGCCACCATACTCAGAAGATGGTTGTCCCTGGGAAGGGGAGAGCTCTCCCTGCCTGAAGACCTTTAACTCCACTCCTCTTGCACGCTGCCCTCTACTGACCACAGGCAATTGCTGCAATTGATCTTTCAGATCCTAAAAGTGTCAAAATATAGGAGAGACACTTACTCTCTGACTTCTAGAATTCGTTGTTCATAAACAGAACATTTCTAGACATATACAAAAGAAGGAAATTATCACCAAGAGCCAAAATGGACTCACCAAGAAAGTATATCCTGCTAAGCTAGCATCATTCTTTTTTATAATGGCATTATTAGTCTGATTATTAGAAAACACATTCAATGGAATTGCCATAAAATACTTGCCCAGTATTGCCAAATAAGCTTATAGAAAAGATGCAGAGTTATTAGCTGAAATAAAAATCAGACAGGAGGCTCCACGATATGACTGAATAATCCAACCACGAATTTATGCTAATGAATCTTGAAAGTTGCTTCAAGGCCCCATCAACAATCCTATCCCACTCTACATTTTTATAAATGACATGAAAGAAGACAAAAGACATATCATATTTTCCAATGACACAACATTAGACTGAAGAGCTCATGTGATACATAGAATCCACCTTCCAACTAAGCTCACAGAACTCATTTTATGAAACACTTACTGAGTTTCTTCTATGTTCTGAGCACTAAACACAGACTGAAAAACAAGGATTCTACCTCCATTGAATAAGCGTCTTGCAGAAATTTTGATTTTTATTTGGAATCATTTTAATTTAAGTATTGGAAGCAAAGTCATTTTTTTTTAATGCTGGGCCTAAACAAGACACACCTATTGAAATACATATTTCAGAACCTAAAATCACTCTTCAATCAGCATCATCAGTGAGAGTCACAGAAGAATTCAAATAAAAGTGAAAGTTCCACAGAAATCTGTCCTAGTCCAATCACATATGGGTAACTGTGAAATGTGCAGAGATCTGTGTTGACAGACTAAAGAGTGGCTGCAGGTTGTGACCAGGAGGGCTCTAGGCATCTTGCCACAGAAGGAACACACTTAAAGAAAAAAACCATGGTTGATGGGTTAGAGGCAAGAAAAATGAGGGAAGAGACAATGTGTGGGGGCATCTGTGTGTGCACCCACATGCCTGCACATGTGTGGGCATATTTATGATAGACATGAAGGAGCGAAGTAGCTTTGTTCAAATGCTGAAGACATGTCGTGTCCTCCATGATGGACTGCTGTCAATAGATAATAATTTTTACTACAGCATGCTCTCCTTTCACTGTGTCTTCTAGGAATAGAATCCTCTTTCCTTTGGGAAATCTATTCCATATGGTCCAGACAGAGCTAAATGCTAGGTTCTCAACCCTCAAACAACACCCGGCCCCTTCCGGGGTGTTATAAGACCCAAACCTGATCAGAGCCTTTACTGGATTTTTGCTGTAATGTTAATAATCTTTCCCACCACCTGAACAGGGCCCAACAGAGAAGAAAATTCACAGGGAAAAGAAGATCCCAGATTTGAAGAGATGAATTGCTATGATTTGACTACCTGTATTCACCTTACTTGATGTTGGATTGATCACTGGCTCTTTTTATATCTTTTTGTGTTGGGCACTGTTTCAGAGGATTTCTATTTTTTACCCTTAAAAAAATCCTACAAAACATTATGTGCTTTATGAACTGTGTGTCTTCCTTACTCATCTTTGTAACCCAATACCAAGTGGAGATCCTGGCATATAGTAAGTACTCAAACATTGTGGATTAAATTAAGTGAACCACATTTCAAGAAAGCTGATTTTTTTTTTCTCAGTTAAGGCCGTCATCCTGAGGATTGGTATTGCTATGGACTGAAGGTGTACACCTAAGATTCATATGCTGAAACCTAATCCTCAATGTGATGGTGATGCTATTAGTGGTGGTATTGGTAGGTGGGACCTGTGGGGAGGTAATTAGGTTATGAGAATGGAGCCCTGGTGAATGGGATTAGTGCCTTGTATGAGACCAAAGAGCTCCTTTACCCCTTTGGCCGAATGAGGATATAGTGAGAATATAGTCATCTATGAACTAGAAAGCAGGTCCTCATCAGACACCAAATCTGCCAGTACCTTAATCTGGACTTTCCAGCCACCAGGACTGTGGAAAATCAATGTTGTTGAAGCTGCCCAAGTTATGGTGGTTTGTCACAGCAGCTTGAATTAAGACAGGTATGGTTCAACATCAGCAATAAATCTACTACAGGCAGTCTCTGTAGAGGTGTTCAAGTTGAGACTGTGAGGCTGCTGAGGGTGGGCACTTGGGGAAAGCATCCTATTACATGGTTCCTTCTTGTCCAGGGTCTATGATTCTAGACTCCCCCTGTCACTAAAGATGGCCTTTATGATATATTCTGCCCATTGCCATTGAAATTAGCTCATCTTTTGTCCATTTCTTCCTTTGCTTTACACTTTAAGGTCCATGAAACAGGAATTACTAGAAAGGTTGGCAGACGGCAAGCTGAAAGAAAACTGAATAAGCAACATGGAAGATAGGGCAGTCAGCATCTCAGCTCAGGTTGAGATTCTGAATGATTACAGAGTGACTTAGGCTTTCTCTCTGCAAAATGGACCTGCCATCTACCAAAAGAGAGAGCATGCAAAGCTATTTAAAATAAGAATTAAAACAGAAGGATATTTAGTTATATGTTTGAGGACTTAAAATTCATGAATAAATAAATACATGAGGAAAGAAGTAAAAGATGGGGAAAACAGAAGTATAAAATGGAATATCCCAGTGTAGAGCCATCAAGGACCAAACATGTGATTGACTCTAGGTAGATAATGCTTTATCAATCGCATACTTTCATATTTTTAAAAAAGATTTATTTACTTATTTTAGAGAGAGAGGCATGAGCAGGGGGGAGGGGCAGAGAGAATCTCAAGGAGCCTCTGCACTGAGTGCAGAGCCCAACACAGGGCTCAATCCCAGGACCCTAAGGCCATGACCTGAGCTGAAACCAAGATTCTGATGCTCAACCAACTGAGTCCCCCAGGTGCCCCTCACATACTTTCATATTAAACGATCTCTGTAATCAGAACATCTTAAATTTAAATGCATTCAATCCTTTAATGTCATTGTCTTGATTATCCTCTCAATTTCATATTTTGGTTACTGTATTCTTACCTTGGACATAAGAAAGGGTATAAATTAAAATCTGAAAACAAAGCAAAGGTTAAAGATTCATTATAAAATGTGAGTCATGAGGACTTTTGACCACCAAAACTGAGACTTTGAGTAGAAATTAGAAAAAATGGTCCCGAATGACATGATTCCCTCCACACTGGCCCAAGGGCTCTGCCTAGAAAGTAACTGTCAGAAATGATCCTCATGGACCATTGTTGAAGTTCTTAATCTGCTTAGCAGCTTCTTTATGTGTGATTTACACTTTCCTTGATTGCCAGGCAGCTGCAGCAAACACCTTTTTTTTCTGGTCTTTTGGTAATTGTTTTGTTACAGTAGGTAATATCAGCTCTGACAATGCTATTACACTACTAATATAATTTGTGATGTATGCTGAAGCTAAATCATGCCATCTTTTCTGTAGAACAAAGTTGGCTCATATCTACACAGATAAAATAACAGCCCGAGGTTCTCATGGAAATGAGTGAATCACTGTGATGTTTCAATGAACACTGAGAGACACCTATTCCTTTTTGTACCTGACCATCACCTGGAATTCTGCATGACATGCACATGCCAGAGATGGCAGGCCAGAGGAAGAAAGAGAGGCAATGAGCATGAACCAGGGAGAGGATGGAGGAGGGAAGGAGACATATTGCAAAGTAAGAGGATACCAGCAGCTAATTTCTAGAAGAAAACAATCACAACTTCTAGAATAAAACCAGCATCGTTATCATCTACTCTTCCATTCTGAAAAGGAAGACAAATATGCTTACAGGGAAGAAAAGAAAAAGATTTAATTTTACATTCTGACCAGCCTTTTCCTGTTACGTCCCACATACGATCTTGTGCGAGTGTCACTAAAAATGATCTTAGGCCAAAGGGAAAGTACAAGACAGAAATCTGTGTAAGACTGAGGACATTATTTATTTCTCTCGCAAAGCTGTCTTATGGTTTATATTGTTCTTACAATACAAAGTCAAAAGGCCTTCAGATACCAGCAAAGAAATGTCTCTTTGACTACTATTTTCTTAGCAATATGGAAAATATTTGGAGGGGTAACATATACATACGAAAATAACTCATGAGTCAAAAATCATTCCTGTGGGAAGTACTTTTAAAAGTATATAATTAACCTCAAACAAAGGCAAGTGAAGGACACCTTTCAAAGGGAGCCATTTCCGCACTGTAGAATTAGCTCACTTTTCTTTCTTTTCCAAATACAAAATGACTTTCTTTGATCCTCCTCCCACACACTAATTCAAGTAAACCATGCAGTACGAAGCTTTTTAAATGCGGCGATAAGATGTTTCAAAGGTCATGCTACATCCGAAAATGGTCCTTGAACATTTTATGACTATTCAGAGATTTTGCACACATGTTCACTAATTTTACAATTTTTGATTGTCGGCGTTTCCTAAAATTGAAGCTTAGATGATTAGAAAATGCTGAATCTGCTGCTATCGTGTCCCCAGCATCATCAACCATGTGTCAGAACATAGCTAAGGGGAGATGTCAAATTCCAATCTGAGAGAGCGCAAAGGAAGTTATCATTTTGCCTAATCTTAAAATAGAGACTGAATTCAGAAAAAAAAAATGGCAAAGTGAAATGATAAATATTTTTCCCTACAAAGAGTAAATTAATTAACATAGTAAAGGAGTCTACCTTTTAGGATACGGGAGCACAGTGGCACTGAGCCTGGGCCACCCCTGACTTGACTCTTCTTGGCATTGTCTACACAGCACACATGCCCGGGAAACACCATTCCTACCAGGGCATTACTAACATGCTAATTCAATGTCAGCAATAAAGCCTTCTCTTTCTGGAACTGGCAAAGCATACCTTGAAAATTCCAGGGTATCTGTTAAAGACCACTTTGAGTCAACAGGTAAGCAGAGAATGTTTTACATATGAATAGGTATTGCCATAGATGCCTCGGTGCTATCATTTCTAAATCTGACCCCACATTAGACGCACACAGAGATCTTTAGGAATGCACATTCCAAGGCCCTGCTCCAGAATCCAGCTTTCTAGAGGCACCAGAGCTGAAGAGAGTAGGAGTGGGAGGAACATATCAGGCTTCTTCAAGTTCAAAACCACAGGACAAGCAAGAGGCTGGAAGCATTCAGTCTCCTAACACCTAAGATATGTAGTCACTGTCTTCTCTGTGCTGCATCATAGAACTTTCTCTCAAATTAAGTAATTGAGTTACATGATTTCTAGATCCTCCTCCTCTTGCTTCTATTCTAATTGCTTCCACTAGCAATTAACACAAATGCAGCCTCCTCACCTCGGCCTACAGGCTGGGCCTGCTTCATGAGTATGTAGTCTGTGCAGTCACATTTAGAAGGGACCGTGCCTGTTCTACTTCTCTGATGTCATCATTTGGAAATCCTTAAAAATTTTCCATGAAGGGACCCTGCATTTTCATTTTGCATCAGGCCCCACAAAAAAATGTAGCCAGTCGTGCCTAGAAGGGCCCCACATTCTGGTCCCAGCCTACTTTCACCTCATCTCCCTCTGCTCTCCTCATCTTTCACTGCACTCCAGCCATCCTGGCTTGGTTTCTGTCCCTCACACACACTGAATTCACTTCCACCTCTAAGGCCCTGTACCTGCATGAGAGCATGTGGTACTTGGAGGCCTGGCCTAACCACCAGAGCTCACCACCTTATTGCAGTAACTATTTTATTTTCTCCAGAGCACTTACGAGCATTTGAAATCACCTTAGTCATTTATACCTTAGTGTACATGTTTATTGCCTCTTTCTCCACCAAGGGGATATAAGCTTCTTACAGGCAGGGATTTTATCTGTCTCACTCACTGCAATATCTCGGGCTCCCAGAAAGCTGATGGATGCCTGACACAGACGGGCACGCAATACCTATGTGCTTATCAACTTCCGAATGACAAGCTGGCTCAGATCCCCCTGAGTGCCAACATATATTTCCCAAAGCTTCTGTCACATTAACAGTATGCTGGGAGCAATTCTGAAGCTCTGTGGTAGATCTGGAGAGCCTAAAGTTTAGTCAAATGCAGAAACCACTAGGTATTTTTACACATTTCCCAGGGATCAGCCTGAATTTTGGTCGTTTCCAAAGTTATTTCAAATTATTATAAAGAGCCAATGATTAAAATTAGAGAAAGGACAATGCCAACATATGTCCCACATCCCGAAGTCATCCAGCAAGTGTGCAGGCCGTCTTATCATTGGTGGTCTTCCTGCCACTGGGACAGTCCAAACAAAAGCCCAACAGGCACTTGTGCAGGATGCAGCAGGAAGACCATTTCTACTGGTAAGTAGAACTTGCCTAAATCGGCTACAATTCTCAAATTTTGTATTTTGAAGCTTGAGAAGACCTGGAATGTCAGATACCTCTACACAGATTGCTAACAATCATAGTGCGGGCATTTGATGGCATGTGCCAGTAATAACCTGCACTCATTCACTCCCTACCTTTATGCTCTATAAAATATAATATATACAGACAAATATAATAAATGGCAAAGCTATCAATAAATATTTCCTAGATCAGTATCTAATATGACCCTAAAGCAGTCTAGAAAAGCTAGGTCAAGGCATAAGGTTTAGCCTGTAAGACAACATGAGGTCTCATACATCTCTTAATTATAAATTTATGTCCCCAGATCCTCCCATTCCCTGGCCCATGCCAGAATGAAGACAATGTGCTTAGAGGTGTTTGCAAAAAGAAGAATGACAGTACTCAAGAGAGGGCCTTTGACTTCAACTGCTACCCTGCCGTGTCGTTCAGAAAGGAGAGAAAGTGCTACTTGCACTCCTGCCTTTTAATCACATTGATTTTTCCTAGTAACAAAAAGGAAATGTGTCCCAATCAGTGTCTTGAGAATTGAGCAATCAGGTTATCAATCTCTTCTTGGAGTAGAGAACTGGCAAGATCAAAGAAGGACAGAAGCTGCGATGAGACACACCCCCTTCTGCAGTCCTACAGATTTTAAAATACATTAAAATGTATTTTTAAGCCCTAATAAAATAAGCTAACTAAAGGAGAAGGAGAGGCAAACATAAAAAGTCTGAATTATGGTAAATTTCAAAGAACTCAAGAGAATTGTACAAAGCTACTTAGAAGATTTGCTTCAGAAAACCACAACAAAGAATTTCCAAGTTTGAAAAGCCAGTTTCCTTGAATAGATAAAGAGACCCTGGCAATTTTACATGTTATTAATTTGGTAAGCAAATCTGTTCCCTACACATTGAGCACAAATAACTGCAGATTTCAAATAATGGGGTACTGAATTAATGGCATCTCTGCATAAGATATTTCTCCTTTGCTCAGTGCAGGACAATTCTGGAGTCAACACTATATTCAAACACCTACTGTGACCCAGAAATCTGAACTATGAAGTCCCCAGTAGCACCTCAGGAAGTGCTTGAAACTAGTGGTTTTGATTAGGCAATGTGCCTCTCCCCATGACAGCTTTCTCCAAGAGATTTCTCATGTTACAATCCTGACACAGAACATATTTTAAATATCAGTAGAAGGGCACCTGGGTGGTGCAGTCAGTTAAGCCACTGACTCTTGATTTTGGCTCAGGTCAAGATCTCAGGATCATGGGATCGGATTGAGTCACACATAGGCTCCACACTTAGCAGGGAGGCTGCTTGAGGTTGTCTCTCTCCCTCTTCCTCTGCCCCTCGTGCACGCTCTCTCTCTCTTTCTCTCTCTAATAAATAAACCTTTTAAAAATAAATAATAAATACCATTAGAATATTTATAAGTTAGTGACCAATCCTCAAAATGCTTGGATCCCAAATTTTGATGAGTGAATCACGGTCAAAGACCACCTTCCAGAAAGGTAGTAAATTCTAGCAGAAAGAGAGTGGACCTCAGAGTCAACCTACATGAACACAAACTCTGCCATTAGTTGGGGGTGGACAGGCAGGATATTTTGAGAGGTTTTATCAGGTGAATGAGGGCAGGACTGTGTCCTGAAGAGGGTTTGGACAACCCCAAATGGAATAAGGGGCAGGCGATCGATCTCCTAAAATCATTATTACAGAGTTTGTGATGCCTGTCACAGCCTTTCTTTAAGCATCTTCAATAAAGCACATAAGAGCTATAAAGGATCACAAGAATCATTTTGTATGATGCTTTCATGTAGCAGATGAAAATCTGAGACTTGGGATGCCTGGGTGGCTCAGTGTTTGAGCATCTGTCTTTGGCTCAGGTCATGATGCCAGTGGGGTGGAGTCCCACATCGGGCCCCCTGCAGGGAGCCTGCTACTCCCTCTGCCTGGGTCTCTGCCTCTCTGTGTGTGTCTCTCATGAATAAATAAATAAAATCTTTAAAAAGAAAGAAAGAAAAGTTCTGGACAAGGGACACCTAGGTGGCTCAGTGGTTGAGCATCTGCCTTTGGTTCGGGTTGTGATCCCCGGGTCCTGGGATAGAGTCCTGCATGGGACTCCCTGCAGAGAGCCTGCCCCTCTCTGTGTGTACCTCTCATAAATAATGTTTTAAAAATCTCAAAGAAGAAAATCTGAGACTTGTGTGGCCTGACTGCCACTCCCTTCTCTACTGGAGGCTAAGTCTAAGGACAAAGCCTGCCTTAAGCAGCAAAGCTAAAATAAAACATCCAAATCCTTATGTAGTGTGGTCCATCCTCTTGATATAAATAATAGCTCCATTTGTTGAGCACCTGTCAGGTGTCAGACGTTGTGCTAGACATAACTTCCCCGCCCTTCTGTGCCCATTCACGGCAGCCCTGCCTTTACACACGAGGAAGCTGCCACGAGTGTCAGTTATATCCTCAAGGTCACACTGCTGGTACCAGGAAAAACCTGGAATCAAATAGAAGTCTGCAAAAAAACAAAAAACAAAAACAAATAGAAGTCTGCTTTTGCTGGGCACCCTGCACTTGGCAAGCAATGGGGTAGAGGAGAAAGTGGGGAACCCTGAGGAAGTAAATTCTGCGGGAAGTGACAGGGAGCCCCACAGGCTCCCCGCAGGAGAGAGCTGCAGCCCTGCAGGCACCTGTTATGTAACCGGATCTGCGGGAGGCTGGGGAGCCTTGCAGGCGCAGACAGGCAGATGCTGCTGCCTGGGAATCATTACCTAAAAGAATTTTTTTTTTAATTAAAAAAAAAAATCACCAGCCCGCTTGCTCCATGCAGAAGGGAGGGGCAGGGGGGAAGGCAATATCAAGTTTTCAGACAATCGAAATTGGAAATCAGCCAATCCGGCTTGAGAGCAAAGGGAAACTCTGCTGCAGAGGATTCAATAATGAAATTCTGTGTGCACGGGAGCTGGATGTATGGGGAAAAGCAAATAGAACAAGGTCAGAGTCCTTAGCCCTAAAATTGTCTTCCGTAAATGGACAGTGGGGCTTACAGTCAATACGCATCCCACAAAACAGCCCCTTGACTGGGAATACAAGAGAAATTTTCTGCAGAAAAAAAAAAAAGAAAAGAAAAGAAAGGGAAAACACACACACACACAAATGCATTAAAGAATCCAAAGCTATTTTCACCTTGGGAGCACTTCTCTGTTTGGAATTATCCTTCCAGCGGCAAATCTAACATGGTACAACACTGTTCTACAAAAACATTTGTCTAATCAGGATTTTGTTATTGGTCCCATCTGTTTAACAGGATTGCTCATCACCTCCAAGTTAACTAAAATCTGTTTGTTATCAACAAATTACATAAGAGCCTGGTAAATATTTTATGAATAGAATTGTAAATATTTCCTTCTGTTCGCAGGAATGAATGATATCTACCCATGCCTGCCACTCCTGTAGCCTGCATGGCCGCCCCTTGTAGGTGATGGGAAGGACAGTTTCAGAGTTGCTGTGGCCCACCAGGGGCAGGAAGGGCACAGAAATTTCCAGGGTCCAGAGCAAACAGTCTCCCTTAAGTCAAAAGGTCCAGGGACACCTCCATGGCTCAATGGTTGAGTGTGTGCCTTGGGCTCAGGTTGTGATCCCAGGGTCCTGGAATCGAGTCCCACATCAGACTCCCCAGAGGGAGCCTGCTTCTCCCTCTTCCTATGTCTCTGCCTCTCTCTGTGTCTCTCATGAATAAATAAATAAAATCTTTTTTTAAAAAGTCTTTTTTAAAAAAAAAGGACTCGGGGATCCCTGGGTGGCTCAGCGGTTTAGTGCCTGCCTTTGGCCCAGGGCATGATCCTGGAGTCCCGGGATCGAGTCCCGCATCGGGCTCCCTGCATGGAGCCTGCTTCTCCCTCTGCCTGTGTCTCTGTCTCTCTCTCTCTCTCTGTCTATTATGAATAAATAAATAAGATCTTTAAAAAAAAAAAAAAGGACTCGATAAATAGGAGGGGAAAAACATTTTCCACCAGGATATCAGTTTCACAGAAGAAAAGAAAACCCAAGAGGGAAATCATAATTGCCTTCAGAGGTTGTGTAGTGTGGTTGAAACAACAGATTTGACAGCCGGACAGATGTTGGTCTGAATCTACTCACTGTGTGGCCTTAGGCAAGTTACTTTCTGTCTTGCGGTCTCAGTCTCTCACGGGATTTTTACCATGTGGTCAGCAAGGTGTCTGGAACACTGTGGGGCCCAAAGTAATAACAGGAACGATGATATGAATAGCAACTCACGTCCCAATACATTCTTTTTTTTAATAAATTTATTTTTTATTGGTGTTCAATTTGTCAGCATACAGAATAACACCCAGTGCTCATCCCGTCAAGTGCCCACCTCAGTGCCCGCCACCCAGTCACCCCCACCCCCCGCCCTCCTCCCCTTCCACCACCCCTAGTTCGTTTCCCAGAGTTAGGAGTCTTTCATGTTCTGTCTCCCTTTCTGATATTTCCCACTTATTTTTTCTCCTTTCCCCAAGTGAATGAGACTATATAATGTTTGTCCTTCTCCAATTGACTTATCCAATACGTTCTTTGTGTCTTCTTCCAACCTTCTCTCCTCTTTCAACCTCCTTTCAATGTGTTTCCTGCATGATACAGAAAGACCATCTTCCTGATAGATCTTCTAGTTCTGAGATTCCAGAGAAGCCCCCATGACATGTTAGTTAGTTAGTTACTGGTCTCATTATAACAAGGCTATGTGGTGGAAGCAGTATTAGAAATGACATCTCAGATGTGTCCATATTGTGCCTTTGCACAGTGTGGTATGGAGTCCTTGTGTCTCCAGTGAATGAATGGGAGACTACATGGATGGAAGGAAACTTCCAAGATGGGACCTTGACTTCCAGTGAACAGCTGTGTGGCTTCAATCTAGACCTATAGGAAGCTAGGTTTGTGTATCAGCTTTGTAAAGACAGGAACAGGAGAGACCAAATGAAGCACAGGACACTCATCTTGAGTGGAAAAGGCAAGCCCACATTTTCAGCTACAAGGAACCTTTCTGCCTATACCAGAAGCTACCATTTGCAAGGACATGGATGGAACTAGAGGGTATTATGCTAAGTGAAATAAGCCAGTCAGAGATAGACAAATAACATCTGATTTCACTCCTATGTGGAAGTTAAGAAACAAGACAGAGGATCATGGGGGAAGGGAAGAAAAACTGAATGGGAAGAAATCAGGAAGGGAGACAAACCATAAGAAACTCTAAACTCTAGGAAAAAAATGGAAGGTTGCAGAGGGAAGAGGGATGGGGAGAGGGGGTAACTGGGTGATGAGTATTTATGAGGGCACATGATGTGATGAGCACTGGGTGTTATAAAAGACTGATGAATAACTGAACTCTACCTCTGAAACTAATAACACACTATATGCTAATTAATTGAATTTAAATAAAAAATAAAGAAGCTAAACCCACAATACTTGACTTTTAGTCATGGTTCGGTTCTTTCCTCTCAGCCCCACCAACATATAGTTTTCCTTCCCATCCCCAGGCTGGTGCTCTGCCTTTCTACTTGCTAGGGCTGCCTTGGCACTTGTAACACTTTTTGGCACATATTTCAAATTCTTTTTCTGGGTTCTTTAGGATCCCTGCAGTTCCGAGCAAGTCGAGAGGGGCCAGGGCCTGTTAATTGTTCCCTGGCATAAACAAGCCTAGGAAGCCTCAGTCAATGAATTACACCTTCAGAAGACCCACTCACCATCCTCTTGCTGTTTTGGGACAGAGTTCAGTCTATAAGTAGTAATAATAATGGCTAGAAATGCCTGGGGGCACTTACCTGCCCCCCCCCCCCCCCAAGCTTCCCACAAACATTTCCCAGACTATATTACAACTGGACCAATCCCTGTGGTTCTTATTATTGTTGCAAGATGCCCTTCAGAAATAACCATCAGGAAACTTTGAAGATGGAGGCTTATTACTTACAGGATCTGGAAATAGCACAGCACACCTGGGGACACACAATGAGGTCACTGAGAGAGAGAAAGAGAGACAGAAAGAGCATGCAGGCAGGTGCTTTCTGCTTTTACTGGGGTCCAGGGTGGGGCCTCAAGTTTTGCAGGCTCACTCTTAATTGGTGAATTTGAAACACAGGGGTGGGAATTTAAAGTGTGAGAAGAGTAGGGGTAAGGAGACCAAATGGTCAGTTACCAAAATCAGCAAGATCTCCGAAGCAAAGGAGCCTGGGTGGGGAGCAGTGGCCTGGCTCTTCAGTGAGTCCTGCAGCTGGCAATGTTTATTCCAGAGAGCTGACTTTGAAGCGATGTCTCTTTGAAACGGATGCCTCAGCAATCAGAGCGTTAAGTCAGGAACTTGCATTACAAAAAATGAAGAAAAACCAACGGTCAGGGTTTACAGAACATGGGCCTACATGGCTCCCCTCAATTCCACACAACACAACCCCTGAAGACAGCTGTGCCAGAGTATCCATGATCCTACAGCATCTGGTCTGAATGAGAGCAGAGCCTCCTAAAGGGCCAGCCCCACAGACCCTTCTGTCCTCTCTAAATTCCGCTTTCCACCCAGAGCAGGTCTCGCTGATGTATGTTCTACAGCAGCACCTCTACCTCCTTCCACAATGGCTGGATTCTTTCACTTTGAGTCCAGGACCCACATCCCCGAGGGTCTAAAGGGGACAGGGAGGAGAAACCCAAGGCTGAGGGACCCTGGGTATTCGCATGAGTGTGCAAGTGTTTGTGCAGGTGGAGGTCTGTCGCATAGGGCAGAGGAGGGTGAAGGCCAGAGCATTCTGGCCTCCAGTATTGTTGTTACATGACTACCATATTGTTGACAAAGGATAATCCTCCAGAGAATTAGATATGCTCAAAGGCATAAAGCTTCTTAGTGACTGGCCTCTTATGGCCTAGGCAACATGGCAGACATGGAAAGTGTGTGGATTCAGACCCATTCCCTTGTCCCCACTAAAGTGAACCAGTAGGACACTGGAAAGTTGAGCATAGTTTACTCATTGTCCTCATCTTTTCAGGACAGGAACAATTTGTGATTCACAGGCAATCGGCACACAACTGTCTCTCAGTAGTCAAGGAAGGACCTCGAAGTCCCAAGGCCTCATGCAGGTAACTGTAACAGGAGCCTGGGAGACCACACCAGAGTCTTCCCTTCCCACTGTCTTTCTTGCCAACTTGAAATCTTCACCATAGGATTCTCCCTGGGTTTGATGTTCTAACTAGATCTCAGAGCTTTAGGAAGGTCTGAGTTGTAGCCAATACTCACTACCTGGCTCTAGTTACCTCCCTCACCTTTCTCTAACATCATCTTTACCACAGAGCTTCCAACAAACAAATAAATCTATTAGAACAAACCCACCTGCACCAGGCCACCCCAAAGGAAGTAGCCAGCCTAGCCTCATAAGGTTAAACTGTTTTCCAAAGCATGCCTTATCCCTCTGGAGTTCACACATCCCTTGGGAATTTGATCTAGGTCTTTGGGGGCCATGATCAAACATGGCATGGCTGGCCATGTCACCATTTACCACTGGTAGTGCTCCCACAGATCTTATCTCCTGAGAAGCTTTTCAAAGGTCTTTCCTTGAAAATCAAGTTGTTTCCTCCCTGCTTTGCCTGGCCCATGGGAGTCAGAAGCCTTTATTTCAAGGTGAGAGGCAGAGCAGTTAATACACTGAATTCTTCTGAGTTTTAGAGGCAGCATTCATCCTCTGCCAAAAGTATGGGCTCCTATTACTAATCTGCTCCATTTCCAGGGCATGCATTGAAATCCTCAAAATCACTAATTATATTCTCTGGAAATCATGATCCTTCATACCAGCATTTGGGCCTGTTTATTTTCAATGAAGCCAGCAAGGCCCAAATGCTGACTCTCTAGGAAAGTTCTATATAAATGGAGGAAAAAATAGAAGGGAGAAATATTCTTGCCTTGGAACTCAGAGACTTGGATGTTAGTCCCAGTTTTGACATTTATGGGTGCAGTGGACTTCTATTCATCTGTACTTATTTCCTCAGTTCTAAAATGAAAGGTTGGGTATGGTATTTTCAAGGCCCTTTTTAGTCCCCAGAAATGCTAAGTTACTTAGCCCAAAGAGTCATCTTCCCTTGGGGGTGCCTGGGTGGCTCAGTCGATTAAGCATCTGCCTTTGGCTCAGGTCATGATTCCAGGGTCCTGGGATGGAGCCCTAGTCAAGACCCCCTGCTCAGCAGGGAGCCTGCTTCTCCCTCTCCCAATGTGTGCTCACTTAGTCACTATCTCTGTCTCTCTCTCTCTCACAAATAAATAAATAAAATCTTAAAAAAAAAGAAGAGTCATCTTCCTGTGTGTTCTCAAAGTTTCTGCCTCCTCAAAGGCAGAAGTTAAGCCTTCAGTCTGAGACATGGGGAGGCAGCCAAGACAGTGGTGGAAGCATAAGACCAAGGAACACAAAGAGTAAAAGCTGGAATGTGTAGGATATTTCTTGCCAAAATGTATTCCAGAAAACACCATTCCCTTGGAAAATAAGTAGGTGCTATTATCTTTTCTTGAAAGAGTGCTCTATGCTCAAAAATAATTTAGAAAATATTTAAACAAATGGCTTTTTGCAGGTCTTCTTTAAAAAAAAAAGATTTTATTTATTTATTTGAGAGCATGAGCAGGAGGAGGCGCAGAGGAAGAGGGGTAAGCAGACTCCCCACTGAGTGATGAGCCCTAAGCAAGACTCCATGCCAAGACCCTGAGAACCAGACCAGAATGGAAGTCAGATGCCTTCAGAGCCACCCAGGCGCCCCTGTAGGTCTTCTCATAGCAATATGCTAATATGAATTGTAGGCCTCCCAATACAGCATGTAAACATCTCAAAGTTATATTCGAAGGAATCATTTTGGGAAATGTTAATCAATGAAAAACTACTACCACCAACAGAGTTGGTAGAGAACAGGGCAAGCCATCCCTGGTGATAACACCTGAAGTTAGATCGTAACTTTGTACTGTAAACGAAGCAGTAACAGCTATGGATTGCTTCTGCAGTAAAGACTTGAACATATGGGAACTCGATTCTTTTATTCAGTGTTGGTTAATTGCTTCCAATGGATTTTAGGCCCGAACTGAGAAGAAGATTTGTGTGTGTGTGTGTGTGTGTGTGTGTGTGTGTACACGTACACTCATGCATCAAATAGGGGTAGGGAGTGGGGAAAGCATAGTGAAAGAGAAATGCTTATCTGAGGCCTTAAAACATAATCTAGTGAGTTAAAGTGAATCATATAAAACTACGTGGGATACGAGCTATGAGGTCAAGACACTGTTAGACTATAGATAAAGTAGAGCTGGAGTAGTCAGATTTGTGGAGTCGGGACCCGGATTGGTCTATTACAAATTTAATTAGTGTAGACCATGTGATAACCTGACAGAATTGAACATGTAAGATTTATCTCCATTTACAAGTTGAGAGCTGACAAATATTTCTTGGCGCCAATAGTGAATAATTGAAGTGCTGCCATAAAGCGTAGAATTACTTTTCTCTGCCTCGAGCCAGTTGCAGTGTATGGTCATTTCTCATGACCTCTTTATGTGTAACTCCTCCTGTTCTCATACTCTATGTTGTTAACCTCACTATCTGTCCCCTGGTTTTCTTTGATTTATGTAAATGAATTGCCATTTTAATTTGTTGCCAGTGTCTTAAGAGGTCTAAGGAAAAAACTATGCACCTAATCCATTACTTGTTCTTTTCCATTGAGGATTTAATGTGAGCTCACTTTGCAAGGCATGCTCATGGGGAGTGTGCTCATGAACATTCACCCCACTGAAAACTGAGATGAAATCTCCAACATGTACTGGGAAAAGGAAAGAGTTGGCCATTCACATTTTTCCATACCTATCATGCCGAACATGCTCTCTTTGCATAGCGTTTGTCTAGGTTGATGAGCTCTGAGAAAGCAACCTGGCAATTTTCAGTAAGTCAAGAAATGGAAAGGAGTGGGGGGAGGAAGTGGAGAAGAGAGGAGGGGAGGGCAGGATTTCTTGTTCAATCAAATGCCAATGATAACTGGTCTTTAAAATGACTCCTCAGTGAATCATACCTCCCTGTATTCATTTTCTTTTGTATTTACTTCTTATAGTGAATTTTACCTGGACCTGAACAGGCAACAGAATGTACCAGAAGTGATACTGTGGAACTTCTTAAGGCTTTGAAGCTTCCACCTTGGTCTCTGGGAAAAATCTCCTGAAATGCTCACACTAACTGAAGTCAGCCTTCTTGTAGGCAGTCTGGCTACCCTGAGACCATCATGCTTCAAGAGCCAGTTAGAAGCAGCCTAAACATGCTAGCTGGAGAGAAAGATCCAGGGAACACTGAGGTACCAGAGGTAGGAATGAAGAAGCCATCCTGGAAGTAGATCATCTAGGTCCCAGCCATCCCAGCTAATGCCATTTACCAACTACCAGACGAAGCATTCCTGAATTCCTAACCTAGAGCCATGAGCCAAAGAAGATGTTTGCATAAAATAACTAAGTTTCAAGTAGTTTGCTATGCAGTGATACATGAGGGGAACACTTGCTCTCAGGCAATCCAGGAGTTAACTTTAGGTGGAAATTAAAACACAGAAAAAGTTTTAGTGACATAAGAAACTGACATGAAAAGTTCAACAGCCTGACCAGGGCAATGCTATTCATACTCTTCTTTTTTTTTTTTTTTTTAAATTGAAGCTCAATTTGCCAACATATAATAAAACACCCAGTGTTCATCCCATCAAGTGCCCCCCTCAGTGCCCATCACCTGGTCACCCCGCCCCCCATCTGCCTCCCCTTCCACTATCCCTTGTTTGTTTCCCAGAGTTAGGAGTCTCTCCTGTTTTGTCACCCTCTCTGATTTTTCCCCACTCATTTTTCCTCCTTTCCCTTAAGATCCTTTTCACTATTTCTTATATTCCCTATATGAGTGAAACCGTATGATGATTGTCCTTCTCTGATTGTCATACTCTTACTAATTGAGAAACTGTCTATTCCAATAAAAGGAAACTAGGAGATTCAAACAATCAGCAACATGAATAATTTGAAGGAGCGTGATTGAAGGAAATGTGTAAGGAGCACTTTATATTTCCAGGTATGGTTGCATCCATTCCCCATAAAATGCCTTTTTATAGAATGGTATTATACTGCTCATTGAATAGATTAGGAAGCTGAACCAGAGAGAGATGAATGGGCTGCCCAGGTCACAGAGATAGAATATGCTGGTTCTCATGGGGTGAGGTAGTAGTAGTCCTCACAAGCTAGCAGCGCATATTATTCCAAGTTTTCCCTCAAGGTTGATTCTGAAATTAGAGGTTGTGACAGAGCTAGGTTGCAGCCTGTGGGTAGAAACAGGATCACTTTGAAGGGACCAGTTAAAAAGGGATATAAATTCCTAGTCCTATTGTAATAATCCATTATAATAATCCAGTTTTTCACTTGAGAAAGAGAGAGTGCAAGTGAGAGCATCAGCAGGGTATCGGGGAGGAGATCAAAGGGTGAGGGAGAAACAGATTCTCTACTAAGTAGGGTGCCCAGTGAGGGACTCGATCCCAATCCCAGGCTTCTGGGATCATGACCTGAGTCAAAGGCAGATGCTTAACTGACTGAGCCACCCAGGCACCTCAATAACCCAGTTTTCACTCCATGAGCTCCCTCTGACAAAATTTCTTTCCACATGTATTTCTTGAGTGTCCCCTGTGCCAGGACTCCAAGGAGGAGTAAAAACTACTCTTGACTCAAAGAACATGAAGTCTAGTGGAGAAAAACATTCACATAAACAGGAAACTTCATTAGGGTTAGGAGGGCTGTGTAGAATGTCACAGGAGAAGCTGCCTTTTGACCCATCTGTTGTGGCCGGTGGGGAGGTGAGTCTGAAAACTCCTTCTTGAATAGATGTTGACTGTGTTCAGATTTGTAGGACTTAGCAGAAGTCAGCCAGCCTTCATGAAGTGACTGATGCTGTCCCCCATGTGGGGAGACATTCCACCTCTGGCCTCCCTGAATATCAGTTCTACAGTCCGATGCAGAAAGGTATCACTGCCCCTTTCTTTCCATTACACCTGTCACTGAAGTTTCTAGTACTTTGTCAAAATATAATGCACACACGAGAAGCCCAAGTAGGAGGATAAATCGAGAGCGTTGAATTCTCTGTGGGCTTTGAAAACAAAGCCCAAATGAAAATACCTCAAACATTGATGAGAAGTTTAATACTTCATTTTTATCTTCCCCTCAAAGCACACTTCATCCTCCACTGAACTAGTTGATAGGGTCTGGCTGAAAATCTTCCATTTCATGTGGTTTTCCTGGATGTTCTTGTTTATTCCAAATGCTCCCATCTCTCATTGTGAAATTCATTTCTCATCCCTTTTTAAAGGAAAGCTCTCACTACTGATGATCCCAAGCTGCCTGAAACCAGACTTAAAGAGTTAGAAATGGAAAATGCAGTTTCCTATAGCTTTGGTCTGCCCCTTCTCTTTTTTTCATTTTCTCTCTGCGATTCTTTCTCTGCCTCTGTCTCTCTCTGTCTCTGTCTTCCTTTCCTCCTCTCTCTCCTCTCTGAAACTTAATATCTCCAAATCCCCTTTCTCTTTCTCTTGATCCACCCCATAAACACATTTAAACGTAATGAGAAAGAATGTTCTTTCTGAGTCAGCTTCTGAAGTCAAGTAGACTCCAGTCTTTCTACCGAACTTCCCTCAAAATACACACACACATACACACATGCACCATGTTCCTTGCAGTTGCTCCATTTGTTCTCTTCTCTTTCCTCTTTTCCAAATCCTTCTCTCTTTTCAAGTCTAACACATGGCCTAGCTCCTACAAGTAAGTCCCTTCAGCCCTCCCAGACCACAAAAACTTCTCTATCTTTGGAGCTCTGACAGCATTTATTTCTATAACATCTATCTTGCCATGACATTAACTATTGTCCAGAATTGTTCTCTCTTAATACTTTTATTCCTGAGAAGATGGCTGCTTCTCCAGAGCTAACCCATGTCCTGTGTTGCTGATCATACCACTCTCCCTCCTCAAGAACCTTAAGTGGCAAAAAAAAAAAAAAAAAAAACCAACCTTGAGTGGCTCCCTATGGCCTTTAGCAGTTTCTAACTCTTCCAGTGAAGCACCCAACAACAAAGTGGAATGAATGCCTACTCTACTTGATTCTGGGGTGAAGAGGGGGTAGATAGTCCAACTGCCTTCTCTCATGAATTTCCTTAATATCCCATGGTTTTGTTTAAAAAATATAAGCTAATTGTATATTATGACTTACAGTAAGCTTTGCATAGATTTGCAGAGATTAACTCGAATGCACAAGGTATGAAAAGGTAGGAATAGTTTAGATAATTAAGTCTAGACTTTAATCCTTTCACAGAAAGGCAGGAGTGAGGATAGAAAGCCTGTGCTGTGATGATCTTTGGGGAGGCCATGAATGGCTACATCAGTGCCCTAAGTAATATTTTCTGTGGTTCTCTAGGCCAAACTCTCTAGCATGGCATTCAATATCACCTGTGACTTGGCCATTATCTACCAGTGTCATCTTCCATGCTGCCTCTGCCTTTGTGCACACTCTGCTCTAGCCATGAGGAACTACATAAAGTGTCATACATAGACCATGGCATTCACACTTCTTCATCATGTCCTCTCCCCTGAATGTCCTCACATATCAACCCTCCATACATACCTCTTAGTCCCAACATGCCTGGTGAACCGTTTCTCCAGGAAGGTATTTTGTGCCTACTATGTGCAAACAACATTCTGAGTGCTTCTACACACCTTCTGTCACAATGCCTCTTACATTATTTTGCTCATTTGTTAAAAAGGAAAAAAATTGTTAAAGCTCCATTCATAAGGAACCAGCGGAGCACAGAGCTAATTCATTGCAGTAGGAGTGACTCGTAGGTTTTATTAGAATGGCTGCTACACAAAAATATGTACAAATAAAAAGTCAGTTTTTCATAGAATGGAAAGTTTTCCCAAAATGGGAAAGTCCTTTGATGTTTAAAAAAAAAAAAAAAGAAAGAAAACTTGGTTGGAGGTAGGGTAATGCAGAGGTTCAGTGTGTGACCATTCATCTGAGATGTATCATGCCAACTGGAACAACTGGTACTCATCCTGGGAAATACTCCAGAGAGGGGAAGACCTCTCTCAAGTGTCTCAGATAGCCCAGAAACTGCCTCTTGCCCTCTCCCGTCTTCTCAGTTCTTTTCCATTAGGTGCTGTAGAGAGAATACAGGATGGATCCCAGACATGTAGGGGCTTCCAGATGAGTTAAATGGTTGAATCATCCACACATACTTTACAAGAAATGTAAGAGCTTTCCAGAGGATACATAAAGTGCCCACAAGAACTACAGTTTCTGAGGGAAGAAAAGATTCCCTGGTGCTGTGGTGGCTTGGGAAACTTTCTTGGGATAAGGCACAGTCCTTCTGAGGTGGAAGCTGGTCTCAGAATTTTTCAAGGCAACTTTGGAACCTGGATATTCTGATGTTCAAAGAACACATGCCTTGGTTCGCATTAATTTCTCATTTAAATGCCATTGGTGGGCAGTGGGAGAGCTCTATTGGGCTCAGGAGATGGGATTTCCATGAGGAGCCACAATCTTGGCCTATACCTTCTCCATTCCCCATCCCCAGGGAAGAAAGGGGCAGACATTTCTTAAGTATCTACCAAGTCCATGCACACATTTGGCTTATAGGTACAGGTTTACAGTGAGTTCTCCCTACGGCCTGAGAAATATGCTCATTTTATAATTGAAGAACCTCTGACAAAGCAGTTAAGCAGCTTGCCAAAGTCATACAGCAGGTAAGTGGCAAACCTGAACTTTAAGCCCAGATCTTCTGATTTCATAGTATATATTCCTTCAACATCAGGAGCCACATTGGTGTCACATTATTCTGTGCTTTATTTTATTAGACTTCAAATGTCATGGGGCTTATGATTATACATGACTACTGCCCAAAATATATATTGGGTTAAAGACCCACATACCCCAAACTCTGTAAGTCTAAAATACGTTTCTATCAACTAACTCTGCTAAAGCTTTCCAGTTACATCATCGCTGAACTGTGCAAAGGGTAAGCATGATTTATCTGGTGGTATTTCTCATAATTCTTCAAACTCTTTTCTACCCAAAGCTATCCTTGAAGTCCTAGATTTTTTAAAAAAAGCAGCAGAATCACCTGCTTTAAGGTTAGGCATAATTAAATGTTAACCATTAATAGTATGTCTTACAATCCCCATGTTGCTAATGAATCTCTTATAGATTTTATAGCCAGCTAATAAAAGCTGAAAGCAAAGCAGTACTGCATAAATCCATTTTTTGTACAACATTTAGTCTTTGATTTGGGCTTCTAACTTATATTAATCACCTTATGCACAAAGAAATCAGTTTGGGTTAAAAAAAATGTATGAACCATGAAGACCTTTCTCTGAAGTTCTGCCTTGAATCCAGAGTGCTCTGAGAGATGTGAAGCATTTCCCAATTAGTACTTGGGCACAAGTGTCACACAAAAGTGAGGTCATCACATGGAAAGCTCATTATGTGACTCCCTTTGGCAAGACTGTATAAGAGCTTTCCTGCTTGGTCTGAAGACCCTTCTCATGGATAACGGGTCTAAGGAAGTTACCTGCAAGAGCCTTGACAGTATAAGTTGGGCTCTCACAGGAATGCGGGATCAAACCAGGATCGAGACCAGGCTACAGGGGTGAGCTGGGCAATGTGACAGGCTACTCTGAAATGTGTTGGAGACTTACAAAAGGTGCTGTGAAAAGTCTAATTGACCGAGAACTTTCAAAAGTCCTGGCAGCAGATGGCTACATCCTGGTAGAGGGAGCAGTATCCATTACTGCATGGCCTTGGAAGGAGTTATGGGTGAGCAATGAGGTAAAGCAAGCCCAGAAGAACAAGGACTATCAACTGGAGAGCAAGACCAGAGAGAGTAAGACAAGATGGACCTAGAAAGGAATGGGAGCCCAGTTACCAGTGGAAAGGTGCAAGTTAGAACAACTCAGGCGTGGAGAGTCACTTGATGTTGAGCTACTGATTAAACAAAGTATCTATAAATATACATTCAGGCATTATTATTTACTTCATTTAAATATAAATACATATTTATAAATATATGTATGCGTTTATAAATATACATTTATGCATTATTACTTAACTTCATTTAAAACATTCATACTGCTTTCTAGGCTTTAGTCTCCATTCAAAATGCTCACAAACATTTCTTAAAAACCTGCAGCAATACTTCAAGGCTTTTTTTTAAGCAGAACAAGGCAGAAACTAGCATTATCCCTATTTTAATCAGGAAACTGGGGCACAGAAAAGTTAAGAAATGTGCTCAAGGTCACGGAGTTAGAAATTAATCATTATTTAAACATGGTGAAGCCTTTTAAATTTGCAAACAAGTGTTCTTTTCAACTTCATAAAATGAGATGCCTAATACACTTTTATTACTATCTCTACTGTCCTGTTTATTTTTTCCCTTTAAAATTATTATTTTTTCCAAGGTTGAATACTTGCTTTTTTGACCCACATATCTATTATCTTTTTTATTCATGCTTTATCTGTCCTTTTCTCTGAGTTTGAAGAGAATATTTCAAATTTATCTTTGACTTCTTTTTTTTAATGTTTCACTTCTCTTTTTTCCTTCCTTTGCAGATTTGTATTCCAACATTATATTTGATTTCCTTAAATTTTTCTTAAGATTTTATTTATGTGTTTGAGAGAGAGAAGAAGAAGCAACAAGGGGGCGGAGCAGAGGGAGAGGGAAAAGCAGACTCCCTGCTGAGCAGGGAGTCCAATATGGAGCTCAGTCCCAGGACCCTGAGATCATAACCTGAGCCAAAGGCAGATGCATAACTAACTGAGCCACCCAGGCACCTTAAATTCTTTTATTTAAGCAAGTTTTCTTTTTATCACTACTTTCATTTCAATTGGGTCTCACCTTGCAGCTGCCCATTCTTTGGATTGAGAATGGGTCACCTTACATATCATTCAATGCATCTAACAAAGAGTTTGTAAAATTGCCTTCCCCTTTTGGATTAAAAATTGTTTTCTAAGCTATCTCTCCTTCTGAGTATTTTAGATAATTCTTCCTTCTTGGAAGTGTGGAGGAACAATATATGGAACATCTGTCCAGCCACCATTCCATGCACACCCATACATATGCACACAGTCCATTTGGGTTCCAGAAAATTCCAGCACTCAGATATAGATCTGTAGTAAATATTGATGTACACACCCTTAAGTTCAAATTCTGAGGCCTAAAACAATTTAGTGTAGCTCTGGTTGGTCTAGTATGAGATGTTCTGTTCTTGGTGTCAGATTTTCTGACACACTACAGAATTAGAACAGGCTGTAGCTCTTCTTCAAATAAGTAGAGTACATAAATGGCTTCTCACTTGCACAACATAGGCAATTGTGCAAAAGAAATTCAAGGGAAAAGAGAAGTATATTCTCTCAAGGGGAAAAAAAAAACTTAGTCCAAGGAAAAGGAAACATCTGATGTCCATGGTGTGCCTTGGGGCAGAAAATTCAAAAATTATTTGATTTACTCCATACTTAGAAAACCAAAAAAAAAAAAAAAAAAAAGGCCACGACCCATCAGACCATGATTAGGCAGTAAATGCATTCTACCTCCCATAGTTCATATGAACTAAGGCCAAATAATTAGATACTACACGTCCCCTTTCAGAAAAAGGAGGTTGATCCTGTTAACTGTAACAGATGGCATCACGCTTAACTCAGAGCAGTCCTCAAAGTAAGAGAATTCATGCTGGCTAGCTCATTAATCTGTCCCATTTCTGCTTTGGGGCAATCAGGCATATGGGAAGTTTACATTTTGACAATGAATTGTGTTGAATGATACATATAAGATATACCCTAATACCAAGCCAGCATTTAGTCAGGTAATGACCCAGTAATAGAGAAAAGGGCAAAGCAAGGTCTTTTGGTCCTTCCAGACAAATAGGAGATATCTAAGAAATCTAAGATTTCATCGATCAGACTGTGAACACTATTCTCTATTCCATCCTTGTCCTGTTGAAACGGAAGCCTTAATGGTATGGAAATTCTTGGAATGACATCTCAAAAACAAAAACCAATTTGGATGAAAGAACACAAAAAAGGTCCAGATGGCTTTGCTGTGCTCACCATTGTAAATGAGGATGGTTGTCCACAGCAGCCAGAGTGCATCTGTTCGCCATTTTATTCAATTACTTAATTAGGGTAATGTTCTCTCTTTAATTGTCACTGTTTTAATAAAACAGAAAAATCAAAGTAAAGTTGCTATTTGGTATTTTCTGATAAGTAGGGTTTAAGTGCATAGGAAAAAGGCATTATCTAATATTTCACTAAGCCCCAAATACATGTCCATGTCCCTCTTCCCGTGAACCTAATTCTCCATCAGATGCATAAAGGCTCCCTCTGAGCAGAGGAATATTTGGGGCCAGTCAAACTTCTATTGCCCCTCCAGCAGATCTATCACTATGTTGTTGGGGAGCAAAGAACAGCATGATTAATTATATTGTTGTTTCTTTAACTCAGATAAATCTATCTCACATCCTTTGTAAGTGTTCTGCACTTGGCAAAATAGGATATAAATGAACAAGCTTCAGAATGGAAATCCCTGGTAGTATGACAGATATCTAGGAAAACATTTTC
Source organism: Vulpes vulpes (assembly GCF_048418805.1). NCBI lineage: Eukaryota > Metazoa > Chordata > Mammalia > Carnivora > Canidae > Vulpes > Vulpes vulpes. The sequence continues at coordinate 99,059,788 of NC_132787.1, read as the reverse complement.
TATATCTTTGGAGTTATGACACTTTCCTGCACCTCCACATTTCAATGTAGTTGTAAGGTCTATCCCCTTAAAAATTAGAAGTGATTCTTTAGCAGAGTAGTAAGCCTGATAAAATGGCAGGAACCCTCTGAATGGGAACAACAAAAAAAATCTCTACGTCTTCTAACTACCACGTATGGACTATGAATATAGGATCTTTAGATCTATAGTCTACACAGTGGAAAGAGACCCAAAAGTCCATGGAGCCCACATTAAAATCTCCTGGGATGCATTTTAACAATATTGATCCCTTAACCCCACCCCATATAATTAAATCCAAACCTTTTAGGACAGAACTACAGATCAGTATTCTTTAAGCGCCCCCTGGAGATTCTAATGTGCAGCCAGGGTTGAGAACCACTTGCCTCTTGCCAAACGTGGCATGAGAGGAATTGGGGGAATTCAAATCACCCAAGTAGAGAAAGATCATTATTGGGGATAGAGATGGTAAATAGAGGCATCTGAAATCTCTCCCTCTCCAAGCTGAAGTTGAGTTTCATACTTTAGAAAGGAAGACTGGACATTTAAAAAGAAAAAAAAAAAAAGGCCACTTGAGTGTTATTTAGAAGAGCAGAGGAGGCAATTTTAAACCTCTATCTATGAGTTAGGAGCTGTCGATGAGAAAGCTGCTCTCAGGGCCAAAGGAACACAGCCGAAAGTGCCAAATGTATGTGTGTCCTTGGAAGAATAAATGGTTGTAATTTAGTAAAAGTCAAAGCAAAACAAAACAAAAACATTAATTGTACCTAGCTTATTGTAATTCTTAACCTTTTCTCTGATTTGTGTATTTCCTTTATATTACAATCATTTGAAATTAATAAGTAGTTAATTCTCTGATTTCAAGAGGGTACTTATTTTGGTGGGAAAAGCACAGGTGGGTAGTAGAGAAGCTTGCAAGATGGTGAAGGAGAGGGAGGAAACAACATTAAGAATTTATTTTTTCTTTTACTGAATCCGAGAGCAAAAAGGCATGCTATCAAGCTTTAAAATTTGTTCTGTGCCCCTTAGCACACATTTCAGAGACTATCTTTCTCCTAGATAAACTGCAAATCCATTAAGTGCCCTGGTAAAAGTTTACAGTGTTGCTACGACAGTGCTACTACCCCCCCACACCTCCGAGGCTTTAGGAACCTGAGTGAAAAGAGACCAAGGAGACCCATGATTCAAAGTGGAGCTCAGGCCCTCAGTCTCAGACCCCCTCCTAAGCTGCTGACCTGGACCGCTGCTTCTGCTGCCCCCACCTGCAAACCTCCATCTACTGCACTCCAAGCAGACCCTGCAACAGGGAGCCCTGCCATCTATCCAGGAGGCTTGTGTGGGACCAACAGCAATCTCTGCTTCAATTTGACCACTTAGTCTTCTGCAATGCTTTACGTGCTGTTTGCACAAAATCTGATGGAGATCTGCTTGACTTTAACAAATAACTGATTTAGGGCTTAGTCTTAGAACCAATAAAGGTAGATAGAGTCCCCAAAGTAAGTGTCTTCTATAATTCACAGCAGACTTCATGGGAATTTAGCCCAGATATAAAGGTTACAAATTTCAGATTTATCTGAGGGGGACTACATTACACATGCTTCTATCTCATAATTGACAGTAACCTTTAACTTTCTTGAATTTGATTTCTTAATTTGTTAAAGAGAAAAAAATACCAGTTACCTAGCCCCAATGTTAAAAAGTTAATGTGAAAAAAAATGTGTATGAAACTTAGAAAAATGTCTTATACTTGGGTTGTCAATAAATGTTGGATATTGTTTTTATTATGATGATTAAATAAGATAATTAAGGAATGGTTTCAGGCACACAATAAACATTAATAAGTGGTAACTATTAGAGCAGTCTCTACAAGTAGAAGATAGGCTCTAAAGCCACATCTCTGTCATTAGCAGAGAGCTGTTACCCATGTTTTCTCCTTAACAAGTGGAAATAAGGGAGGAGGTTTGCTGAGAAACCCATGGCTCAGTGTTCTGCTGGCAGGCATGGTGAGAAGACTGCTCCTGGGACAGAGGCCAGCATGTACAGTCTTAGCCACTAATAGAGAATTCCTATTGTTCCACTACCACTTCTGTTTCCTAGAAGGGTAAGTTTTACTGGTATGAAACAATTTAATTTAAATCTAATCTAATTGAAATAAGAATATCCATTTTAGCAGACTCCCTACCAACTTACCTACAGAATGCTAAGAAACTTGGGAGGAGATTCTAGAGAAGGACTGTCGTGAAAATCTGGCCTCTGGCTTGAGTCTGCTCAAGCAAGGACTGGAGTGGAACTTAAAAGTCAACCTCCCAAATTCTGATAATGGCTCCCTAGCCTGCCCAGCTCCAGCCTACTCTGAGTGTGAAGTGAGTGTCCCGAGTAAGCTAAGACACAGGGCAGGAAAGTCTATGGCCTATGATCTCTTCTCACTGAGAGCTTCTGCTGTAGTCTGGAGATGCTGTTTGAGCTCAGAGGACAAAGGGCTAATGGATTGGGAGTATTTGCCAAGGAATGAAGAATAGGAGCTAAGGCTTGGAGTATGGCAGGATGAACATAATAAAAGGGGGGGAAAGTAAACATTTTTAATATTTATATAAGCATAAACAGTAAACATTAATAGACTTGATATATTTATTTGTTTAAGATTTTATTTATTTATTTGAGAGAGAGAGAGCACGAGCAGGGAGAGGGGCATAGGAAGAGGGAGAAGCAGACTCCCTGCTGAGCAGGGAGCCAATGCAAAGCTCCATTCCAGGACCCTGGAATCATGAGCTGAGCCAAAGGCAGATACTTAACCAACTGAGCCAATCAGGCATGTATTTATCAAATCTTAGGACAAGTTGTTTCTGTAAGCTCACCTGTCTGAACCCTCTTAATGCTGTTTTTTGATCTTTCAGGCAAAAAAAGGAACCTATACCAGGCCCTTTAAAAAGCGCAAAGAGACATGTTACCTGTCCAAAGCCTTTACCACTAGAGTGATGCAAAAGGAGTAAGTCCTTCATGTCTTAACATAGTCTGTTTTGGCAAAATTGGTTTGGTTTCATACTTTTAGCAATATTTAAGAAGAGTGGTGACTATTAACCAAATTGAATTGTTTTCTCTGTTATCATACTGTCTTAGAAATGAAAGAGACAAAAAAAAAAAAAGAAAGAAATGAAAGAGACATTAGAGCACTATTTTTAAAACTATCTTCCACAAAGAGGGTTTCCAAGAAATATTAGTGCATATTATAAGAAAGCAAGATTCTTTCTGTCAAAAAAGTTTAGGATATCACAATGTACATAAAGATATTAAGGGCGTTAGAAGTCCTGTACTAAACACATAAACACACAAATAAACGAACAAAAACCAATGAAGCTTGGTTTAACTCAGCATTTCCCAAGCTTATTTGATGCAAGTATCATGTTTTCATAGAGTAGTTCATTAGGTACTGCAGAACAGGATCCTTATAACATTGGCTTAGGAAACACTGCCTTCAAGTGTGTTCTTACCAAAATATCTGGTCCCATAATATTCAGTTGAGACACTACTTAGCCGTGTCCCATGACTAAAAAGACATCCAGCTTCATGTCTGGAGAGTAACTAGCAACAAGTAAATGGAAATTAGAGTTAGAATGGTAGGGATCTGAAATCCTAGTGGCCATAGTATTTCTCCTCTGAATCTTGGAGTAAGTACTGACTCCTTCTGTATAAAATGGCCATGATGACACTAACCTCATAAAATTTTATAGCTTATTGCCTCTATTGATATTCTGCTAAGCCAAGAGTTGCTCCCTATCTCTTTATTTCTATTAGTATGTCTTCTGGAGACAAATGGAATTGAATGAAAAATGTCCAACTTCCACCTAGCATTCTCTCAGGTCATAGTTACAGTAAACTTTTGAAAATTCAGATATGAATATTCTCTGGGATATGCTCAGTTCTTTAACTACAGTTTATAAAATGAGAAAACATGCTATTGAGTTTTTGCAAAATCATGGGATTTTTTTCTCTACAGACACAATTGCTTAAGTGTCTTAATATATTTATCAAGAACTGAACCTAATAGTTCAGGTATATTCTCACCCCAGCAGAAAAGAGTAGCACTCCCACCATGTACCAGTTAGTAAAGGTAAGTTTGGGTTCATGTATTTATAGTCATAGGCTACTTAGGGCTTAATTGATCTTCTGGTCAATTAAAAGCAAGGTCTTTTTGCTGGAAGTGTTACCAAGCTGTGTCTCTCTAATTTGTGTAGTTGATTATTTAATCCTAAAAGCAGTGATTTATACTATACTTTTCTAAAGGTCAGACTTGCTGATTTCAACTCAGTGCTCTGGCCTCTTGTGTTCCTCTTTGATTCCAATGTGAGAGATTTGTGTCATCTGCAAAGTTGATGAACCCCTCTCTCTCTCTCTCTTACACAGCTTCATCTAAGTCTTGGCTAAAAATACTGACCAGAAAAAAAATAAAATAAAAATAAAAATAAAAATAAAAATACTGACCAGAGACTCATTAGCAAAGTCAGGTCTCTAGCAACAACGGTGTCCTAAATTTCAGACCAGATTGTAGTGAGGAAGTTATGCTGTTGGTCACACACAGTGAGAAAGGAAATTGCATACTACTGTACAATATTCCACTCTTCCTGAAAATAAATAGAAATAGCCTTTCAAATGCCCACAAAATGAAGTTGAAGATATTAAAAAAAAAATTTCTCTTCAATAGTAAGATGGCAAGAGGAATGACTGAGAAACTGATTGTTTATATTTCTCTGAACTTTTGCTGTGAATGTGAAACCAAATTGACAGTTGTCTGTAAAATCTTCTCTGAAAGGGAGCAAAAGACTTATGCCTACAGATATTCCATTTGTGCATTCATTCATTCATTGAATAAGTAAATCATCAAGCATATTTTAAGTGCTTGCTGTATTCCAGAAATGTAGTGAGCTTTGAACCTTTACAGATACAGAAAGCACATCCCTAACCTTGGGAGGTGAATGACATAAAGGGGGTGATAGAAACTCAAAAGCATGAAAGAAAATGTTAAAGAGCTTTACCACCTAATCCAGAGTTTAGTAAGCAACATGATATCAGGATACAATAATATGTAGTATTATCTTTACATCCATATAGCTAAATATATGTGTACATCTACATCTTTATCTATATTCCAAAACAACCACAGGAAAAGATTATGGAAGTTCTAATTTAAAATCTCAACAAATAGTACAAAAAATATCTCTGAAGAAACAATAACAATGAAATATATTTTATATAATAAAACTATAAAATATTTATTTGCCCAAGTCACAAAGCTAGTATGTAGTAGAAAAAGATTTAAGTGTAGTCATCTAACTCCTGAGACTGTGGACTAAAGCATCACTTTATCACATTTCCCCAACTAGAATGATAAAGGTAAACACAATTCTCAGTGGTGTTGAGGGTATGAGAAAACTCTCATGAACTGACAGTGTGAATACAAATGGCATGGTTTCTGTAAGACAACTATCCATATGTGTTAAGATACACTAAAAGGCATATTTCACCTATAAAATACTTACAAAAGTGTGCAAAGTTATCAGTGTCATGATATTCATTGTAGCATTACTTACAATAGAAGATTGACCAAATAAATTATGGAAGCGTACCTGGGTGGCTCAGTCAGTTAAGTGTCTGACTCCTGATTTCAGCTCAGGTCATGATCTCAGGATCAGGATGCATGTGGAGCCTGCTTACAATTCTTTTTCTCCCTCTCCCTTAGCCCCTCCTCCCTGCTCACTGTCTCTCTCTTTCTCTCTAAAAGTAAAACAAACAAACAAATTTTTGGTATGTCTACATAATGGAATACTAGGCAGTCATTTAAAAAGACAAGAAAAAGGCAAAACTACTGGGATAGAAAGCTGACTGGTGTTGTCTGAGTGTAGGGTGGGAGTGAGCACTGACCACAAACAGGTGTAAGGGAAGTGGTAGGGATGCAGGAAACGTCCTAACACTGAATTGTAGTGATGGATGTGCAACTGGAAAAATATCATAAAAACTCATTAAACTGTACAAAGAACCTGTAAAATTAAATACTAATTATCAACAGACATTATCTTTGGGGATGGAGATTATGAGGGTGTTTCAGAATAAACATTCTGCGTTATTTATATACAGCTAAATGTTATAATTATGAATTACTTTTGTACTCAGTAAAAGTTCTTAAATAGTATCACCTTAAATCAATAAACAGTATCATACATAATTACAAAAATCCACTTTCCCAATAACAAGATAAAGATGACCATTAATAACTTGTGCCAAAAATAACTTGTGCCAATGAATGAGGCATAAGTATTAAAAAATAACATGATATAGCTATTATTGATGATGACTTATCTGAAAAACCAAAGAAAATCAACTAAAAGTCTATAAAATTTTAATGAAGTTAGTAATATGGTTAGTTATGAAATATGTTCAGAAATCAGTATTTTCTTATCTATTTACAATAATTAAAGAGAAGATATAACAAAAACAGAAACTAATAAATACTTTAGGTTAACTCAATAAGAAATGTACACAACCTATGCAAAGGAAACCCCAGACTTCCTGCAGGGCAATAAAAGAAATATAAAATAAATGCTATTTTTCTAAACATGATGGCAATTTTTTAAAGAGGTCAATTATATACAAATTAATTTATAAATGTAATTTCATTAAAATGTATGTATTTATTTTTGTACATTTCAAAACAATTTAAAGAGTAACTGCAATAAGAATAAAAGTCTTCTCTAAAATCATAATAATTAGAAGATAATTATATATTAAGTATTAAAATTCACTATAAAGCCATAAATATAAAGAGAAGGCATTGGCATTTGAATATATGAGAGATCAGAAAATCAAACTATCATCCCTCAAAAATATATATAACAGGGAAGCTTGGGTGGCTCAGCAGTCAGGTGTCTGCCTTTGGCTCAGGGCATGATCCTGGAGTCCTGGGATCGAGTCCCACATCGGGCTCCCTGTGAGGAGCCTGCCTCTCCCATGGCCTGTGTCTCTGACACACTCTCTCTCCCTCTGTGTGTGTGTGTGTGTGTGTGTGTGTGTGTGTCTCATGAATAAATAAATAAAATCTTTAAAATAAATAAAATATATATATAACAATAAATCCTATGATAAAGATGTTATTTTAAAATTAGAGGTGAAAAAGAAGAGTTATTCAGTAAGTATTGTGGGACTCAGCTAACCAGTCAAAAAAAATAAGGTGAGAAAAAAAAAATAAGGAGAGATCCCTTCATCTCATTTTACCCTCCAAGACAAATTTGATGTGGATTTAAAACCATAGTCCGAGATTCTAAGGACAATGCCTTTGGTTTAAAAAATGCAAATGTAAAAAAAAAAAAAAATGCAAATGTAGTGAACACATTTTTTTAATGCTTTGCAGATCTCATCTAAACATGAAGGTCAAAAGGATTAGAAAAGTAGAAGCATCCAGACCTTAGGGGAAAATGATAATTTCAACTGTAGCAATAGTATGGAGTATTGGAATAAACTGTATTTTTATTTTTTTAATTTATTTATTTGAGAGAGAGAGAAAGAAGTAGAGAGAGAGAGTGAGAGCACAACCTCAGGGGAGGGGAAGAGGGAGAGGGAGAAGCAGACTCCTCACTAAGCAGGGAGCCTTACTCGGGGCTCAGGGCTCCATCCAAGGACACCAGGATCATGACCTGAGCCAAAGGCAGATCCTTTACCAACTAAGCCACCCAGGCATCCCTAGAATGAATTGTATTTTTAAACTAGACACATCTTTATTAAAACCTTAATTCTACCACTTGACTAGCCAATTAATCTCTGTCCTCCCCTCAGTGTCCTTTTTATTTATTTATTTATTTTCCAGTGTCCTTTTAAGTAAAGCAAAATACATATAGTTGACCCTTGAACAACACAGGGGTTGAGGTGTTAACCCCCAAGCAGTAAAAAAAATCCATATAGCTTTTGCCTACCTAAAAGCTCAACTACTAAGAGCCTATTGTTGACCACAAGCCTTACCAGTAACATAAAGTCAATCAACGTGTATTTTGTGGTTATATGTATTATATACTATATTCTTACAATGAAGTAATCTAGAGAAAAGAAAATATTTAAAAAATAATAAGGAAGAGAAAAAACACAATATTGTACTATATTTATTGAAAGTACTGTACTATATTTATTGGAAAAAAAATCCACATATACGTGGATCCACACAGTTTAAACCCATGCAGTTCAGGGTCAGCTGTAATATATATCACATTCGATATGATAATAAAATGAAAAAATCTATGCAAAATACTTTGCTGGTATTTAGGTATTAAATTAATGTTCTCCCTATCCATCTGTGGTTTTTTTGAGAGAGGAAATAAGAGAAAGAGAGGTGGAGGGGGAGAGGGAGAGAGAGAGAATCTTAAGCAGCTTCCACATCAGTGTGGAGCCTGACGCAGGGCTCAGTCTCACAACCCTGAGATCATGAGCTGAGCCAAAATCAAGAGTCAGACACCTAACTGACTGAGCTACCCAGGTGTCCCCTGCCTATCCATCTGTATTAGTCAGCTTGTGCTGCCATAACAAAATACCACAGACTGGGTTACTTAAACAACAAAAATTTATTTCTCACAGTTCTAGAAGATTTTAGAAAGTCCAAAATCAAGATGCTGGCCCATTTGGTTCCTGATGAGGGTTGTTTTCCTGACTTGCAGTCAGCTACTTTCTTATTGTCTTCACTTGGTAAGAAGAGAGAGAAAACAAGCTGTCTGGTATCTCTTCTTATAAGGACACTAACCCCATCATGAGGCCCCCACCTCAGGATTTCATCTACTTCTGCTTACTTCCAAAGACCCTACATCCAAATACCATCACACTGCGGATCAGGACCTAAACATGTGAATTTGGTGGTAGTAGGGGAAGAAAAAAATATTACATCCATATCACTTCCATCCCCCTTTTTCACCAAAGACTTGCAGGATAAGAAATGCTAATTATATGCTGTGTAGCCATGATTTTTACTGTTTCCCTAATACTTTAGATAGATAAGAACATTCATCAAAAGATTTGGTGTTTTATTCAGAAGACATTTAGTAAGTACTCACTATTTTCCAGATATCATACAAAGTACTGGGATTATAAAGATTAATTAACCAGACATGGTTCTAGCTTTTGGGGGTTCACAGTCTAACTACTAACACATAATAGTTTTTTTCTTCCTCAAAAGCCACTATTTCTCCCTCTGTATGGCAGTCTTAATGTCAAGAGCTTTCATATTTCTTTGGTCATTTTTTTTCCTTGAAGAAACAGTCCAGATAAGTAGACAGCCATTATGATATCCATTGAACACATGAGGAAATAGGTGCTCAGAATTTATGGACAAGAAGTAATATTTGTATATGCTTAGCACCAGAGGAAGAGATGAAATGAAGAAGTCCATGTGTCTGAGTATCTTCGCTTTCTTGCCAGACTGTATTCTTTAAGGGAGTAGGTCTTTTTGGACTCTTCACAAAATTAAAGCCAATTATCTTTTCTAAAATGTTTACTAAAATAATTTATCCATTTGATCCTCACAACATCTTCATGATCAAGATATAACTCTCTCTCTTAGTCGCTTCATAAAACTGAAGTGAAAAAAGATCATAGTGTCAATTTTAAAAAGACTTAACTTGAAAAACAATCTTTTACAAGTATCCAAATATGTCACAAGCCAATGCCTTTCCAAAGGAAAGATTTCCATTCATGTTTATGATGCAACACACAAGAACTCGGAAAATTCCAGGCCATAATTACTGAAGTAATTATCACTGATTGTTTCAGATAAAGAAACTCAAGTTCAAACCATCAAGTGCTATATAAAAGGTGTCACACAGCTGGAGTTTTGGACATTTATTAAATGTTCCTTTTACTTTTCATATAAGTGATTCTAACTCATAAGAAAATATTCAAACATTAGGGAAAAATATAAAATGAAAAAGCAAGTCTTCTTGCCCAACTTTGCCCCAAATCCCACTCCTACTATCCAGACGTGAGCATTCTTGCCTAGTCCTTGTGGATGATTAGCCACCTGATATTAATGTATGTAATACCTTTTTAAAAAATATATAAAGGGAATTATATTACAAGTAATATTTTATACCCTACTTGTATCCGTGACAATATATTTTGGAGAATTTTCCAGAACAGCCTAGGAAGCTCTATATCATTCTATTGGAATGACAGCTCATTTCCATAAAAGTCAAAAATGGGACTAATTTTTCCCGACTCTTGGTAATCACTCTGCTTTGCACAATTCTAAGTAACTTTTTTCCTTAATGAATTCACGAACTTAAGTGAAAAAAATCATATTATCAATTTAAACAAGACTTTACTTTAAGAATAGGACTTTATCAGCATTCACCATACCATGAACCACTCCTTTGCAAAGGAAAGGTTTTCATTCATATTGTTTATGATGCAACACACAAAAAATAGGATAATTTCAAACAACATTTCTCTTACAAACACACAACAGGAATCAAAAAGCCCAACCTATTTACTGGCTGTATCAATGTAATACAAGCTTCAAGGAAGTTTTTCTCAGACCTTGCAGCTCAAGAACCCTCAAGTTCACAATAATAAAAACAGAAAGTACAAGAGAAAAAAAAGTTAAGGCTTCTACACACTAAAGATAGAAAGATTTAAAAAAAAAACTTGCTAGTTATAACTCTGAGCTGTTATTTTGACAAAAATAGACTTTAAAAGACAATTTTTAAGCACTCAGGTGTAGCCAGAGATAACAGAACTAGCACATTTTTCCTAAACTCAAAGACTTTAAAATGCTTCCTTGTTCAATTCGAATAGTGGAATTCCAGTTACAATGAGACCAACAAAAACAGACAAAACTCTAGAAAGCTCAGAAACATGCAACTCAGTAGGTTTACTAGAAAAGAAACCTCAATGGATAAAAAGATTAAAACTCCTACTCAGCAAACATTGGCTTTTCTAGAAGTATAAAATCCTAAGTAATCATTTCCCCTAATCAAATCATTTCCCCTGGGTGTCCTGTTGTTCTGTAATCAATGATAATGGATGGATTCTGTAAATTAAAGTATTTATAAGCCTTTTCAAAGTAGGAAAGCAGAACTGTCCTTTGCAGCCTCTTGGAGGAGGGCAGAGATGGAAGAGATGCCCATCTTCCTGCCTCTGGGCCCTAAAGGCCAACAAAGCTCATTAGCTATTTATCTACCTATGCAGAGCCACGTTTATCATGAGATGCCATTCCATAAACCTCAACCAAAGGGAGACATTCTAGGAAAGAAAAATCAGCCAAGAAAGTCAGACATTCAAACTTGAGAAATCAACATAGCTAAAAGGGAAAAAAAAATACTGGTTTAATTCATTTAGTGTTCATATTTTTTATGAATTGCCTTTGCTCTACAAGCACTGCCTGTACTAAGAATCTGGACATAATAAAACCCAATCTCCACACTCAAAGAAATCCCAGTTTAGAGTGGGAGACAGAAACGTAAACAATTGGGATGCCTGGATGGCTCAGCAGTTAAGCCTCTGCCTTGGGCCCAGGGCATAATCCTGGAGTCCCAGGATGGAGTCCCACTTTTGGCTCCCTGTATGGAGACTGCTTCTCCCTCTGCCTATATCTCTGCCTCTGTGTGTGTGTGTGTGTCTCTAATGAATAAGTAAATAAAAAAGCTTTTTAAAAAGTAAACAATCATTCAGTGTTATAAATGCCATGATGGAAGTAAGCCACAGAGCTATGGGAAAACAGAACACGGAGCCCCTAATCCTAAATGGCACATAGAATAAGCACACAGAGAAGTTATTTTTAAATCCTTACTTGGAAGCTAATTGCAGTGGTTGACTTAGGAGAGAAAATATGTGACTGAAACACAGAACTGAAGAGAGACTTAACTTTCATTGTGTTTATGCATTTTTCAAACTTTGACATGGGCACCCTTTGCCTGAATCACCTTTTCACAAATTAATCAATTAATTACAAATAATATAGGAACTAAAAATGATTTAAAAAACTAATCCTTGTCCAAGGTAAAAAAAACAACTGTCTAATATCTGCTTATTTGTAGTTAAGAAAAATAAGACTGCATTAGTACCCATGAATAAATAATAATGCATCTGAATGTTTATAAGCCTGTTCAAAATCCAAAAATCTGCATTTCATAAACAAATCCTAGGTATTCATGCAACCAAATCACGAACTTAACAAAATATGATGCCGGTCAAAGTGTAAATTGCTAAATCCACTTGATAGAACAGTTGACTTTAGTAAAGTTGAAGAAAATCATAGATACTAAGTAGGTATTCCAAATGGCTCTCCATTTTTAATGTGTGTCAGAATCATCTGGAAAGTTTGTTAAACACCAGTCTGCCAAGCCCCATATCCAGAGTTTCTGGTTAAGTAGGTCTGGCATGTGACCTGAGGATTTGCATTTCTAATGAATTCCCAGCTGACCCTGATGCCGTGGATGCGAAGGCCACACTTCGAGAAGCACTGCTTTAAAGAGAAGCATGTACAAGTGTACATGCACACAGGAACAAGGATGGTCAGCAACATTTTTTATAACACAACAAACTGCAGGCAACTCACACTGCTATCGATAGAAGAATGTTTAAATTATGGTAAAATCATACACTGGATTACCATATAGCAATGAAAATAAACTACTGCAATAAGCTGTCTGCAATATATGAATGACTCTGAAAAACATAATGTGGAGCAAAAAAAAATGTAACACCAAAAACATTTTGAGTATGATTTCAAGAGTATAATGTCCCCAAATAAGAAAAATGAAACTATATTGTTTACAGATGCAAACATAGACAATAAGGACAATGCAAAGTAGAGAGTCATCACATAAGGCAAAATAATAGATTCTTTTGGGGGGGGTTGTGATCAGGGAGGATCATAGGCTGGGTTTCTGGGGTACTCGTAATGCACTGTTTCTTGACTTGGATGGTTAGTTATCCTAGTATTGGCTCTACAATTATTATTAAGCTGCACATACATTTTTAATGTACTTTTCTTAAAGAATGTTATATTTAACAATAAAAGAATAAAAGAAATGTATTCAAAGGGAAGAGATCATTTAAAAAATGAGTGAGTCAGGAAAGGCTTCATAGAGAGGCTGAGACACAAGCTTCAGCAAAGGATGTTTAAATCTGTTTAATGAAAAGGTCTACGAGGTTGAAATATTTGAAAACAAAGTTGTTAAAGAATTTTTAAATATATTATTCTGTTGGCAAGGTAAAATTTTAAATTATTGAACTTATAAAATGTAAAATGTTCTCTAAATTAATAACTTCATCTCCTTGCCAACTCAATAAAAATAGATTTGTAAAATAATCTATTTTATTACTGCTTTTGGAATAAACTAAAATTTAATTTATTATTATTAAACATGCTTCAAGTATAGATCAGTCTATTTTCTATGTTGGATGGGTTTTAGGTGCCAAATTCCAAATGGAAAAATCATTTCTGAGACGGAGTCTTTTCAGCAAATAGTTACCCAAAAGCTAGCATTTTGTGACCCAGCACATCTTCCTTTCTCCTTCACCAGAAATTATACAAAAATTATTTTCCTTCTCAACACAGAATCCTCACTTTAATCCAAAAGAGACAATGTGTTTTCAAAATATCTGTGTCATAAGCCAAAGTTTTTAGGTGATCAAAGCACATCTGTTATATTTCTCAGTTTTGTTTTGCTGAATCATTCCTATTTGCTTCATAGGGGCAGTATCCTGAAGGAGAGACTACCTTTCGTTTTGACTCACGTATCCTTAGAATGATGCCTTGATTATTTCCAAAGTAAATAATTACCTCATTATTCTAAAGTCTAGAAGGAAGAGCCATATTTTTCTCCTTCCACCCTTCCCCAGTCTGCATTCTTAACTCAAGAAAATCACAGGTTGACCAGGAAGCTGTCTCCCCAAACTCAGGAACCAATACATCTTCCATCCAAAAGTGAGTTTTCACAAACTCATTATTAAGTCCCTTATTTTGAGTAGAAGAGTAAGGATGATGGTCATTGGCACAACTGATTGAATGCAACAAGGCACTTAGAAATATATTCAGGAAAATAATATGTTCCACAGTCAATTCCAGAATATCATGATACCCTGTGACCTTGCCTCTCCCCATCTCTTATTTTCAGTTTCTTCCTTTACTCTGAATCCTTCTGCCCAAGAACAACATCACCTGTATTTTGTACTCCTCCACCATAAAGCATCTCTTATATTAGTCTACATCCGATACTACTAATTTGCCCAGAAGCCTTCCCTGACTTGGCTCCCTTCTCTTGAGGCAGAATTGTGTCCCCATAGCACCTCATACTAGATCCTTTTAAAATCTTTTCTCAACATATGGCAGTTACTTACACATAAGTCTGTGGCTCCTGGGGCTCTTTGAGGGAGTGGTCATGTTATATTCACCTCTGAAACTAGTAACTGAACTCAGTAAACATACTATTGAAACTGAATTCTTTCTTCAACTTTTCCACCATCTTAAAATAATCTCCTGACAAAAGTAAAAGCTGAGAGCAGACTATTAAATATAAGGTATATTTTGTTAGAAATCTAAGGGCATGCCCTTATGGAGACATACAATGAAAACTGGCACTAAATAAAATAGGATGTAAAGGATAGAAAGTGTTACAAATGCTGAAATGGAATAATAAGCAAAATATGAGAATGCAGAAGAGAAAAATCTTTCCAATTAAGGAACAGAGGGGGATAGAGATGGAAGTCTCCAGGCAGAATGTGAAACTCCATAAATGATCCTCCAACCTTCAAGGCTGCATTATCCAGGTTTGAATTGCTTAGAATTAATTTTTATTCCCCACATCATCTCAGTCCATTGAAAACTCCCAAACACTCTATTTTTGATTATGGCCCCTAAATCCATCATCTCCTTTGCAACTGCACTCCTACTGTCTCATCCATTACTTCTGACATGAAATGAGCAATCATAATAACCTCTTAGCTAATCTCTTTTTCTTTCTTTACTCCATCAGTATATGTTAGACACTCTTTCAGGATAAATCTCAATGTGAAGTTCTAATCCCATCACGTCTCTGCATAAAGGCATTTGATGAGTCTCGTTAACTACCAAATTAATTTCCAGTTCCTCAGATCCAAGGCACAGCACAATGTAGCTAAGACCAACAACTTTAGCTTTATTTCCAACTATCTCCTTACTTTGACCCCCTGTTTTGCCCAAAAGGCCATGCAACATTCTCCAACAAGCTCTGCATCTTTCTCCTTCAAACTCCATTTCTCTTCCCCTATCTGCTCTGGCTTCCCTGCTTATCTCTGCCAGTTAAAATCCCAACCAACTTGTAGAAATGGCTCAAATGGCTCTTTGTTATCAACAATGAAGCCTCCCTGTTGCCTATTTTTCCTGCAAAGTAACATGATCTCTCCCACCCTGCATGTCCATCATTCTTTGAGTTGTGTGGTGATTACACTGCCCCTTTGAATGCAGACTCATAGAAGTGGGTAGGGCCTCCCATATTCTACAAAATATACTCCGTCTCCAATCCTACATGCCCATTAGGCTGGGAATTTCTTTAAAAAAGAACAAAATTCTCATTTGAGAACAAAGCAGCACCTCATTTTTCTCAAGAATCCCTAAAGTACCTGGCACAGGGACTTGCCTAAAGAGTTTTCCATTCAATATCTGAAATGAATATGAACTCAGAAATACCCTCGTGGCCAGATAAAAACATACAAAAATAAACCTTTCACATTATTGTTTTAGAGAAGAAATGTAAGTATCCCCAAGAGCATGAGACTTGCTGGTATTCACCTCTATTCTCTCACAGTGCCCCATGCCAAGTTGGCTATGGGAAGCACCTGCTTAGGGACAGTACATAGACTAATTGCAAGTCTTTAAAGACAAATTAGGTTGGCAGATAAGAATTCCCCCTGACTCTTGGAATGCTCAGAAAATCAGACTCCAGTCAAGACGAAATGTTGCCCTGAGAGGCAGCAGCTAAGTGCAGGAGGCTGAGTGGGAAACGGAGAGACTGAAGACTCCGGGCCTTGGCAGTTCTGCTGCTCAGAAGCATAGGTCAAGATGGCTCTGATGTTGTCAACTATATCTCGTCAGGCACAAGGCATCAGAAACAAACAGAAATTTGGGGACCTTGAACTCCCTTCAAACCAATATTCTTATAATATTTGTTAACTGTTTTTTTTTTTAGTGGGAGTAAGGCAAGAAGCAATCTTCTACTGATAAAGACTATACACATTAACAGATTTCATTACTGATCTACCTCGAATGCCTAAAGAGTCAGCTTCTGAAAAACAGAATGATTAAAATAGTTCCTCACTAGCCTGTGGTTATATCCTTGTAATTTTCCAAACTTGACACTTTACAAGAGGCATATTAAAAATACGGAATTTAGATAACATAATAAATCGTTCATTCCCAAAAAATTGAAGCAAGTTTGCATTATTTACTTTCAAAATTTCAGCTGACTCTGTATGTCAAGGATGAATGCATGTGCCATGTTGCAGAATAATCAATGGAGCTATTACTTCTTCTCCTAGTTAAAGAGTGATACAAATTTCCACTGGGTAGTATTTTCAGTGTCAGGAGGAGTGGAAATACATTTACTCATTTTATTCTGGTGATGTTTATACACTAGTGCTCCAGAAAAGTGTCCAGCTGGCCTGCCCTATTAATGGGGATCCTAAGCAGGTATGAGTTGCATGATGTGCAAACACTGAAGTCTGAAGTCTCTCTCCTCTCCTTAGCTGATTTTCAACCCATCAAGTGAAAATTCTGTTTCTTGTTAAAGCCATTTCAATCATCCATAGACAAGTTGGTTTGGGGGAGGCTCTACCTATCTTGTGCTCACTCCACTGATGTACAGAATAAACCTAATGTGGCTGATCACACCTTTTTTATATCTGTACATCTGTTCACTTATGTATATCGCTGATCAAAGAAAATCCTGTATATGATACAAGCTACTTGCCAGGACTTCCTGTTCTAGATGCTAGACAGGCTAGAAAGCAATCATTGTAAATTACAGAATGTCACAAAGGTGTGAGCCAGACCTAGCACAACACTCTTATTTTAGAGACAAGAAAAGGTTCCAGAAGGAGGAGGGCACAGTTATCAGATGATACCATGGGTTATTAGTCCAGTTGATCTCAGGGCCTCAGAGGTCCATGTTCTCACCAGCAGTACTGACCTGGTCAAGAAATCCATAGGTGGATCAGGAAACTATCTTGACAGCATAAATTAAAGGCCTTATTCATCTCCCATCCACAGACTGTCTAATTTCTGAGTGAGAAAAGAAAGGAAAAGTGCTGGCCCTATATGTATATGGGTGTACACATTTTAGATTCTTACTTGAGATTTAGACTTTGAAAACAGGCAGAGAATGGAGCATGAGGACCCTTGAGACTGAGGAGCAAGACTGAATACCATTAAAAACATAAGAAGCTCAGAGAGAAAAAAAAAAAAACGTCAGCAAACAGTGGAAATGGGCTCTACTTACCCCAAAATAAAGGATGTGGAAGACAGCTCTGTATGGCCATGTAGATGCCAGCTTGAGAAGCAGCCAAAGAGGCCTATAAGAGGTTTAGGGGGATAATCTGTTTTTAGAAATGATATGAGCTTATAAAATTTTGCAAGTTGATGGTTAAGGAAAGTTCTAGAACAGAAGCCTAGATGGCAATTTCAGTGAACAATATCTATCTGCTAGCCTACAGTCAGAGGTATAACAATTGAACAAAAAAAGGAAAGAAATAAATTTGTAAGATCAGAGACCAGAGTATCCATGGTTGAGAGAAAAATGCTGACTGTGCCTCTTCTGGCCTCATCTGGCCTTTCCTGTCCACCCCACTACTTCTGCCCTAGTGCTGACCCTCCCCACCTGAACCCATTCAATTGCTGCTTCCAGGCCGTACCCTTGTCCCCACAACATCTGTCTTAACCTAACACTGACGCCAGAGGGTCCTCAGGCCTGGAGTGCTCCTGTGACTTCTTCCTCACTCCTCCTCTTGAATTTGCCTAAATTCTACTCAAAGACCTAGATACCATCTCATCCAGAAAGCTTTCTCTTATCCCCTTTGTCTCCGAAGTCCCTACTCTGTGCTCATACAGTGCAGAGGTTTACTTATACCTACAACCATACCCAACACACAAACTGCAACCTGTGATTCACTTGTCTGTCTTCCAAATTAGATTGAGAACAACCTGAGGGGAGGAACTTGTTCTTTTCCTGAGTATCCCCCATACTTACTACGGGGATCAGTAGTATGTGCAACATAGCACATAATAGGGACTCACTAAATGTCTTCTGAATGAAAGAATATTCTTAAATGTTAGGCCTGAGAATGTAACTTACCTATTTGCAAGTTTTTCAGGGCCTACAAGATGATGAATGTCCAAATTTCTTTTCCTACTGTAATATTCAGGGTTCTCCACAGTAGGAGTCCAAGCTGTCTTTCTCAAATCAGGTAGCCTAGATAAGTATATGTTTCCATGATAAGTGAATGCCTATACTTCACATAAATTGCCTGCATATTCTGCCCAAAAAATGGGAAACCCCCACCCACCAAAGGCACTTCTACACCAGATGATCCAGAATGATAAATGGTTGTCCACCAACAAAGCCAAAGTAAGCTGGCCAACACAAATGTGGCTTTCAAACATTGATGAAACAGGGCCATAATACTTCAGGTAATCATAATGCTCATTTCACAGCAAAGCACCTGAGTCATTTGTCAGCATCTATTGGCTTATGCAGAGCCTGGGAGGCATCAACACAATTCAGGATGTCTGAGTTCCCCTGTCTGAGTTTCAGCAGAAGAATGTCTGATGGCAAGAGAACCTTCTCCCCTGTAGCCCAGCCATGTCCACACATATTTTATCATTGTATTATCGTGTAACACGATAATTGTATTATCGTAAACCCTGTATTATCTATGCTTCTACTGGGGGATCAAATTTTCGGGGTAACCTAGAGAAAGCTTTTCTGCCTGGTCCCAAGGAAAAGATACACAAGAGAGATTAGGAATTGATGTGATTTTTCAGGAGCAATGATTTAAAGCTCCCCAAGTAAAAAAACAGGAGCCAAGAAAGGTCCCAAATGACCAGCCAGGGTGATGTTGACATAGATATATAGGCTGACTATCACCATCAAAGAATTCATTTTCCAAGGGAAACTGTATCTATCTCCATTCTTGAACCTGACCTTAACAGATTGAAACTCAAATGTGCTTGCTTTTTTCATAGCCTGGTCTCGAAAGTCGAAAGTCACACCTAGATTCTTTGCACAAGCTGTTGACTTACCTCACTTATCTGCCAAATCCAATCTCTCTCATCTGTAAAGACCCATTTATGATGCCAAATCCCTGAGTCTTTATTCCTCAGTCAATCTTGATTGTTTTCACTTGTTGATAAACATCTATTTAGCACTGTGTCATTCTGCCCTGCAGTATAGTATTCTGTTTATATCTTCCTCCTTCTCGACTGAAAGTAGAGAACAATTCCATTTCATCTCTTTGCCCTGCTGTTCCCTAAATAATAAGGCCTGGTTAAGACTGCGGATTCTCTCCCCAACAGACATACACCATCCTAGCCAGGAGCAATGTTCTGATATTGCATTTCCTGGATGGATAACATTCATGAGAAAAAATTAATAGAAGAGAAAATACCCATCTGATTTGAGGCCAATGTAGCCACTCTCTCTCAAGAGTTCTAGAAGTATACTATAAGGCAGACATGAGAGTAAGTGGTCGTTCCAACACTATGACAATAATGGCTGATAGCCTTCCATACGTGTCTCTTCTCAATAGTATCAGGGAGTTAGCCTGGACACTGACTCTTCTCATAAGGATAGAAAACAGAAATGTTTTTCTATTCTTAGTCCAAATGGATCAAAGTGTTTAGATGAACATCCAGCCATTCCTGAAGCGAGACAGAGAATGTATCGGTAAGAACATGGTATCTGAGGACAAGGACCTATGATTTGGCTCTACCACTTAACAGTCTGGTTTTTTATTAGTATAATAAATGCAACTGATTTTCTCTATGTATAACCCTAGTCTTATTCTGTTTTTATATGTTGTAGTCTTATTAATTTCTGTGCAGTATGTAATTTCAGTTTTGATTTTTTTTCCCCCTCTGGCCCAGCACTATCTGAAAAAGTTCATTTTGTTTTGGTATAGTTTGTCATTCTTAGGGACTGAAATTTTTGTTAACTTTTTGTTATTTTTTTTAAATTATTTATTTATTCATGAGAGACACAGAATGAGAAGCAGAGACACAGGCAGAGGGAGAAGCAGGCTCCTGCAGGGACCCCGATATGGGACTGGATCCCAGGATTCCAGTATCATGCCCTGAGCCAAAGGCAAAAGTTCAACCACTGAGCCACTCAGGCGTCCCAACTTTTTGTTCTTATTTCTAGTTTTATTTCATGGCCAGAGGGTTGAACTTAAATAATTTATGCACTTTACCACTTATGAGCTTTGATCATTAAAAAATTATACAATGTTACAGGGTAGAGGATCTACATTCTCTCTTCTGAATCTTTGGAATCTTTTAATTAGTAAGTAAAAAACAGTGCTCATTGATAGGAAGATACCACAAACATCTCAAACCCACCTAACTTTACTTGAGCCATTTTGCTTTGATTTGTAGACTGCAAATTTTTTTATTTTATTTTATTTTTTTAAGATTTTTATTTATCTATTCATGAGACACATAGAGAGAGAGAGAGAGAGAGGCAGAGACACAGGCAGAGGGAGAAGCAGGCTCCATGCAGGGAGCCTGACCCAGAACTGGATCCTGGGTCTCCAGGATCCCACCCTGGGCTGAAGGCGGCGCTAAACCGCTGAGCCACCGGGGCTGCCCTGAAAATTTTTTTAAAGTAGATGCATAGTCTCTACAAAATAAAATGGCCAGAATCATACAAAAGAGATATCTGGCAGGAAAATTTATTCAGCAGTGAAAATGCTAGATAACTCTAGAAATATTTTGATCATTTAAAACTTTTAAACATCTTTAAGAAAGAAAGCCAACGATATCACATGTTGATTTGACTACAACATATAAACATTCTTTTGTTTATGAAACACCAAGATGATTCATGTTTTGGGGTTTGGGTTTTTTTTTTTTTTTTCAGTATTGTTGATTCCTTACCTTTCCTGTTCTTTTTCCAGTAGATTTACTTTCTCTCTTTCAAATCTTCTTTGGTGCTGGGATCCTGTCCTCTACCCGGCCTTTTTCAAATAACATTTCTGAAGCAGCATTTCTCTAAACCCAGCAGCTTCTGAACAGACTCATCTAACCATGTATTTATGCGAGCCACCTTTCATCTGAGCAGTTCAGGCTGTCTCAAAGACATTAACTCATGGCTCTTCTGGGACATACTCAGTAAGTCATAATTACATTCACTCTGAACAGAGGACTCTTCAGAATGCCGATGACTAAAGGAAACTTACCCAAGACACTAAATGAACTTGGATTGAAATTCAGAGTCTCTTATTCACAGCCTAAGCTCTCCATGTTGGACGTTAAAATGTTCATTATTATGGCTTGAAGTTATCTTTCCCTTTAAGTTTAAAATCATGAGTGTTGGAGTTGGCAAAAATCATAATCCCTACCATTTGTTATCTCAGCCCCTTCCCCTCAAAAAAGATTCAGAAGAGGTGAGAGATGTGGTCAAGTAACAAGTACTTGAAGCAGAGTAGGACCAGAACCATGGACTGGGATCTCTGCTATTGCTTATAATTTCCTTCATGTACCAGTGTTCCTTCTTTTTGTCTTTTTTTAACCATCTCCTTCCCTTCCTCTCTTCCTCTCTTCTCTAACACCTGTCAAATTTTTTATACAAAAATGTGTTTCTTTTACCTTGCATCTATAACATATATCACCACATAAATTCAAACTAAATTATATGAAAATATCATCTTAAATTACTGAAAAGATATAATAGAATCTCTTCAAAGAAATCCAGTTTTGTTCTGCTTAGACCTTATAGGTAATTCAAAGAAGGCTATAAAAATGCTTGCTAAGAGATACCTGCTTTGAAGTTAGGTGTCGCTGGTGACCAAATTTTATTTTTTTTTTTATTTTATTTTTTTCTTATGATAGTCACAGAGAGAGAGAGAGAGAGAGGGGCAGAGACACAGGCAGAGGGAGAAGGCAGGCTCCATGCACCGGGAGCCTGATGTGGGATTCGATCCGGGGTCTCCAGGATCGCGCCCTGGGCCAAAGGCCGGCGCCAAACCGCTGCACCACCCAGGGATCCCCCAAATTTTAATCATAAACCATGGATAAGGCTAAGGCATTGCTAATAATATTACTACTCAAGGACGTGATTATGATGCAGATGTGTGCATCAATTTACAGTTGGCTACATGCTTTCAGACCTACTAACCCCTTTGATTCTCAAACTCCCTTATCAAGAGAGGAAAAGGCATTCTTAATTCTATTTTACATCCAAAGAAATCAAAGGTCGCTAAGATTAAATGATCTACTAAAGACTAGACAACCAGAAAGGAAGGAGCAGAGATCTGCTGTCCCCACACCCTCATCTTTTCAACAGCCCCACATTTTGGTTCCAGCCCCTTTCACAGTCTGCTGGACATAGTTTCTCTACCAAGACTATGCTTCTTGTGCACAGAGGCTGGGCTGAATTTATCCCTGGATTGTCCTCAAGTCTGCACAGAGATATTGCTCAATAAATGTTCCTTGAACTAAATGTAATTGCATTGAATAATCACGTTAAATTGTACCTACTCTAATGTTATCAGTCTTAATTCCAGTTATCGTAAATTGTTATGTGTCACAGAAATAAAACAGATCTCTTTGTCAATTGCATTGTGATAAGCCCTAATCAGATCTTTAATTGTGGCCATTTCTAGTCTTCTGTCACCGTTACTGTTTTTACTCTGATGCTTTGGCAACAGTGCTTCATCTACAAAAAGATTCATAGAAAAGAATCACCTGTACTCTAGAATGCAGGTCTCTGATAACTTTTAGATCATACCACTGAATCAGGTATGAATCACAGAACCCTAATAGAGAAATTAATGACTTCATAAAGTTTCTTAAGACTCAAGATCAACAGGAATTAATACAGGGGACTGAATGAACTAAGGAGGATGATTATAATTGTTATCACTATTTGTTTGAACGATTGCTGGTTCTTTAATGCTTTATTTTTCCAGATTTAAAGAAATGTTTTCTCTTTTCTCGTAATCTACCTATGATTTAAAGTAAGATTAAATATTTATATGTTTCTTCCTACCTGAGAATTCAGAAACTCTCAGTGAACGTTCTTATATTTTCATGGCAATATAGTGATTTATATAAATTCAGTAAGAATCTGTTCTCCTTGTAACAGGACACAATTGGAAACATTTGTTCTATTACCAAGGCTTTGCCTGGAATGTCATGTTTAAGAGAGATATGCATGAACTCAGACATGACCAGACAGATTTAAGGAACTAACATTGACTTTATGGACCCAATAAAGCTCCTTGGAAAAATTGCCCTGGTATCTTGCTTACAGAGTTCCCAGCAGCCTTACCAAGTATGAGGGTCACTTCCTGGTAGGTACAAGAACCTCAGGATATTTGGATACTCTCAGGAAGAGAGGAATTAAATTTATAGGTATTGCAGGTAAAGTCTAATGGCAAGTCGCTGGGTTGGCTTCTTGACATAGAGAGGGGTTTAGAAATCCAATCTTACATTCCTTAAAGAACGCTCCAGCAAAGCAGATTTTAAAATTCTATGTGGTTAATTGCTATTCTTGCTGCACTTACATAAATAATCAGGTCAAGTTTATTGAAGTGATATAACTTGCAACAAATTAGTCTTATTATGGTCATCTTAGATAGAAATAGGAGTGATTATAGGGAGAAAAATTACGATTCAATAGAAACCATAATGCACACTTGTAGATAATAGATTCGAGTTCTGCCAATTATCTTTGAGGTTTTGTTTTCTACCAGTAAACTAAACTACTTTCCTTCAATATCTGGCCACAACTCTTCAACTCTTCAAACTAATGTTTCCATTTTTTCTTCCAATCTTCTGACTTAGAAGCATTAATAACTAAAACTGCCCTTTTCTCAAACCCATACAAACTAAATTTGGACAACTTGATATAAACTTCAGAGAAATCACCACAACAGTTTATGTATAGATAATCTTTGTGCCTGTTGCTATGTGGGCCACTCAGAAAGATCACCAGAGACATTTAAACTGCAAACCAGGAAAATCTGTCCAGATTGCCACTGCCTGCCCTCATACTATCTGAGGATGCTATGAACCTGACATCTAGAAATCTTCTGGACTGGTTACCCTCAGAACTCAGAAACTATTTTTTAATTTGCTCCAAACATTAACCATGTTTTTCTTTTGTTTCAATAGAAATACCTCATTAAATATCTGATTTCTTGAGCAATGTAAATCTAACTTTGAGAGCCCAGCTCTATCACCACCCCCTAAAATGATACACATCTGTTAAACTAAACTGATCTATTTTCAAGACTAAGAAAATAATTCAGTGAAATAATGGAGCAATTGGCCAGCACAGCTTTTAATATATGAAACTTCCAAAGAAGTTTCAGAGGGGGTAACTTGAGGTATTCAGGGCAGGCTACTCCAGAATATGCCACCTTGGTATACAGATTATTTTGAGCTGAAGACAATTAAGGCCAAACAGACTCAAGAAGAGCTTTTTACCTCTCCATTAGCTGCCTAATACAATTTGGATAGGAGGCCTGTACCTCCTGGAAGAGAGCTATCATGAAAGATAACTTTTTTTTTAATGTCAAAAAGACTTCCCCCCATAGTAGAGCAAACATTCATTTATCAAACATTTGCTCTTCCCATCTTTCTGTGGATTGTCTTTCTCCCCACTGAAGCCCTACCCTTTCTCCTTGCTCAAGATGACATATAACATTAAGGAGGGCATGTGATGTGATGAGCACTGGGTGTTATACACATTTGATAAATTATTGAACACTACATCTGAAACTAAGTATGTACTATATGTTTGCTAATTGAACTTAAATTTTTAAAAAAAGATGGCATATAAACCTCAATTGTCTATTGAGGAGCTTCTCACATCTTCATGGGGTTCCCATTTGTATGTGATTAAATTTGTTCTTCTCCTGTTAAGTTGCCTCATGTCAATTTAATTATTAGGCCAAAGAACCTAGAAGGGCAGAATTAAAAAGTTTTCCTCCCCTGCATACTAAAATCCCTCTGTCTGTCATTTAAACTAATACTGACTGCCTCATTTGCACAAGGTTCCTGAATTACAAGGGCTAATGATTGAAGCTCTTCCTGCAGTGCCAACCTCAAGGAAGAAGCCTCCTGGACTCTAGGTCTGTAGGTGGCCTGGTAGGTCTCATCCTCTGACCTCTGCCTCCAGGCTCATCTCCTCCAGGAAGCCCTCCCCACACACTCTTCCTCCTTCTGACTCCTTCTGGTTTCATGCAGCCCATGCTGGGTGCTGAACACTCACAGCTTTAGTTAAAACCTACTCTGCCTTTTTCCGTAAATGGAAAGTCACGGGGGCCATTTTTAATTCTTCTGTCTCTTCCCAGCATTGTCCAGAGCAGCATCTCATGTATAGTAGGTTCCCAACAAACACTGACTAATAATGAGATGCTGAAGTGATTCTACTAGTCTTGCCCCCCACTCGCACCTGCTCAGACCATCTGGGATATGCCTTCTAGGAGGATAAAGATACAACCCAATACAAAGAATGTGCCTTCTAGGAGGCTAAATACAAACCCACGGCTCCCCCTCTGAGCTGCTGTTCCTTTCCATTTGTGGAGTAGGAACAATACAGAATCCTATCTCCTGCCACCCTGTGCAATCTCCAAACCACAGGCAGCCACACACACCTCAGTTCTGCAACCAGTGTAGAGTGAGTCCTCCATTCCACTGCTTCAGTGCAGAGCTCCCTGAAATCCAAATAGCCCTTGCATGGCACCCCCATATGAATGGCTAGGGGAATGACATGCACTCGCAGTATTCTCAGGTTCTTTAAATGGTTCTACTGCAATGCAGCAGCACTCAGCCTGCTTGCTCTCTAGGAAATGATAGCTCAGCACTCAGTGCTGTGGAAGGAATGGCAGAAGCAGGGTCGTGATGCTCACTGACAGGGCTCTTAATAATGCAGCACTGACAAAAGTATTAAGAGAGAGAGAGATGGAGACAGAAAGGCAGGAAGAGAGAAGAGAAAAAAGGGTGGGAGACAAAAGAGAGAGAGAAACAAAGGGAGATGGACAGAGATGAAGGTAGCAAAGAAGAGAGTGGGTAAAGAGAGAGGCTTAGCAAAAAACAAAGGGGTAAGGCTCGATGAGAAGATTCTAAGCCAGTTTTACAACAGCTGCTGTCTGGTAGAAACTTGTTCATTTGGTCACTCCCTCACAGGTAGAACTGAAACCACACATCCCATGCAGCTGAGCTGTATCTGAAACCCCAAGAAAAATAAACCCCAGGAAAACAGCTGGAGCTTAGCTGTAAGAAGCCAATTTATAAACTACTAAAAACCCATCCCTCACCTTTTCCCATTTCATATCCCACTCAGTCCCTGCTTCAGGATACCTTCGTGCCTTCTTCTCCTCCAGAATAAAACTTGTTTTCACAGAAAAGTATCTATATTTGTCAAGTAAGGGCCTGAGTGACCCACACTTCCTACTGATATCCTCCATCCTGAAAAGGGTCATCCTGTCAAGCCTAGTCCCTTGACACAAGACAGAAGCCTCTAGCCCTTGGGAAAGACACTCCAAGTCTGAGTTGGTAAGCTAGTGTCTGCCTATGTTTGGGTACTCTGTCCAAAACCTTTGAGTACTGCGACTGTGGTCCCATCTCCCTGTGATGGGGCACTGAAGGTTCTTTCCTGAGGATAACTCCTGACTATTTACCAGCTTTTTCTAGAAGGTGATTTTTTTTTCCCATAGTCATTTCTTAACCATTTAATTTTTTTTTCTTTTTCTTTCCTTTTTCTTCTTCTTTCTTCTAGTTCTGCAGATATTTATTGGGCATATATTAGGTACATATACCAATCCAGTACAGGAAGGTCAGAATAAGAATTCATCCTAAGTCAGAACTAAAATAACAATTTGGGATGTGCTGAAGCTCACGAGCATGAGAGGTCACTGCTTGCACCCCCAGCTCTTGTTTGAAATCCCACAGTAAAAGCTGAGTGCCAAGGAGCAAGACTCTGAGACATTTAATTCCAGCCATAAGTGACTTAAGGCAATGACATCCCTCATTTTTAATTTATACTTAAATAACCTGATATAGCTTTAGATGAACTGAATATGGCTTACAAAGGTGCCTGTGTGAAGGGGAGCAGAGTAAGAGGTCAGCACAGAGCCAGGTCACTGCCTATATTAAGGTCACATGGTTATTAGAGGAACAGCTGGAAATAAACTGGGAGTGGCAATCTTCACTCTAGGCTCAAAGTAACCATGTCGCACCATCTAATGAGACACTGGCATTTGGGCTGGAACTGCAGGGATGACAGGAGTTCACTGACAAAAGAGGGAAGGGTAAGGTAGGATGTTCTGGAAGAGGGATCAAGGATTGAGTTCTGCCCTGACACAGTGAGGTTGGAACTCACAGGGCACAGGAGTCTGTATTCCCAGGCCTTGAAAATCCATTACTCGCTTCAGAAATACTGAGACATCTATACTTTTCCTTTATAGCAAGTCTCATCGTTTTTAATTATGTATTTATAACATTTGCTCACATTTTCTCCCCTCTGCCTCCACTCCATCCTAAAATGACTCCAGAAAGGCAGAAATTTCAACTGTTTTGCTCACCATTGTATCCTCAGCACCTAACGCAGGCTTTAGTGCCTAATGGGGCTCACTAAATATTTGACAACGAACAAATGAATGAATGAACTATAAACACAGCAAAACCAGCTTTATCAGAGCACCCAGTGCTGCACATCAGAAAAGCATTGTTATTTGTTTGCAATTGAGCTAAATTAGGTATCAGTTCATATTAAAAGTACCATGGACTATGTATACACACAGTATTAATTTTAACTTGTTTGAAAATAACTATTTAGTGGATTGTTTCCCTCACCTAGCCCCTTTGTGAGACCCACTTGGAACATATGTTCATTTTTTAACCTGACATAAAAGACTGCTTCTTTAAAATGCATAATAAAATCTCACCAAAAAAAGTGCACTAAAAGCAATGAAACTGATGATTTAGGAGAATACAAAAAGGATATTGAAGCTCAGTCTCTACCTTAAATATGCAAAATTTTAGTAAGTTTATGAATTTGGAAAGAGCAAGTGATCCAAAGAATGTTCTCAATGCATAACTTAAGAGTGCAAGAGAAAATTCTCTCCTTAACCCAAGACAAATCTGTTTTATAGTGGGCTGGCATGGGGAGAGGTGAGGAAAGAAGACTTCTGCTGGTCTCCCTCCTAGCTCTCTGCCATTTCAGATATGGCTCAGGCTCCTGAGCTGGAGTGCTCCTCACCTGGACCTGGGCCTGGGTCTTGAAAGCCAAAAGGGTCTGAACTGAGCTTCCTCACCATGAACTACCACCCCCGCCCCCGTTCAGTTTACATAATGTGCCATGGAGACAGTTTCCCCCCATAGATGTCACTAGCTCCCAAGAAACAACACAACCTCATTCTCAGAGAATTCCACTGACTACTGAAAGTCTTCTCTATCTCTCTATCTCTCCAAAATAGGAAAGGATAGTGCCATACATCTATTCTGGTCTTCACTTTTCTGGTTCTACCTGACAATTTTTATAGCCTCTCTCTGTGAGGTAGGCTTTGCTAATTAACCAAAACCCAGAGGAGCCTACCTATTGAAACTCTCCCATTTTGCAGAGGAGGAAACTGAGAAAGCCCTAGAGGGGTTAATTGACACACTAAGGTCACCAAAGGAAAATGAGAACACAGACCCCTGCCCTTAAGCTAATTTTTTCCCTTCAATAGCATCTCCTTATTTCCTACCTCTACTGTTTCTTTCCATTCCCAATGCCATCATCCTACTTTAGTGCTCACATCCTTTCTTGTATTCTCAACACTTTGCCCACATCATTCCCACCACTGCCACCAGCAGGATCCTCTCCATGCTAAATAAAAGTTATCACCACTGAAAAGCCAGCTCAAATCCTTTCCCTTCCACAAAACTCTCCCAACATACTTTGGCCCAAGAATCCTTTCTATCTCTAGCATCTAAAGTATGGTCCCTTCTTCAGCCCTTTGCATAAACTTCCTTTGTTTCTTATGCTGATATCCTTTGTTAAGGGAAATGTTGTTGTTGTTGTTTTCCCCCACTCAGGGTAAATCTTTCCCAAGAAAAGAGTTTAATTATTGACATCTCTCTACCTCTATTCACTTCATCTCAAGACAAAGTAGGGAAGAATACACTTATAATTATAGACTCAACTCCTCTCTTTTCTTCCTGGAAATGAACTCTCTCACAAATAGTGGCTCCTCTCTGTTCCATGAGGAAAGAGACACTGTGCTGCTAAGAGTATAAGTCAATTTTAGACTTTTAATCTCAGGCTGCCTACTGGGATCTATGCTAAACTGTGTGTACTTCAATCCAGCCTTTATCTACTAGAAATAAAGGTAATCTATTGCCCTAATATGCATTATATTTAGCATATTTCTCAATTAACCCAAACTCAGAGGTGAAGGGAGAGAATCCCTCTGGATACCACAGCATTCTATATGGATATTTAAATCTTACTTTATCGTTTAATCATTGTTTGCTGTGCTTTGTCTCTCCATCTCTAGTATGAACTCCTAAAGGATTAGAACAATGAAGTATAATTTTTCATATCCCCTAGAGCAGTCAATTCAAAGCTTTGCACATAGCAGGTGCTCAATCCATTCTATTCAATAAAATATTTGTTGAAAAACTCTGATACCTTTCAGCAATCAAGTAATTTTCCTTAAAGTGTTTTCACCATAATTCTACCACATATAAAGATCTGTAACCAAGGAAACATCTTTCCCATCCTAGCTAAAACAGATCCTTTCAGTTTCTAAAATCTCCTTCCTTAAGTACTTATCCTCCTCCTCCATCATTTCTCTGATTCTCTCTGACTGGTAGAAATAAAGAAAAAAAAAAAGCACTAAGGTCTTGCAGAAAAAGATGAGGCACCTAATACATGGTGGTTCTGATCACTCTTCCCCCCCTAATTTCATTCACAATCCCTAGGAAGACATGCTTACTTTTACACACAATGATACCTATAGTTGGTAGCTTAAATTAAATTTTTTTGCCAGCAGACCCAATGTCTGTATGATAGGGATGAGCATCAGGCAATCCTATAGATTCCCAGTTGCAACATTTTCTATCTTTTATCTCATGCTCCTCCATGGATGCTTAACTAACTGAGCCACCCAGGAGCCCTGGGTGACTCTACAGGTCTAGAATTTTTAGCAACCTCCATCTCCTAAACCAGGGGCTTGGTTCTGTAGAGTAAAATCTTAATGACTCTGGAACACAGAGTAAAGAAAAGACAGGGCATGGTTACTATGAGTTCAACTCATATCCTCCTGGACTTTGCTTTTTGCCTCTTTCTATGCCCACACATCCAAAGCCATACTTCTATATCACCTAGCCCTAAATGATTTTGCTTTTTTTTTTGCATTGCTCCTATGATTTTTTCTGCATTGCTCCTTCTTAGAATTTGCCCCCACTTTTCCTCCCCAATCCTGTAAGTGACATATTACTATACCTACTATAGCCACTTTTGCCAAGCCCATGTGTAGCACCATCAGGTTGCCTTTACTCAAATATTCTTCTATAGATGGTTTAATTCCCTAGCTCCCATCTGACCTGAGCCATTTCCTCCAATTCATTCTCTTTTCTATCCTCAACAAATCCATTATCATCATAACAACCTAAGTCTGCCAAATGTAGTCCAAAGTATACCATTGGTAAGATCAGAACACAAGAAAGAAATCTTTGAGATGTTCTAGTCTGACCCAACCCCTTTTTCTCTTCATTTTAGAGGTAAAGACATCAAGACACACAGGTTAAGCAGATCACCAAAGTGAGCTAAAGACAAATTTAAGGCTAAATCCCAAGTCTCACGACAACCAATTGAATATTCCAACATTTTTAAAGAAATAGAAAAATAATATAACAATTGATATTGATTTGCCATTATTATATAAAAGAGAACTGCCAAAAATGATACAAATCTCTCACAAGCTGATGCCTCAAATCCAAAGTATTTGCAAATTGAAGATTGATTTTCAGCAGTTTTTATGAGATGGATATCAAACTGTAACACACAACAAGGCTCAATGTTCTTCTCAGACCAACAATTCAGTCTTTTAATAGTAGACAATTACAGTGAAAGAAACTCTAGAAGACTCCAAGGTCTAATATCCCACTAGAAATATAAATAGCAGTTGCAGAGCTTAAAGCAAAAGGACTTCACCATAATATTAAAGGGAGAAATAATCCACAAAATGACATCAAGTCAATTAAAAGGTCTGACTCCAAAGAAAAAATTCAAAACTATAAACTTAAATAAAAATATAATGTATTCATAAAAATAAGACAAATCCTGACTCTACAATAATAAAATCATTTGCATTGATTCAAAGAAAGTCTATCATCCTCCAAACACAACTTTCCAGACATATTCCATATTTTGTGATGACGAATGGTAAGATTTATACATTTACCAACATAATGTAAACCAAGATACTCCTAAAACCAAAAATACACTTAGGAGTATTAGTAATATGGAGCTAAGAAGACTCCATATTTTTACTGTTAATCTCCCACTATCAAACCACAAACTGTGTAAATTAGTTTCAATTAATTTATCTCTATGTTTTCATCAATAAATGACACTTGAAATATATGCATATTTATTAAAATTCTCCCCATAAATTTCACGATAGGTACTGTTTCATCTCACATCCATAACTCTTTGTTCTATATGCAAGAAAGAGACAGAGACAGATGGAGAGAGAGTCTCTTATCCATGAATTTGGGCTTTCTGGTTCAAATACAGCCATCTAATTCCTACAAATAATTGTACATTGCTCCCTGTAAGCTCTTTGTTTTCCTGAAACGGTAGATAGTGGCAGCACTGTTGGGAAGTGACTGGGAAGTAATGCTTTGTCAACATTTGGGGGAATGTGTTGGCTAAATCACTTGAAAAGAGTACAGCAATTCAGGGCTCCTGGGTGGCTCAGTTAGTTAAGCATCTGCCTTCACTTGGGTCATGATCTCAGGGTCCTGGGATCCAGCCCCATATTGGACACTCTGCTTAGTGGGGAGTCTGCTGCTAATCTGTCTGCCCCCCCCCCCCCACCAGCTTGTGTTTTCTCTCTTTCTCTCAAATAAAAATAAATAAAATCTTTAAAGGAAAAAAAAGAATACAGCAATTCATCAGGCCAGTGATTATACTGCAAAGGACCCCATGCATGCCAACAGAGAAGCTTTGCACAGAGGCCACCCCAACCCATAAGAAATCATCTCTGACTTGATCAGTCACTGAAGAGAATAAAATGGGCCCAGGCTCTAGGAAGTACATTTTTAGAGTGAACTATTTAAAATCTCCTGCATTTGTATTTGGTTGTAAGATTTTGACCTTGTTAGTTACTGCTTCCTCAACAACTACCGGTGGGATGATAATAATGCCTGACACTCTTTTGAGTGCTTTGAACTACATTGATATATTTAATCTTCATCTAATTCTCAAGTAAGAGAATTGAGTCACAAGGAGGCTAATAAATTTTCCTAGAACAAGTGACAGAATCCGAATTCCAGTCAGGCCATCTCCTGCTCCAGATGTTTTCCCAACCAAGTGTGTTCTCTGTTACTCAGTCTTTGTCTCTATAAATAGGGAAAAGAACTATTCCACTTTCATTTCCAGGAAGTTGTAAGAATCAAAGAATATAATGTTATTTCTCTTAGAGAAATAAAATAACACGAGATAAAAACAGGTTTATGTGTTATCATCAATGAATCAGTGTGGGGTATAACACTTTCAAGGACTGTTCAGTAAAAAATCATTTTAAGTTAATAATAATAGGGCAGCCCCAGGGACTCGGTGGTTGAGCGTCTGCCTTGGGCTCAGGGCATGATCCCAGGATCCAGTATCGGGTCCCACATCAGGCCTTTTGTAGGAAGCCTGCTTCTCCCTCTGCCTGTGTCTCTGCCTCTTTCTCTCAGTCTCTCTCTCTCACACACACACACACAAATAAATAAAATCTTTAAAAAAATTAATAATAAGTCAAAAGGAAATTATACGTTATGACCAGTAATGTTCTAGTAAATACAATCCAAATAGAAGAAAAATTAAGGCTGAAGATCCAAGTTCTCCCCAAAGATCATCCATTGACAGAGAGTCCTGGACAGAACAAAGTACCAGGAGCCAATAACAGAAGTTTCACCTCAGCTCCCACCCACACTTCAGGAGGCAGGACTTTGAATATACCACTTCCTCTCTGTTGTTTTCAGCTTCCTCATCTAAAAGCTTTACCACCCACAGCTCTTTCTTCTGGATCACGCTGCCTCCTCGCTGAGTGCTGGGGCTCAGTGTCCTTGCAAAGACTCTACAGGTCTAGAATTTTTAGCAACCTCCATCTCCTAAACCAGGGGCTTGGTTCTGTAGAGTAAAATCTTAATGACTCTGGAACACAGAGTAAAGAAAAGACAGGGCATGGTTACTATGAGTTCAACTTCTTAGATTTGTATCATGTCTGTTGTCTAATCCACACGTCCACAGCCCCAGCCCTAGTTCAGGTCCTCCTCGTCTTTCATGGGGATTCTGTCAAGAATGTAGAAAACTCAGGGATCTTTGGGCGGCTCAGCAGTTTAGCGCCTGCCTTTGGCCCAGGGCGCGGTCCTGGAGTCTATGTCTATCATGAATAAATAAATAAAATCTTAAAAAAAAAAAAAAAGAACGTAGAAAACTCAAACTCACCTCTTTTTCATTGGTCTCTTTAAACAAAGCCTTCACCTTACCTCCAGGTGATCTTACTAAGAAGTAATCTCATCAGATCAATGCCTGTTCTGAAACGTTATAGCATCAATATAGGATGATGGTGAAGTACCCTTTAAGCTTGGAGGTAAAATGATCTTCTGAAGTAAAACCAGTACAATGTTTGTATTACAAATAAGCCTGGTCATATCCACTAGATTTTAAGGAATAAGATCAGAGTAGGATGACCAGGCAGGACATGTATTTTGGGGGAAGTTCTCCTAAAAGCAGATTTTGAGGCAAGAACTTCATACTTCAAGAAGTATATTTGAAAGGTGGTCCTGATAAGTGATTTAAGGGGTGGATAAGTGACTTATAAATGGGAGAAAGGCCTATAAATATGCACTAATAAATAGCACAAGGCACAAATCTACTGAGGACCTTCTAGAATGTAAAACATATCTCAGAATTATCCTACTGATAGGCAAGGAAGCCAGAATATTATTTTTTAAAGATTTTATTTACTTATTCATGAGAGACATAGAGAAAGAGAGAGAAGCAGAGACATAGGCAGAGGGAGAAGCAGGCTCCAGACAGGGAGCCCGACGCAGGACTAGATCCCAGGACTCTGGGACCACACCCTGAGCAAAAGGCAGCTGTTCAAACCCTGAGCCACCCAGGCATCCGGGAAGCCGGAATATTAATCCACCAACTCCTGATCCTCATTGGCCAGAGTCATTCTTGGATTTTAATTCCTCGGGATTAAATGTCTAGTGAAGGCCAAGCACACTTTCAGAGAACACTGAATAAAAAAGAAAGTTGTAATCTTTCAGTAGAAGAAAGAACATCAAGAGAAGAAAGGAGAATGGAAAAAGATCTGCATGGAGGTAGTAAGAGAGTGCCAGAGAGCAAGATACGAGTGCTTGGCCAAATATTTAAAAGCAGCAAAATCTCCAATCTTGATAATTCTGGTGAATGTAAAGGTCTCTCCTGCAGCAGTTTACCAATAATAACATCATCTATAACCTGCCATCTACCGTGCCAGGGACTTTGTTCAACACTAAGTACTTGGTGTTCATCACCTTCTTACAATGACTCAGCAAATGAAGTAACTAACATTTGGGTGAATGCACTGATGTGCCAAAGTCACTGAGCTAGTAATGTCAGCCCTTTACTAGCTCTATAAGCTTGGACAGATTAGATTTAAACTTTCTCATCAAATATGTCCTTTTTCTATGTATTACAGAACATGTCAAGTTTTGACAGAAATATTTCTCAAGATTATCTAGTTTCCTTTATTCCAATACCACATTCATGTCATATTCACCACTCTCCAATGCTAGGAGGAATCTGGATATGCAATGTAAAGTTTATTTGATTCAATTCAACATACATTTACTGATTTCCAATTCTATGAGCCAAGCTATATGCCAGACACATTTGGCAGCACAGGGATAGATAAAACCTGATTCCTGCCTTCAAGAGATTTATAACATTGTGGTGGGAGAGAAACTGATATTTAAAAAGCTCTTTTTCAGGGCGCCTGGGTGGCTCAGTTAGTTAAGCATCTGACTCTTGATTTCAGCTCAAATCTTAATCTCAGGGTCATGAGTTCAAGCCCCACGGTGGGCTCTGTGCTGGGCATGGAGCTACTTAAATAAAAAAATAAAAAAAAAAAAGAAAAGAAAACCAAAGAAAAGCATTTTCTCATCCATTATCATTAATCATTGCAAGGATCCAATAAGATAATAGAGTCAACTGCTATACAATATAATGGTGACAACTATAGATTATTTTCCCTTGATCCTTTATTCAAACAGAATCTTACTGATGTCTACCTTATCTCATGGTTAATACTTCAGGTTATAAGTTTATATTTGGAATAAATATTCTCAACAATGTGTAGAACCTCAGTGCTGATTCCAACTTGTAGGATTCTCCTATGGATCTTGACCTATATAGAAAGAACTACTATGATTTGAAAGACCAAATGAAAGCATTGACATTACCTCGCATCTCTTCGAAAATATAACTCAAAAGAAATATTTGATCCCTGGGGGAACCATAGAGATGCCACCATAAAATATTGAAAAGACACATGTGTGATGATTCCTAACAGACCTCCCGTTCAACTCCACTTTGGCCAGTGCAAAACACTCTGATGGAATTAGAAAATTGGTGATAAGGCCTATTGCAGCTTCTTGCCAGGTTGTTTCCTTAGTGGAGTTATCACTACCTCATTTGCAGCAATTGATAGAACAAATGTATTTTTATCCATTCCCATAAACAAAGGACACTAAATGTAGTCTACTTTCATTTGGTGGGAGATAACGTCCTAGGAATGACAACTCTGGGTTGTCAACTCCCCAGTTCTGTGCCAACACAATTAATTCTGTGTCAACTCCCCAACCCCTCACAATCCTGTTGGATATCATGCTGATTCATTCCATCAAAGACATTATGGTGACAGAACAGAGGGCAGCAAGTTGCTTAGAAAAAAAGTGTGGTATTTGGTAGACATCGTTAGATAAAGAGGCAAGGTACACCACGTATGGATATTCTGCTTGGATCATTTTACCAAGTAATTTGAAAAGCTGATGGCTCTGGATGGGGCCCAGAGCCACTCAGGCTAACCCTGCCCTCAGTGAAAATGGCTCTAATGTATAACTCAGCATCTTATAACATAACCAGAGCAGAAATCCCTTCACGTTTTAGAGAATAACCATATACCTTCATATAAGTAAGCAATCTGCTTTTAAGAAATAGTTCCCAACTTACCACTCAGCTTGGAAGATGACTGAAATATGACAACACTGAGCCTTCTTCACCCATAAATTTGCGAACATTTCAGCAGGACATTGGATCATCACAGGTATGAAATCAACACCAAGATCAGAGAGGACCACCCTTGCTCACAACTGAATTACACAGAAAAGAAGGATATCTCTTAAATGACTTGTTCACTAGGTTTCTTTCATTTTCTAGGCTTGTGTTTCATATTTGGTACCAATTTGTTGCTTAGATAAGAAAGCACAAAATCTATTGTTCAGCATTCTGGGAAACTACAGGGTACCCCAACTACATAAATGCTATATAGCTCTCTTCTCCAATCTGAGCTTCCTCTCAGTTGCATTTTCTTTTTTGTTTTTTTTTCAATTGCATTTTCTTTGCAGTTGCATTGTCTCTTTAAAATCAGCATCATCTGTTCACTGGAGACCAGAACATTGTTATTAAACACTCTTTGGTGGATTTTTAAAAGCACACACTTTCTTTTCTGGAATTAAGCAAAAACCAAAACCCTATTTCACATCATTATGACAAACTCCTGTGAACCCCTATTAAATATGATGCTGCAGGAGCAGGAGCTCATGGTAATTGCCGTTTAATGGCATTCAGTTCAGTTCCCTTGCAAAGAACACCCTCTGGAAATTATATCCCGAGCAAGGGGAAATATTTGAACCTGCTACCATTTGTAGCTAAATAATAAAATAAAGATAAAATTGTTCAATGGCAAGAGCAGCATCCAGAGGCACCTTAATTCTCTAGTATCTTAACCATTTGTTGGTTTTTTAATCTTGGGATGCTTTAATTATTTTCACTGCCTAATACAAAGGGGAGAATGTGACCAGCTTCATAACCTGAGGATTCCTCATTATTTTTTTTTATTTTTATTTTATTTATGATAGTCACACAGAGAGAGAGAGAGAGAGGCAGAGACATAGGCAGAGGGAGAAGCAGGCTCCATGCACTGGGAGCCCGACGTAGGATTCGATCCTGGGTCTCCAGGAGCGTGCCCTGGGCCAAAGGCAGGCGCCAAACCGCTGCGCCACCCCGGGACTCCCTGAGGATTCCTCATGATATTATGTTTGACATTACTAATAGCATATAGCATAGTTATAAGAAAAAAATGCAGGATGTACAAACCTAGGCATGAATCCTGGCAACATCATGGCTGTGTGATCCTGAGGAAGCTTCTTAATCTCTCTGACCTTCAGAGTTTGCTTATGTTTTAAATGAGATAGCGTATGTCCAATGCCCACTAAAGCACCAGATAGCAGCTAAACTTTCAACAAACACCACCTGTTGTTAATGTCCTCTGTGGTCATTCTGCTGGCAAAGCTGCCTCCAGAGATATCTTAAAATAGTTCCACTTAAACTGGGAATAGGAAAATAATGGGAAGAACTAAGACATCATAATGCTGATTCGCATGCACTCGCCCCTGCTTATATCCCCAGGGAAATCTAGAGCATTCTTTCGTAACTGGTGGTCAATCCTACACAATAAAAAGATGGAGCTATGCTGAGAAGGTTTAGAGCCTTCCAAAAAGAAAGAGGAAATCTGAGCTGCTGCAGCTCAGCTGCCTAAATACCAAGCAAGCCAGCTGGTGGGAGAGGAAGAAGTCAGGGGAAGTCAAAGAATAATACATACTGTGAAAATCTGATGTGCGTGTGCAGCCACAGTCTGGAGAAGAGTTTCCAGCCTCTTCTGTGCTCGTTCTAATCATCTGGTTTGACGAGAAAACCTTTGCCCCAGTGAATTCTATAAAAAGGTCCAAGGAATGAATATTCTACTGTAGCTGTGTAATGACTTTTTCTTTGGAGGCAATGGTCAAAAAACAAAGTCTGGACTAGAATCAAGTCTACTTCCAAGGGTAAAACTGAGCGAGCTCCAGAATCCTCCAACTATTTTTCGGGGGGGGGGGGGGGGGGCGGATAAAGCAAAGGTACTTTTCATCAGCTCAGGTGGAGGCAGCTAGGCATACTATTTCGCATTAGCCTGTATTTGTGGAAGCAATGCTTTGTGCTTCATCCTTTACGCCTGTGGTGACCAACATGAACAGCATTTTGCTGCTTCAAAATAAAACAATAACAGTTACTGAGCACTTCTGATGCTCCAGGTACAAAACTCTTGAAAGAAACGGGACAGAATCTGCGCAGTCGGGATACACTGAGCTTCCCAGGAGGCTCTGCAGTAACTGTTTTCTCCCGTCACGTGCCCATACATGTGAATGTCATTCAGGTTCTCACAGGGCCAGATACAGACCGGAAGGATTTCACAGCTCTACCACCACAAAGGCCTCCAGTTATTCAAATTCTTTCAAATTATTCTTTCCTTAATGAAGACTTTGTTCCCTGATACCCAGCCTGCTGACATCCTTCCATTCCCCTGCAGTCACTATCTTGATTTTCCATTCTTTGGCTAGCTGCAGTATTCATGTCAGTAAGTTCTGTGCATTGTAGAGCTCATGAAGGGATTGTCATTTCACCCTGTAGACTCACTCCTCCTTGCAATACTGACAGCTGACTTAAGTCCTGGTTATGATTAATGACAACTTGGTAGTGGCTTTACATAGCACATTTCATTTCCAGATTACAAAAGGCTCTGGAAAAGTTCTCTCACAGTCCTTCCCCAGCAGGATGGAAAGATTTAAGAAGACAAAGCATGAGTTACATGCTCAATAAAAAGTAATGAAAGAAAAAATAGAAATCTGGGCTTAAGCCATTGAGTCTATTCATGAAGCTAGGAGGCCTCCCCATAAAGGAAGAGGCATGAAAGCACCATGTGGTAGAAGCTCATAACACAGATGGGAAAAATTGCAGTACTGTTGCTTCACAAACAGCCCCACACACAAAGGGCAGGGAGAGACCAAAGAGGCAGCCACTCCAGACTGGAAGGTGGTAGGTTTAATAAGCAAGAAAATTTCTATCCCAGGCTTAACATGGGCACCACAAGATGAGATCTCTGCATCCAGCTGCCAGAATATTAAAAGTTTATGTAGAGGCACTAATAAGGTTCAGGCATATATACCATACAGATGGTCTCAACAACACAGTGGTCTCTTAAGGCTGCATCCTTGAAATGGTTTCCGCTGTGGGGACAGTGGGCAGAACATGCATTCCAAGGACAGGGTAGGGGGTAAGGAGCCTCTGATTGCCCAGGTCCAGCTCACAGGTCAAATGGCAGTCATGTCCTCTCAATGACCTCCTCCAACAAGTACTCCTCTTTTCTTTGGTCT
This sequence comes from Vulpes vulpes, assembly GCF_048418805.1. NCBI lineage: Eukaryota > Metazoa > Chordata > Mammalia > Carnivora > Canidae > Vulpes > Vulpes vulpes. Next base: position 99,019,827 of record NC_132787.1, on the reverse strand, counting down.
CTGAAAATCTATTTGTGGCTTTGAAATAGATGCATTAGTCAGGTGGGACTACTATTATTCTAGTTATTGATCAAGGATTTTAAAAACAGCTTGGAGAGTTGTTACTACTTTTGGGTTTTGTGGTTTATTTATAATCAGGCAGTTTGTCATCCTTCTTTCAAGATCAACAATAATCAGAGAGGAACACTTATTGTGTGTGTTTGAATTGAGCAGAAAGTTCAAGACCTCTGTTATAGGCCCACCAAAACCACAAGGACTCCAAACTCTTCTTTCTTAAACCCCATCAACTTGTTCTTCGAGATGAAGAAGAGGCTCTTGAGGGCAATTTCTGACACAGCCCTTTTAGTTGATGGAGGCCAAAGAGTTCAGTGGAAAAAGTTTTGAAGTCTTGTAAGAGGTGACTTCAAGCCCCATCTCAGACCCGGATTTCTGTGGAACAGGTTCTTTAATCTCCCAATGGGCTGTGTTCTGGTAGTTGAATGAAAGTTCAGTTCTAAGAAAATTAAGGAACATATTAAAAAAAAAAAACTAAGTTACAGCAAAGTTGACTTATTCAGAAAACAAAATTCCTGAAATGTAGGATATCTACACATAGGAAAGATATACAGATATGATAATTTTGGTACTATATATTTCATTGATAAAGAAAGATAATCAGAGCCACCTGGGTGGTTCAGTCAACTAAGTATGTGGCTCTTGGTTTCAGCTCAGGTCACCATCTCAGTGTTGTGGGATCGAGCCCCATGTAGAGTTCCACACTTAGCACTGAGAATGCTTGAGATCCTCTCTCTCCCTCTGCTCCTCCAACCACTCACACACACACTCTCACTCTCTAAAGTAAATAAATAAATCTTAAAAGATAGAGATAATCAATTGAGTATCAATACTAAATACAACAAAATGAAATTGGTAAATGAATTACACATAGAAGGAAAAAGAAGAAAAGAAAAGGAAAAAAGAAAAGAAAAGAAAAGAAAAAAGAAAAGAAAAAAGAAAAGAAACAAGAAAAGAAAAGAAAAGAAAGAAAAGAAAAGAAAAAAGAAAAGAAAAGAAAAGAAAAGAAAAAAAGAAAAAAGAAAAGAAAAGAAAAAAAGAAAAGACAGAAAGAAAGAAGAAAAGTTAGTTCTGTTTTAGCTCCTAAGGGATGTTATGCATATTAGATCACCAGGATAAGAATATACCAAGCTCTTCCAAGGAAAGTGATAGTAATCATCAAAATATTTGATGAAGATGAATGATAAATTTTCTTGAAGACATAGTATGTACAAAGCATTGGGTACTAAGAAGAGAAAAGTGTAAAACACAATTCTTGTCATTCTGTATTTTATAGGCTTGCCTTAGATAATAGACAAACATCCCTTTAAAAAGTAACTCAAAACAAATCTATGCTGTATAGTATGTGAATAAATAGAGGTATAAATGCCATAGGAGATATATGTGGAAGAGAGGACATAGGAACTATAGAAGAGTTTATAAAATTAAAGATAAAAGAGAAGAAAAAGAGGGAAAAAACCAGTTAGGAGGGATATTTAAGATGTGCTGAGTTATTAGGAAAACATAGGACTCCCTGGGACAGCTGTAGACCATTTTGCTAAATATTAAGATGGCTTGCACAAGAGAAGAGTAATAAATAAAATGGAAAAAAGAGAAATAGAGGACCTAGAATGTCAGATGATTCAGGCTCTATTGTGCATATACAAACAAAGCTCAGTAAGAAGAAATAATGAAAGGGAAAACCAACCATTTACGATATAAATAAATAACATAGGTAAAACACATATCAATAATTATTCAAAATCTATTGAACAAAACAATGAAACTATAACACTCTTGAGGAGCATAAAAGTAGACTCGTACAAAAGGTAAGATATATCATGTTCTGGAGTAGGAAGAGTGAAAGATTCCAATTAATGCTAAGTTAAATTATAAATTTAATGTGATCCCAGTATAAAGGACTATTTTTTCCAAAGCAACATAGCTGATTATAAAGTATATTATTAAAAATAATAAAATGCAATAGTAGCTAGAATATCTCTGGAAAAAAAGCTAAGTAATGAGATAAGGGGAGATTAGCCTTACCATATACTAAAACATAAGCCCTTTCACAGTAAAACAATGTGATATTGCTACATGGATTAACAGACATATCAATAAAAGAGAATTGAATATCTAGAAATAGGACCAGTTGCATATGGATATTTAGTGAATTTAAGCAAATCAGTGGAGGAAAGAAAAATGCCTAATGAGTGATGCTGGGGTTACTGATATTCATATTATTTTTTAAAAAAATTTTTTAATATTTTATTTATTTACTTGAGATAGAATGCAAGAGAGAGAACATGAGCAGTGGGGAGGGGCAGATCATTTTAAAGGAAGATATTTTTTAAGATTTTAATTTTTTATTTGAGATAGAGAACAAGTGAGAGAGAACATGAGTAGGGGGGAGAGGCAGAGAAAGAGGGAGAAGCTCTCCACTGAGCAGGGAGCTTGATGCATGGTCTCAATCCCATGACTCCAGGATCATGACCTAAGCCAAAGGCAGATGCTAAACTGACTGAGACACCCAGGTGCCTCTAAAAAAAATAAAAGGATTTAAACTGGATTGTTTATCACACTGTAGACCAAGAAAATTTCCGATGGACAAGACATTTAAATGTAAACATTAAAAACATACAAATATTAGGGAAAAAAGCCTGGGTAAATTCCCCATAATCTGGAAGATGACAAATAGGAAGTTATAAAGAAAGAGATTAATACATTTGATGAATAAATATTTTTAAATATCATGGCAAATATAAATCATAAGCAAAGTGAAAGAGACAAATGGCAAGTAGAAAAATATTTGCAACATAAATGACAGACCAAGATTAGTATCTCTAAGCTAGAAAGACAATAAATAGGTAACCAGCTAATATGGAGAAGAAAAGCTCCAATAACTCTGTTGAAAAAATGAACAAGAAATTAATGAATATGCTATATGTTCGCAAATTGAACACCAATAAAAAATAAATTAAAAAAGAAACTATGAATATAGATTTAACAGAAAAAGATATGCAAATGTCCTTTTAACATGAAAATTTGCTCAACACAATTCATAATAAGAGAGCTGCAGATTAAAAGTACAGAGATACTGGGCACCTGGGTGGCTCAGTGGTTGAGCATCTGTCTTCGGCTCAGGTGGTAATCCTGGGGTTCTGGGATCGAATTTTGCATCAGGCTTCCTGGAGGGAAACTGCTTCTCCCTCTGCCTATGTCTCTTTCTCTCTCTCTGCTTCTCTCATGAATAAGTAAATAAAATCTTTTTTTAAAAAAAAGTGCAGAGATACTATTCTCACCCATAAGACTGTCAAAGATTAAAAAGTTTAGCAATATACTCTTACTAAGGGTTTGGAGAAATAGTCTCATACATTGCTGATGAGAATGCCAAATGATATCACCACTAAAGAACAGAATTAAGCAGTATCTAGTAGATTTATAAATACATACGTTTTAATCATTTGGATCAGCAATCTCATGTCAAGAATCATAATGCAGTTACACTGATTGTCCCCCACCCCACCATATGCATAAGGCTATTCATTATGTCATTATTTCTAATAGCAAAAGAATGGAAATAACTCAAATGCTCATTCAATAGGAAATAAGTTAAATAACTATCATACATCTAACACACTGGATTGCGATGAGCTGCAAGAAGGAACAAAGATTACTTCAAATGTTGTTATGCTATCTTATAGAGTATGTAAATGTACAAAACTGAGAAACAAAATTATTCAAAAAATAAAAATAATTCTTAACAGTTGGAAACAAAATGAGACAAATGAACTTTACTGAGTTGTTACACAAAGAGAATTATTTCAAGCAATTTAAAAACAGTAATTTATTCTATATAAGGATGTAGTCTTAACAGTAAAAAAAAACTACAAAGAAATCTTAATCTGTTTGGGGTTGTAATTAAGGTGTTGTCATTCTAAACTGTTGTATGTGCATGTAGATAAGTGGGCAATAATGTTGGTGGCATTGGGAATAAAATTTTTGCCCTGTGAGAAGAGAGACACAAGTTTGGAATCTGAGAAGTTAAATAAAAGCTCTATAATAATAAATTTTAGTTGAAGACAACAGTATAAGTTTATGATGTACTTTCTTTAAAATTATGCATTTTTTATTTTTGTCCACTAAAAACATCTAGAAATGATGACCACTCAAACAGAAACCCTTATTTCCTTAACTCTCTCTATGGCACTTCCCACCATAGCAAAGTGTGATATCTAGGAAAAATTGCTGATTCTATATCTGGGGCAATAAGTGTATGACATTTTTCATTTTGGAAAATCAAGGAAGTTATCAAAACCTACTAGAGTTGTATCAAAAAAAAAAAAAACTCAAAAGCCAACTCGAAGGGATTCTTAACTGACTAAATGCAGGACAACTTGAGTACCAAAATAAACTATTATTTTCATGAAATTTAAAGCCATCATTTTTTAATAATTCTAAAAATTAGAAGTTAAAAACCAGCTCATTGGTCACCTTTGGAAGATGCTGGATGAACCAATACATAATTCTGAGAATTATTAACTAAATTCAAAGAACTGACCATATGTCTTGCCTTTCCTGTATATGCTACCTCAGGGTAACCAAGTAGTTGATGATGGAAAGTGACTATTTTTAAAAGAATTACAGTTAATTAATAGATTATAATATCACTTTGCAACCTCTAATGAAACACTGGATCAAAGTAATGATCATCAATGGCTCTGAACCCAAGTAATGATCATCAGTGGCTCCGAACCCTTTAAGTGAAAAACTGTTGAGGAACTTTATCAAGCTCATGATCCCTGAGCCTCCTGATTAATCTCAACATTACAAAAAAAGAAAGAAATCATCCACTTAATTCCATCTGAGATAATGAAATATGAAATTGACAATTTTGAAGTACTCTTATCAAAAATTTGAAGATAAATTTGATCATACCTCCAAATCTATAAGTATTAAGTTGAACCACATAAAATTGCCAAAACTTGACTATTCTGACCTACAAAAATATAATTTCATTTGGCTCAACCCAAAACCTAAATAAAGGGGGTAGAGAAGTAGGCTAAGTTAAATTCAGTTGTGAGACAACTGGAAAATTCCAGACAGTAAAAATTACCCAATTTCTGAAATAACAATAAAACAATAAAACTTTTGTAAGAAAAATTTTAAAGGAGAGGAGAGAGTACTCATAGACTAAAAAAGACTTGAAATTTATTGAATAAAAACAAATGTGGAACTAATTAGGATTCTGATTCAAATAGTCCAACTGTCAAAACAAAATAAGACAATTAAGAAATTTTAAAACTGTTTGGATGTTTGCTGGTAATAAAGAATCCCTGCTGATTTTTTCATACTTTAGTGGCATTGTGGTTATTTTACAAAAGAGTACTTATTTTTCGGAGATATATACTAGAATATATTAGAGATAAAATACAATTAGCCTGAGATTATAAATGAAAAAGGTTGAGAAAGTGTTGGTAATTATGGAAAATGGGTGCTGGTAAATGGGCATTTATTAAACTATTCTCTATGCTTCTGTATAATGTTATACATATATATATACCATTTTCCATACTTAAAAATTACGGGAAAGATTTAGACTCTAATCATTGGAGAGTCATTGAAAGTCTCTCATTAGGGAACAACAGATTCATCAGATTATAAAAATAACACATTCTTGGCTGGCATTTTCCTATGGTATACAGAGGAGCCCAATATAACTGCAATTCCTTTTAACCTGACTGTTTGAAGCCTAAAGCAAAGGTATCTCCAAAATGAGTGGGTGGCAGACACATTTGCCTTACAGCAATTTTTTTTAAAGAGAGAAATGAAAGAAAAAAGTCAACAGGCAGGTCAGATCTTTATGATTCTCTAATGCTCCAACAGATCCGCAAGAAAAAGATTTTCCAAATAAATTGATGTTGTATAACTCAAAGACAGGAAAGGTTGTGCAAAGTTTGTGCGCCCTTTTTTGAACAAAACTTTAGACATGAACCAATTTAAGCTACCTGAGCAGAAAGTTAAAATGATATATTAGTTTTTTCTCTCTCTAAAGGAAATAGCTCTACATTTTCAGGTACAGTTCTACATTATGGTAATGTAAAATACATTAACATGTGTTAATGTACAAACTTGTTTATGTTGTTAATTTTCTTTTTTAAAAAAATATTTATTTATTTATTTATTTATTTATTTATTTGAGAGACACAGAAATAGTGAGAGAGACAGCATGAGCGGGGTGAGAGTCAGAGAGAGAAGCAGACTCCCGCTGAACAGGGAGCCTGATATGGGACTTGATCCTGAAAGTCCAGGATCATGACCTGAGCCAAAGGCAGACCCTCAACCAACTGAGCCACCCAGGCACCCATGCTGTTAATTTTCTTAAGAAAGCTTTTTTACCCAAAGATACAAACATTACCTTAAGCCTTAGTGTGTCTTTAATTCTATTTATTTTGGATTTTATACATGGCATCCAAGTATTTTCAAGATCTGATTCTTGCCACCCCTGAAAACAGCAGATTCATTTTTTGTTGCTTACTATCAACCAGCTCTCTCACTGTGGTGAACACACTCAAAGGGGGCCCTCAAGGATTTCTGTCCTTTGGTGTCCAACTCCTATGGGATCCCCTTCCCTTCAGCCTACGCAGGACCTGTGACCTGCTTCTAAGCAATGTTGTATAGCAAAGGATGTTGTATACCACTCCTGTGACTAGGTGACCTTATCTGACAAAGGTAGGGAAATTTGTCACTCTCATTATTAGACTGTGAAATATAGATGACTCTATCTTCCTAGCTTACATTAGAGAGACTCTGGCTGGCTTTATAGAAGCAAGTTGCTATGATGTGAAGGGAAGAGGCCACATGGCAGGGCCTCCAAGATTTTCAGGGCCTTGATCTTTCAACCATAAGGAGATACATTTTACTAACAATCACATGAACTTGAAAGATTATCTCAAACTCCAGAAAGGAACACAGCCTATCTGACACCTCAATTTGTCTCGTGAGAGTCTGAGCAGAGAATTTAAGTTAGCCATGTCCAGACTACTGGTCCATGGAAACTAAGATAATAATGACCTGTTGTTTCGAGGCACATGGTGACTCAGTTAGTTAAGTGTCTGACTTCTGCCCAGGTCATGATCTCAGGGTCCTGGGATCAAGCCCTGCGTGGGGCTCCCCACTCAGCAAAGAGTTTGCTTCTCCCTCTATCTCTCTCCTTGCTGTTCTCTCTCTCTCTCTCTCTCTCTCCTCAGTAAATAGAAACTTTAAAAAAAATAAATAAATATAAGACATGCTGTTTGAAGCTGCTAAGTTGTGGTTCTGTATTAGGCAGCAATAGAAAATAACATACTTGTGATTACATTTCCATGGTCCCCTTTCCATTTTCAAGTTATTAGGTCTGTTTGGAATGACCTCCCTCCTTTATTTACTTTTCATATGTTTTTGCAAAGACATGTAGCTGAAAGTATGCTTACTTTCAGATCTTACTTGAATATCTTTTGTGTCTCCAGTTCTTGCTTCTACTTATGCTTCCAACAACAGCAGTTGCCTAAAATGTGCATCTAATATTGCAAATATCACCCTATATTATAATTGTTTATGGCCTAGGTCCCTAATCAGACATTGAGTTTCTCATTTATTCATTCATTAATTCAACCTTTATTTCCTGTTCAGAACATACTAGATAGTGTGCTAAGCTCTGGGGAGACAGACTTAAAAGTCTTTTCTCAAAAGACAGAGACCATCTTTTATTCATCCTTATGTTTCCTGATGAGTGTTGCATCTGGAACACACAAAAAAAAATAGGGGGGAGGGGGATCCTTTAGTCCAAAATCTCAGTTTTCCAAAGATATTTTGCTAAATAGCCAATTCACCAAAAACTGGCAAGCACCTAAAACTGGTTTTTCACAGTCATTTCACTTTGAAAAGCAAACATAGGTTCAGGGTATGTCTGCAGAAATTGGGAAAGATTTAAGAAAAAGTCCACCACTTGAATTTTGAGCCCTGATTACATTCTATAATATGAATCCCATGAAACTTTGATATTCAGCCAAGTGAAACTGTGGGGAAAAGACACTAGCAAAGCTGAGCAAATTGATCATCTGGTGAGTTAATTGCAGTAAATTGGATTGCAGTTTATTATTTTTATCTCTTTGGTAGAAACAATAAAAACAACACTGATTTTCAGGAAGACAAGATCCATGAACTGGAAGAGTTGCAGAGAACATTGTGGAAGGAATAAGACGTGAACTGAAATTTGAAAGAGAAGAATCTAAATGAATGGAGAACTTTAAAGTCTCTAAGGAGGGATCCCTGGGTGGCGCAGCGGTTTAGCACTTGCCTTTGGCCCAGAGCGTGATCCTGGAGACCCGGGATTGAATCCCACATCGGGCTCCCAGTGCATGGAGCCTGCTTCTCCCTCTGCCTGTGTCTCTGCCTCTCTCTCTCTCTCTGTGTGACCATCATAAATAATAAATAAATAAGTAAATAAATAAAGTCTCTAAGGAGAACATTGGAACAGGCTGATTATTAAGGAAAGCGAAGCTACCTTTCACCAAAACAACTAGGTCCAAATTTAATTTATTATCTATTATAAATATTATAAATTATGTATTAATCTACTTATAGAACACATTATAATTAAAAACAAACATTCACAAAGAGACTTGGAGTTCAGAATGTTGTTTGAAGGGTAAAATGCTGACCTTGAAAAGAACTTCATTTCTGACAGTCAACTCTGGAGGATTTAGAATGAGACATGGAAACTTTGTAAGCCACATGTTTCCTTTAAAAACAAAAGCAAATGCAAAGACATTTTCCTTAATAACAATAGCAAAAATACTACCCCTTTGTTGTTTGGTCTTACTTACATGTGTCTCTTATGAGAGTATTGCTAGTGGTCTTTATGGTTTCTTGATTTCTTACCTATCATCAGATTTTTGTCTCTTCATAAAATGAATCCAAGCTATTCCTTTTTTGGTTTTATTCTGTGTTTCCTATTTTTTGAAGTTGTTTGTGAAGTTTTAGAATTATTTCTTCCTTCAGTGAGTAGTAGAAGTTATTGACATAACAGTTTTGGCCTGGTGTTTATCACTATTTTCAGATTTTCCATTTCTTTCTGGGCATTACATTTTTCTTTTTTTATTCCATCTGAGTTTTAAACATATTGGCATAAAGGTTTTTTTATGATAGCCTTATACTATGTATTTAATTTCTACAGCATATACAGTTATAACCACCTTTAAACCTAATGATACTTATTTCTACATTCACTCTCTTTTTATTGGTCAATTTTGTCATGTTTCTTTGTCTATTTTATTTTTGTCCAAAAAATTAATATTTTCTTTGTTGATTCTACTGTACCTCCATGTTCAATTTTTATTAATTTTACCTCATCATTGAAGTTCATTTATTTTACTTTCTTCAGTTTATTCTGTTTTTCTTACTTTTGAAGTTGAGTACTTAGCTCATAATGTTTACCTCTTTAATTTAGGAGTTATTTTAAAATCTCTTTTCTTTTCTGAATTCATTTTTTCTAATGTTTTTGACTGCTGATTTCTAATAGGGTGTGGTTTGTTTGAAATTTATTGAATGATGCTTTATGGTCCAGTATGTGGTCAATTTTCCTAAATACCCTATGTACTTAAAAAAATTTCTAATTATTAGGTAAAACATTCCATCTATGTTCATTAGGTCAGGATTATTATTTGTAATGTTTAAACATTGTGTATCCTTACTGATATATTTTAGCCTGAACTCACACTGAGAGTCATATATTATAACCCCCCTCTATGATGATAGATTAATTCCTCCCTTGAATCCTATCAAGTTTTGTTTTATATATTTTGAATATCTTTTGTATGCAAATAAGTTTAGAATTATGCCTTCCAATGGAGATGAGCCATTTATTGCTAGTGAGGTAGATATAGATATATAGATATAAATATTCGACCTTGAAGTCTTCTGGTTTTAATATAGCTAACCAGTATCTTTGTGGTTTGTTTTTGTCTTTTATATCTTTCCCATTTTTTTATTGTTTATTTCTCTAGATCTTTATGTTTAGGTATGATACTTGTAAAGCATATATGTGCTTGTTTTCTAATCTGACAAATTTTGCCTTTCAAATGAAGAAAATAGTTCTTTTTCATTGATCTGAATTACTGATGTATTGAATATATTTGTAGTATTATAGTTTGTGCTTTCTATTTGTCCTAGTTTTCAGCCTCTTTTATTTATTTCCTTCTTTTGTTATTTAAAAAAAAATCTTCCCTTTTTTGTTTTAGTAGTTTTACTTAAACATTTTACCATGTATACTAATGAAGATAAATGGCTACAGAAGAGCACATATCAGACATTTGACTATAAGGAGCCTTAGCCTCAACTTCCACACTCAAAAAGCCATCACTGCATGTTCACAGAGACATGACCAGGTGTGGTAAGGACACCAAGGCAGGTAGGTCTATTTCTAGGTGACATAGGACTCTTCTAAAGAAAGACTTTGTTATCTGGCTCAAGGAGGCAGCATCAACCTTTCAAACTGTTTTTCAACTGCATACAGTCTGATTTTTCAAACCTAAAGGAAAATTATTTTAAAGCAAAATTATACCTTTTCCTTTACAAAAGTTGGAACATCGTTATGGTCTCATAGCTCTCCCAACCAACCCTAGGTTCCCATTTTTCCTCGGATGCAATTCCCCTAATAAATCACCTACAGGTCTGATCCTCTTTTCAAATCTGCTTCTCAGAGTTCCCAGGCAAATAATGGTACCAGAGATGGTCCAAGAAAACAAGTGATATAATGAAGATTTGGGGTTGACTCATCTCCCAACAAGTGGGCAAAGAAGATAGCATCCTGGTTGGCTATGGGACACCGATCATCACTGGCACAGGATGGTAAAGAACCCTAGCCCAGTATTTAGTAGACTCAGCAGCATTGAATTAGTCTAAGAGCTCCTATACTGACCTTACAACCAAATGCTAGCAGCTTTACTTTTGCTTTGTCAATACTATTCCCTTCTTTTTTTGTAATCCAGTATTTTTTTCTCTTTGCCTAAGTCCTTGCCTTGATAGTCTGCTCTAATCCTTTTTTTTTTTTCTAACACCAAGTCCTCTATTTAGCTCTAGCAAATCTGCTCACAATCTCTGATGATATGGTTTCCATTACTGAGAAGCCTACCTACCATCTGCCTGGTGTTATGTTATCTCACTAATCTTCACAACTCTGCCAGTAGTTATTATTACCACATCTAGGCTGAGACTCAGTAATATTCAGTGAATGGAGTGAAACTGTAGTTTTACCTATGTTCCCGTTTACATAGGAGATGAGTGACTTCTGCAGAAAAATCTTAAATCTTGACTAGTATGAACATGTACAAGATGTGCCCAACAGAATGAGAGGTCAGTGCTGACAGGTGCAGTTTGTAGAGATTATAAAGCCACTGAAAGAAAATTCACCAAAAGGAAAGAATGAATGTGTGACCATGAACCCAACTCATGAACAAAGTATAAAGATCACTAAGGAAGAGATAGAAGGCAGGACATGGTAGCTGTTACCCAGACTAGTTCCTTTGGAAACATGCTGGAGGGGGTGTGTACTCTCTGGAGAGTAATAGACCTATAGATGTTCATTGAAAGAGCTGGCACAAGCATTGCTGAAGAATTTGGGAACCAGGCTATCTTGCTGTGGAAATTCTACCCACTGTACTGCCCCCAGCCAAGCAGAAAATAAATAATCCAGAAGGAAGAAGTAGTCTCTTCATTTGGTAAAAAGCAAGGGAAAGGGGGAATGGAGTATAGAAATATGCACAGAAGGAACAAGAACAGTAGTGGAGTTTCCACAAGTCAGCACCAACGCACTGGCAGGGAACTGCAGCAACTGGTGGCAGTAGCAGAATTGCCTGTCTTTGGGCAACAGAGATGTACCAGAAGCAGACTTCCCACTAGAATGGCATCAAGTGGTAAAGGTTGGGGAAACATTCATTCATCTATCCAACAAATATTTATTAAGGAAGACACTGTGTGCCAGGCACTGTGTTAGATCTTTCTATTGACTGGCAGTGAGGCAGCAGAGGTGTTTGGGGCTATTAGCAAACAGAATGAGAAAAAGCAGCTTGTCTCCCTAAACTCAATAATACTTCAACCCCAAAAGCCCTATTGTAAAGTCCTACTTTACCAGCTTCCTTCTTTGCATACATTCTAATCATAGTCTTGGTCCATTTTTCTATCAAGTCCTTTCCTTACTGATTTATTGGAGACTTTTCTTTGAAGAATACTAACCTTGTATTGATTATATGAATTGAAACTATTCTCTCCTTGTCTGTCATTTGCCTTTTACATTTATTTATGTTGGAAAGCAAGCATTTATTGTTCTGTGACCTGAGAACTCTTTATACATGCCTTTCTTGCAGACCTAAACTCCTTGCTCACAATGTCTCCCATTTAAGGCTATGGAAACAATGCTGGAGTTGGAATCAGGGTATCTGGATTATAGAAAAAAACCTAACATGACTGGCACTGTTATCTGGGTGAGTTTCCTTAGACTAACATTAAACTCTACAGCATAAGTCACTCTGCTAGGTTTTTTATATATGATATCGGATTTAATTTTACAAACACTTGCCTATTTTTCAGATAAAGAAATAGTCTCAGAGAAATAAGGTGATTTGCCTAGTTATACACAGCTAGTTAGTGGCAGAGTTGGGAATTAAATGCAAGTATAACAGAATCTATGTTACTTTCTTCTCTTTATATGTGCTTCAGGATTCTTATGTGAAAAATCACACCCATATACACAAAAAGATAGTTAAATTGAAATATGATCTCCAAATCCCTCAGTGCCCTAGGATTCTGTGATTCAAAGCATCTATTGAAAACCAGCAATCATGAGATACCCTGGGGAGGGACTGACTAACTCCACTGCTTCCACAGGGGAAGGCAATTAACAGCAAACAACAGTGGAGTGAATGATATCTTGATTTTAAAAACTGCTTAACACTGACTTTGAATAGGATTACCCCACAGAGACTAGAATAAATTCTTTTTATGACAAGCTTTGCAACTGTACTGTGAAAAGTACTTAATGTATAGAGGATATATTTTATTGAAAGTCTACTGTACACTAAGAAGTTTACCTATATCATCTTCTTTAATTCAGAAGATACCATTATGAGGTAGACATTTTACTTTCCATTTTACAGGTGAATTAACTGAGACATAGAGAGGTCGTCACATGGTCCCAAAACCTGGTAAGACCCATACCTATCTCCAAAGCTCCACCCAACAACTACCTGTCATGACGGTCCCCCTGTTATAAATCACTTCAGTGCAAAATCATTACCAAGTGAGGTTCTTTTCTTGCAGCAACTTAGTCTGTAATGACATTGTCATTATTGAAGAACTTCATTAGATTTTCAGTATTTGAGGGTTCTTCTCAGTTAACAAAGTGAGAAAAAAAGCATATCAGAGAGAGTTATGGGTCTTTCCCAGAATAGGAAATCTATAAATAGATTGGCTAAATACTTAAGGAAAACTTTAAAAATTTATCTATTGCTGGTTTTTCAAAAAAGAACCTATGCTGAAAATTTAAAAGCTGACACAACTTGTTGAGTAAATAAAAGTCTTTTTCCTTTAAAAGCTAGGCTAGAAAATTCATGTATTTCCTACTTCTCTATTAAAGTTTCTGAACTTCACTTAATATGAATTCCTATGACAAATAGAGAGTCAGATGTTCATAACACGATATCATTTAAAATTGCCTCCTCGGGCATCCGGGTGGCGCAGCGGTTTAGCGCCGCCTGCAGCCCAGGGCGTGATCCTGGAGACTTGGGATCGAGTCCCACATCGGGCTCTCTGTGTGGTGCCTGCTTCTCCCTCCGCCTGTGTCTCTGCCTCTCTCTCTCTCTCTCTGTCTCTATGAAAAAATAAAATAAAATCTTTAAAAAATGAATAAATAAATAAATAAATAAATAGCCTCCTAAAGGACTTAGCTCTCCTACAGACTTGTGAGCTTTTAAAATGGAGAATGGTATGGAAAGCTTCACAGAAAGTATACATTCCAGGAAATAAAAGGTGAAGGGGGAAGCAATTCATCAAGTTTGTGGGCCATGTAAATTCTAGAAGACATTCTCATTAAGACTGTTAAAATAATTTCTTGAATGTGTTTTCAGAGCCAAGAAGACCATGGATGTGATGTAATTACTAGCTTGTGCTGTTTGTACCACCCCTAATTTATCATTGCATTGGAAGACTTCCCTATGGCAAGATGACCACATGACGTTCTAAGTAAGTATGATTGGCTTTAAACGCTGCTCTGAGTGAGGTTTAGAGTAAAAAGTATGGCAACTGCTGTCCTATATTTTGCTGCTTATTGTTCATGTTTTTAAATTGGTATTTCACTTTCATTAGGCTATTTTGGAAACTGTCAGGAAATCATCCTGATTTTACCTCATGAACCATAGTCACAGAGTTACTTTTGATCCTTTATGACATTTAGTTTTATGAATTAGACTTTTTCTAATTCTACTTTTTAAAAGAAGTCTGTTGTGGTTCTCCCAAATGCCAAAAGGGAAAACACTTATAATGATGTTGCATAACATTTACCTTCCAAATATCAAGCTTAGAGTATACACAAGCATGATAGGGCATAAAGTACCTTCCTATTATATATGTGTGCGTATTTCATATTCTTTTAGAAAATGTCATGAGGTGATTTTCATTGCATATTCAAGTACTATTTCCTAAGAAAACATAAAATTCTAAATATAGAAAAGTTGAGCCCTGAACAGAATTCATCTCTCCAAAATCAAATGCCTTTCAAAACACAAAAGGACTAACCTTCAGAGTCATCAGTGACTCCTCCTCCCTTATATCCAGTAAGTCTGGATATAAGACTTTAACTTCAAAAATGTCTATTGGCCACGCACTCTCTCTCATCTTTTATAAGAACTATTTCAAGAACTTCCTTACTTCTAACCATCTGCTTCTCCCACTTTAGTCCATTCTCTTTATAGTATTACCAGAGTAATCTTAAAGATGATGAGTTTATATCCCCAATTGATGCCATTTGCTAATTCCTTATTGCTTATATGGTAAAAAAAAAAAAAAAAATCTTAGTTCAGTGTCTCACAAAATGTGATTCACAGAACAATTACAGCAGAACTTTCTAAGGTTCTGGGGTGCCTGGGTGGCTCAGGTAGTGATCTCAGGGTCCTGGGATCAAGTCTTTTGTGTCTGGCTCCCCAGTCAGCCGGGAGTCTGCTTGTCCCTCTCCCTCTGCCCCTCCCTTCACTCATAGATGCTTTCTCTCTCTCCAAAATAAATAAATAAAATCTTTAAAAAAGAAAGAGATAATTTTCTAAAGTTCTTACTGAAAGGAAAAAAAGTATATTCCTGGCTCCAGCTTAAGCCAAGCAAATCAGAATTCTTGGGTCTTAGTTCAATAACCTATACTTGAACCTATTACTCAGAAAGAATAGATCTCTTAGAAAGAAGAGAGCATAAAAAGTTACTTAAGTTCTAAAGAGTTTCAGTATCTGGTAATCATATGAATAAAAAATCCTGAAAACAGTGACCAAAAGTTTCTAAAAGTACTAGATAAATGATTGTATTAATACAAGCAAAGGAAACCCATCAAGCCTCGGGGGAGAAAGAGAAAACATGGATCCAAAGAGATGAAGCAGAGTGAGAAATTTGATCAAAGATTCCATAAAATCAAACTCAAGACTCAAGGAAAAGATGAACTAAGAAAGAAAAGAAAGGAAAGGAAGGGGAGGGGAGGAGAAAAGAGGAGAAAAGAGAGAGAAGAGAAAGAGAGAAGAGGAGAGGAGAGGAGAGGAGAGGAGAGGAGAGGAGAGGAGAGAAAGAAGAGAAGAGAAGAAGAGAAGAGAAGAGAAGAGAAGAGAAGAGAAGAGAAGAGAAGAGAAGAGAAGAGAAGAGAAGAGAAAGCAAAATTGCCTCCTTGTCTTAGTCATCACTCTGAGAAGAAATAAAATCATTCACCCTGAGTAACCATAACCATGATCTGGTTCCTCATGTAAGTTGATGGCTCAAATTCACACTATTTGCTTGAATAAAATATAATGAACCCAAATCTGTAGCATCACCAAAGGCAAGTGTCCTTCAGAGAAACACAGTATCAATCCAAGCAACAAAAGTCACATAAGTAAATTTCCAAATTTGAAGTATGAAAAGCTATAAGACACGCAAGAAGACAAAGCATCACAATTGAAAGTAATCATTTTTAAAAGTTCAGAAAGATTTTAAATGTGGATATGTAGAATAATAAATGTTTACAATTACCAAAAGATTATGATTTGTAATTATTACTGGGAAAGAAAATATCAATGTTGATCTTAAAACACTGTCATATCAGAAAGCAATGAAGCTATTAAAGACTACTGTGGCCATGTCAAAAAGATTCAAGAAACAACTGAGGAGGCCCAGCATTGGCCAGAGATGGGAAAATTTCACAAAAAAAATAAAAATAAAAATAACTGCAATGGAAATATCAAATAGTTAAAATGCATCAGTTCATAATATTTATATGATTTCTTTTTTTTAAATTTCTTTTTAATTTATTTATTTATGATAGTCACACAGAGAAAGATGAGAGAGAGGCAGAGACATAGGCAGAGGGAGAAGCAGGCTCCATGCACCAGGAGCCTGACGTGGGATTCGATCCCTGGTCTCCAGGATCGCGCCCTGGGCCAAAGGCAGGCGCCAAACCACTGCGCCACCCAGGGATCCCAGTTCATAATATTTAAACAAGAATTCATAGGCCACCTAAGAAGGATTCTAGGCAACAAACACATTATACTTTCAGCCATTAAATAAAAGAATCAAGCATTTATTCCAGAATGTGAATTGCACATCAAGATAACCAAATAGTTAATACACTTTCTTTTTTTTTTTAATTTTTATTTATTTATGATAGTCACACACAGAGAGAGAGAGAGAGGCAGAGACACAGGCAGAGGGAGAAGCAGGCTCCATGTACCGGGAGCCCGACGTGGGATTCGATCCCGGGTCTCCAGGATCGCACCCTGGGCCAAAGGCAGGCGCTAAACCGCTGCGCCACCCAGGGATCCCAGTTAATACACTTTCAAAGAAACATTCCATTTAATAAATGAAGAAGGAATAATAGATGCAATATATCATCGTTTTGTAAGCCTTAATTAAATAATGACTATACGGTGATCATCAGTGGTCATTGAATCACTAGACAAAAGATCATGAGAAACTATAAAAAGAAAGGATCATATCTTTCATATCTCAGCCACACTTTTTCCATCATCATGTCTTGGAATTTATTACTAAGATTTGTAGCCTTTTCATAATCTCAATTGTATGCATTTCTCTGACCACCTCTTCCTATCTTTTTATCTTACCATTCTGCTGAAACATTTCGTCAAAATCACCATTGACTTCCACATTGATAAGCACAATGGTCAATCTTCATTCTTCATTTTGGCTTATCAACACTGTTTGCCACAGTTGATCGCTCGTTCCTTTATTTGTTATTTCTTTCATTATATTCTATTGAATTTCCTCATATTTTACTAATGGCTCTTCTACAAGTCTGCTATCTCCTTGACCTTTTAACCTTGTGCCCAAGAATTCAGACTTTTGCAGTCTTCTCTCTTCTCTCTATACTCATTCCTTTAGTGGTTCCATAACTTTTAATAGCTTTAAGTATCACTTTTTGCCAACAACTCCCAAATTTATATCTCCAGCTCAAATTGCTCTCTTAAACTCCATTCTCACATATAAAACTACCTACCCACTGAAAACCTCATAACCATCTCAAACTTAGCATGTCCAAAATGAACTCTTGAAATTTCCCCTAAAACCTGTCACATAAAACATATAAATTAATGCATCAATCCTTCAAATTGCTCAAGTCAAAAATCCTGGAATCATCTTCAGAATTACTCTTGATTTTTCTCCTCTCATTCCTTATGCAAGTTCCTTTTTAAAAATAAATTCTTCACAAAAAGAAATCTATAATCTGATGCTCTCTCATCACTTACACTGCTACCACTGATCCAAGCACTATAATCTCCTGCCAGGGTTATAGCAACCAGGTCCATTGCAATTTATTAGTCCAATATTAATCAGAATAAAAGTTGGAGCCTATACAGTGGCCTAAAAGTGGCCTCACCCATTCTGTGCATTCTTACCTTTCTGACCCACTCTACTCCTCTATCCCTCATTTACCCTACTCCAGCCACGTTGGTCTCTTTCTTTTTCCTTGAACATAACTTAAGACCTTTAAATTATTTCCCTCAACCAGGAATGGTATTCCTCCAGTTACCTCACGGTTAATGTCCTACCTTCTGCAAATCTTTGCTTAAAAGTCACTTTCTCAATGAGGACTACTGATATCCCCTCCAACTTCCAATCTCTTTACTCTATTTTTTCTTATTATACTTACTAGCTTCAAACATATTCTATAATGTAGTTAGTGTACTGTTTGTTGTTTGCCTTCCTTTATTGAAGAAACTCAACAAGAGCAGGAATTTGTTTTGTTTTCCAAGGTACTCCATATTCAGTAAATGCTTATTAAATGAATATCTTAAAAAAATCAGTGAATCAATGAACACATAAATAAATTTTAAAATTTCTATTCATCAAAAAACATAACAAGTGAGAAGACTAACCACAAAATATGAGAAGATATTTATAACATGTAATTAAGGAAGGCTTAACATCATAAATGTATTTTTAAAATAAATGCTATGAATAGATAAGAAAAAGATAAACATCGTAGTAGAAAAATTGGCAAAAATGAATAAATAAATAAATAAATAAATAAATAAATAAATAAAATAACAAGCCTTTCCTATAGAGGAAATGTGAATGGTCAGTAAATAATAGAAAGTTGTTTAGTCTCTTTAGCGGTCAAAGAAATATAATTTTTTCAAGGAAATATAAATTAAAGGCATAATAAGATATTGCACACCTATCAATTAGTCAAAAGTAAAATTTGTTGGCAAAGATGTAGAGCAATAGGAATACTCATACACTGCAGTCAAGAATATAAACTGGTTATTTAAAATACTTTGGAAAATAATTTGATATTATCTGATAGAGTTGAAAATATACATACCTATGACTCAACTAGGAATATCATAGAGATAATTCTCTACATGTGCTGTAGGAGACATATCAGAATTTTCATAACTTCATCGTATAGAATAGCAAGACATTTAACTTAGCTTCACTAACCAAAGCTAGAAAAATATTGATATCCATACCATGAAATATTTTATTCTAATGAAATGAATAAACTGTGGCTTTATACATCAACCTGTAGAATAAAAAGAAGTAATATGAAAAGTTAACTAATATTTTTATAAAATTTAACAAAATCAAACAATTACTTAAAGATAATTACATAATACATTATTTTTTTAATGTGTTTTATTTTTGGACTGGCAGCCAGCACTATCAGAGGCTTTATTTGGGAAAAGACACTTGATTTGGCTTTTGGTTGGGGGCATGGACAAGATGGGGTGCCCAGGACAGTAGACTCCACCTAAGGGTAGGCTGAGGACTGGAGCTGAGCCTTAGGTGGGTCTCTTGTACTCAAGGCTCCCCTGCACATCTCCTTCCCCCAAAGGCTTTATGGGGACAACAAGAGCAAGGAGGCTGGGAGGGCCCATGGTGGCTGTTCACTTGGGCTGGACGCCAGACAACTAACACCAGCTTCCCATCTGAGTCTTGATCTCCTTCACAACCACGGCCTTGGAGGAGCTGCCGCAGCTGAAGGAACCACCAGGGCCAATGGACTGGAAGGAGCTCTGGCCATAGTTGAGGCCAGGGCTTGGGAGGCCCCCATACGCCAAGTTCAGGCCACCTGAGTAGCTGCTGGTAGTCTTCGTATGGATGCTCATGTTCTGCATCCCAGACTCCAGCCGGCTCTCCTCGCCCTCCAGCAGCTTATGGTCAGTGGGATCTCAATGTCCAGGGCCAGCTTGATGTTCATGAGCTCCTGGTACTCGTGCCACTGCCAGCGATGTCCTCATACTGGGCCTTGACCTGGGCGATGGTGCCATCCAGGTCCAAGGAGCGGCTGTTGTCCGTGGACAGCACCACGCGTGTCCCAGATCTGGGACTGCAGCTCACGGATCTCCTCTTCATACAGCTGCCTTAAGAAGTTGATCTCGTCGGCCAGCCCTTCCAGGAGGGACTCCAGTTCTATCTTGTTCATGTAAGCTTCGTCCACATCCTTCTTAATGAGGACACACTCATTCTCCATGTCTGCAAGCTCCTTGATCTCACCCTCGTATTTATTCTTGAAGTCCTCCCTGAGCTTCTGCATGTTGCCAAGCTCCACTTCCAGCTTCAGCTTCTCCTGCCTCAGGGTGTCCAGCTGCCTCTGGAGGTTGTTGATGTAGCTCTCAAACATGTTGTCTATGTTGTTCCAAGTGGTTTTCTGCTGCTACAGGAGGCCCCACAGGGTCTCCAGGATTTTGTTCTGCTGCTCCAGGTGTCTGACCTTGTCAATGAAGGAGGCAAACTGTTGAGGCTCTTGATCTGCTCCTTCTCCTGGGTGCGCACTGCCTGGATGTTGGGGTTCAACTCCAGCTTAAGGGACTCAGCAGGCTCTGGTTCACTGAGACAGCCATAATGCCCCCATACCCCCGATCCGCGGTTGCCCCTGACCACACTCATGCCACCCTGGAAGCTACCCACCTGGGATAAGGCAGAGTAGCTGATGCGGGAGCTGGGCCCGCTCTTGTAGGAGCAGCTGCTGGCCCCGGGGGCCAGAGGTGGACCTCTTGTAGGACTTCTGGGTCACCCTGATGGACATGGTGGAGGCTGCCATGGAGGCTGGAGTGGAGGTGAGGAGGCTCAACCTGACAGAGGTTCCAGAAGGAGCATGAGGAGCTGCTTCTAGGTGCCATAATACATTATTTTTTAAAACATGAGAATTTTTTTAAAATTAGGGTAGTAGTTATTCAGTTAAAGAACAAGTGATGTATTGGAATTAAATATATGAATAGCCTCAAAATATATTGGTGATGTTCTCCTCCATAAATTGGAAGGTCTTTTAGGCTCAAGTACCAATTCCAACATGGGAGGGGGAGAGGATGGGGGGAGAAGGGTGAGTGATGAAAAGGAGTTCTCCAACTCCAACAACAAACAATTCTCTGGACACCAGCTGGCCAACTGGCTACAGTTTGGAGGTGCCCACAACTTTCTCCGTGGGTTGGATTAATCTCCTAGAATGGCTCATAGAACTCAGAGAAACATTTTACTAACTAGATCACTAGTTTTTTATAAAAGAATGTAACTCAGAACAGCCAGATGGAAGAGATGGATAGGGTGAGGCATGGGGAAAGGGCATGGAGCTTCCATACCCTCTCTGCGCACACTATTCTGAATATCCAGATGTTTACCAACCTAGAAACTCCCTGATTCCAGCTCTTAGGAGTTTTTATGGAAGTATCATTACATGGGGCTTGATTGATAAAATCATTGGCCATTGGAAATTGATTCAATCTCCAGCTCCCTTCCCCTCCCCAGAGGTCTAGGGTGGAACTAAAAGTTCCAACCCTCTAATTACATGGTTGGTTCTCCTGGAAACCAGCCCTGATCCTTATATATGATCCAAAATTCACCTCATGGGATGCCTGAGTGGCTCCGCGGTTAAGCACCTACCTTCAGCTCAGGGAGTGATCCTGGAGTTCCAGGATCAAGTCCCCACATTGGGATCCCGACATGGAGCCTGCTTCTCTCTCTTCCTGTGTCTCTGCCTCTCCCTCTCTGTGTCTTTCATGAATAAATAAATAAAATCTTTTTTTAACAACCAAAAGAACAAAATTCACCTCATTAACATTAAAAATTACTTTATCACTCTCATCACTTGGGAAATCTAAGGATTTTTCAGAAATGGGGAAGAAAACTAAGTATTTATTGCTTACAAATCACAATATCACAGGGGGATAGCTTCACAGATGTTTATGCTATCACTATGCTTTGTAAGTTCACTGTAAATATTTATTTTTTTAAAAATATAAGTCTCTTCTTACTCAGTCTTGATTAAACATGAATAATAGACCACAAGTTTGCCCAGAAAGGGAATCATCTCCTTAGAGCTAATAATGCTTTGTTAATTCAGGTACTGTGCTGAAATTTGCTTTACTTTTTGTTGAGAAAGTTCTCTGATAACAGAATATTTAAGATGCAATGATTTAACAAAAAGAAACTTTAGTTGAGGCAAATGTTTGGAGTGAGATTAAATTCAAGCATGTTTATCATAGATTATAGATATTTTCTGTTGTGTCTTACTGATAGTCAAAATAAAACATGATTCCCTTGATATCAAATTGTGTTTATACAAAGCCTGTATTTACCCATCTGGTATGGAACCCTTTAACCTCAAGGCTTGTGCTATTATCAAAAATTTGTAAATATGTTTAGAGAATTGCATGACTCATAAGGCATATTTATTGTAGAAAGCACTGTTAGTTTATGAAATGTGCTGGTTGTTTAGTTTGTCAATTATCTCACTATTTTTTCTCTCCTTTTCTGGAAAGAAAAAAACATAATTCAATGAGCTGAGAGTCAAATAAAGTTGACTCTGGCTAATTATAATTCAACTAAAATGCAAACTTTGGTTTTTTTCCACATTTGAAATGACCTTTAAAGACATTTAGCTTGATAATGATTGCTCTTGTATAAGAAACAAGATCCTTTTTATTCTGGACCCTCTCACTGCTACAACCTCACCCCCACCATATGCCTTCATGCACCCTTCATTTTAGTCTATGGCTTCCATTATGGACTCCCCTGCCTCTGGGCCCAATGTCATTCATCATTCCCAATCATGTAACTCAGCATATTGAATTCTTCATCATTCACCTTCTGTCTTAATTTACTATCCCTGACTCAAAGCACATTCAGCGCTCAGCAGGGAGCCTGCTTTTCTCTCTCTCTCTCTGCCCCTCCCCTGCACCCTGCTCAAGCGTGCTCTCACTCTCTTAAATAAATAAATCCTTTAAAAAAATGAAAAGAAAATCAGGGTCTGAAAACAAAACAAAACAAAACAAAACAGTGGAAATAAATTTAAAAGATACAAGTACAAAGGAACCAAAAAGTAAACATGAGACAAAGGGTGAGTACAAAGAGCTACCATGCAATCCCTATGTGTATTCTTTGCCATGTATGAACATGTTCATTCTTCATAGCACTCAAGCTAAGATGGCAAAATTAAAGCATGACAAATGTATTCTTACAAGGTGCTTGATGAAGTAATTGTGTTGAAGATCAAACAATATCATTTAAATATAGCATTTGATGTGATTCTATTGTATATGTGTATGTAATTCAAGTTATATTAAAGTTAATTTTGAAAATTTTGTCTAATAACCTGTAGTTCTAAGGAAATAAAATTGGTTTATGGCTAGGAATTAATAAATGATTACAAATGAATTAGCAAGATTTCCTCTTTTCCTTCTGAGCAGGTTGTCCAGCTAGCAGAACCCTTTGCCAGAGTGTTTCTCTTAACTCTCAATGCTTTGCTAACATTCACTCTGGCCCTTATTGTGCATTGATGGTAGCTCAAGACTAAATAGCAATTGTAAAAACAATGAGGACTACTCAGTTCTAAAGGAGCTGAAACTCTTTAAAATTTTTCTAAAAAATAAAGGAGGGATCCCTGGGTGTCGCAGCGGTTTGGCGCCTGCCTTTGGCCCAGGGCACGATCCTGGAGACCCGGGATCGAGTCCCACATCGGGCTTCTGGTGCATGGAGCCTGCTTCTCCCTCTGCCTGTGTCTCTGCCTCTCTCTCTCTGTGCGACTATCATAAATAAATTTAAAAAAAATTTTTTTTAAAAAATAAAATAAAATAAAGGAGCTGAAATATTTTAAGTTTTTTACATTCCACACGGGGTCGAGAGATCTCAATGTATCACTAGCTTCACAGAGGAATCTTTGCTCCTGCTTGGTTGTTAGAAAATGTGTCTCCTCTAACTATGCAGCTAGAGCAGTGGCTAGTCTCTATTCTCAGAAGTTTTTATCTTTAACGACTAACAGTTCTACTTTGTCAATTGATTTGGATTTGTCGTTCAAAATCAGGTCACTATTTTGAATATATATATGCATAAAACGTATCAATAATAGAGAAAATTAAAGATTATAATTATAATATATATTTATATATAACATGTAGGATTATAATACACATAATATAGTCTTTAATTATGTGTGTGAGTCTGTGTATGATCTTTATAGCATTGATTTTTAAAGCTAATGCACTCAGGGTGACTTTCACATATAGATTATCTTTGGCACTTCTCTTCCACTTTAGAAGTACTAAAGAATTTACTCCCTCATCTTACTCCTGTAATTCATGTGTACAGACATAAAAACAAAGAGGGATGTTAAGAATATTTAGCATGATTAGTATGCTCCAAATGTTTCCAGCATTGCTCAAAAAGTATTATGAAATCTGCCCTATTTTTCAGGTCTTCAGTGTAAGAAAGTTCTAAAATCAAAGAAGAAGACTTAACTTTCCCTTTGAAAGTAATTGATTTTATTCACATTTTTTAATGTTCACATGAAAACAATTTAGTAACTATATGCATATTTTATAATATGAAAAGGCTGACTTCTAAATGACCTTGTCCCATGGTTGAATTACTTGCTATTAAAAGTTGTCAGGGGATGCAGCTTAAAGATAGATTGTAAAGGAAGTGTGTGAAGTCCTAGATTCATCCATGACTTCATTCCCCACATCCATGTGTAGCAGAATTTATTAAAATGAATCCTGAAAATATAAACTGACCAAAGTTTGTGCAGAAACAGAACTGAAGCAATCAGATGCCCTGCTCCAAGTTCTTAAGAACAGTAAACAGAAGACTAGAAACTTCCCACATAAATTATTAATGAATCCTCTGTGGTGCTTCTGATTCCTTTCACAGAGACCACTCATGGGGAAATCATTTAAGTGTTTGATAATGTTACGCTTTATTACTGCAAAACACTAGTGAGTCATATGAACATATTCCATTCACAATACAAGAAGATCTACCAGTAGCCCTGGACAAACAATGCTATCACACCAAGACATAACTCACTCAGAGCATTAGTAAAGGAAGACATCACTAGAATTTCACTGAAAGGTTTTATCACATCCTGCTGACATTTAGTAGTTAGGTATCAGGAACTACTGTCTTAGATTCAAGCCTCCTATTAGCATAGAGTTCTTGCTACTAATTTGCATTTTATTCACTTGAGTCCAGACTCATGATAACAAACAATATAAAACTACTTAAAGAGGTGTGAGACTCTTTAGAAACCTGGCAATCCTAAACTAACCCTAACAATAGAAATTCAACAACACTTGTATCAAAGTTGCCCCAAACTCCAGACTTACTCCACCCAGGACTAACATTATCCAAGGTAAGAGCATTCAACCTACATATTCATTAAAGGAATGCCATGCTTCTGACTTTACCTGTCCCTAACAAGTCCTATCTTTGTTTTCATATATCACCTTGGCATTCCCTGTTGTCTAGAAGAGGAAGGAAGGAAGGAAGGAAGGAAAAGAAAGAAAAAAGGAAGAGAGGTTTAAGTCCCAACTACTTTTCTATTGCCTTCTTCACCAAGAACTGATTTGACTACTCATTGAAAAATATATCCTTATTGAGAACTGTCACACAACAAAGGAACTGGATTGTTTTTTGCTTATGTATTTCTTTATATTATATTTTATTTAAATTCAGTTTGCTAACATTTAGTATAACACCCAGTGCTCATATCATCATGTGTCCTCCTTAATGCTCATCAGGATTGTTAATCTCCTCTCTCCTATCAGTATAAAAGCTTCAATTTACAAATACTAAAACCCAAAGTAACAGTGTGTTTCAGTGAGTACTCTAATAATTTCTAACTACTCACCATCCCATCTGATCTTATTAATTTGATCATTGAGCATCAGGTATAAGAACAAAAAATTTATCTTCAAGAACTGTGTGGAATTATATCACATAAAAAGTATACACCTGCACCTAATTACTGCTACGGTATTCAGTTCTATGGCAAAGATACAGCAACAACACATTCTCAAATGTTTCTAAATACTGGGTTGGCCCTCCATGGCACATAGCACTGAAAGAGAAATCTCTGTGATGACAGAGTCTTTCGCCTGAGGTGACAGTCTACATTCTGTAGGGGAATATTTCCTTTCCTAAACATTCTGGGCATGATACAAGGGAGAATCATGTTTGTAGAATTAGTAGTTTCCTACTTAGCCCCAAACAAAGGGGGAGTGACTGTTGTCTTTGAACTTCTTTTGTAATAGAAACAACGAAATTGTTTTTGAAAACCAGCATTAGTAACTATCCAATGTTGCCGTAAAAATATGATGTTTGCAGAATATATCACAACTTTGTTTCTTTATAAAACTTGAGATCTTAAAAACTTTGCAATGCTTTAGCCTCCAAGAATCTACACAGGAAAGTTTCATCCTCCTTGTGAAAGGGCTGAGGCAAAATGATGTCAGAAAACAACATGTTCTTTGGAGTTACCTGCTCTATTGGAGAGGTCAAGAACGCAACCGACCTTTTAAAACAACAGAGAAATACCAGGACTGCTTCTCTAAACCTGGTCTCTCCAGTGAGAGAATGGGAATTTCACCCTAGTCACCAAAGACTAAATATGTCCACTCCTTGTAAGGAGCCCTCCAACCGTATCCTTGCCCATTTAAAGCATATCCATGAATTATCAAGCCCCATACAGAAGAAAATGGGCAAGTCACACTGGATTGGGGATCTATTTATATCAGCTAGTAACCTTGTAGGGAATTAAGAAATACAAAATAAAATAAACAGGATAGTGTTCTTTTACATGGAGAAGTACTGCTTATAAAATGCTGCAAGCAATGCAGCCTTTAAAGGATGCATCACAAATATGCTTACTGGGATGCTAAGTATTGTGCTACAATAAGATATTTAAGAGAGACTACACAGATTCAAATTTAAGATGGAGTGTTGATTATGGTTAACAAAGGAAAGAATTGTGCATGCAAAACATTTGATGCCTCATGGTTCTCTTTGTAAAAATTCTCTGTGCCTTTTCCTTTTGACATTTTAAATTGTCTTAGGCCAATTTTTCTCTTCCCTCTTGGTTGTAGTGCTAAAATTTGAAATTGCATGTACTCCTAAATGCTGGTATAAGAAAGCTCAGAAATATGGAAAGGATAAAATATTTCTCTCCCTATAGTCGCAGAAAAATACACATATTATTCTACTTCACACAACTACTTCTGATAAAATGTTTATAAAAAACAACATCTAGAGAAATGTTGATCTTGTACTCCTATGAAATATATGTTAAAAAGTGTAGTCTCTTCTGTGTTATGTTATTGAAACTGTCCTTTGAAGTGTTATTTGTACAAAGGAGTCTTTGGACACCTGGACTTTAGAGATTATTGCTCTGTCCTGAGAAACACAACCTGTTAGCATTCCAGATTTTGAATTCTGAGTGCCTCTCAACATTTCAATGATTATGTGCCCTGTAATAATATTTAAATTGGTCTCCTTGTTTCCTGAAAGTATTAATAGTTGTGAGGTTTCTTTTTTAAGCTGGAAGAGTACTTTCAGAATTCCCTTCCCTCTCTTTTATATATACATGTCACAAAAATACCATGATATACTGAACTTTTATTCAAAGAGTTCAAGATTTTGTCTCATTTCAGTTAAACCTCTTACAACCCAGAGCATTCTGAATTACAGTAACAAAGACAAAAATCCTGAGACTATATGCTTTTAAATGCAGAGAGAAGATAATCATTTTGAGCTAATAATATATTTAAGGAAGACATACTTACCATCTTTCTTGAAGCCTAGAGGTTGGCTGAAAAACACTATATCTTCAACTTCTCTCTCAGTTTTAATTTGAATTCCCAACGCCTATTTGCAAAATCATGTTCAAATGTAGCATGCCAGCCCATCATAGGAATCTCCTTTTTTTCCGAATCTTTATTTAAATTCTAGTTAGTTGACATATAATATCATATTGGTTTCAGGAGTAGAATTCAGTGATTCATCACCTACGTATAACACCCAGAGCTTAACACAGAGTGCCCTCCTCAATACACATCACCCATTTTGTCCATCCCCTGGCTACGTCCACTCCATCAACCCTCAGTTTATTCTCCATAGTTAAGTGTCTCTGTGGTTTGCTTCTCTCTCTTTTTTACCTTCCTCTATGTTCATCTGTTGTTTCTTCATTTCCATATTTGAGTGAAATCATATGGTATTTGTCTTTCTCTGACTTATTTCGCTTAGCATAATACACTCTAGCTCCACTTATGTTGTTGCATATAGCAAGATTTCATTTTTTTTTTGATGGCTAATATTCCCTTACACACACACACACACACACACACACGCCATCTTCTTTATCCATTCATCAGTTGAGGGACATTTGGGCTCTTTCTATACTTTGGCTATTGTTGATAACGCTGCTATAAACATCAGGGTACATGTGCCCCTTTTATTTTTTTAAAGATTTTATTTATTTACTTGAGAGGGAGTGTGGAAGAGGGAGAGAAAGACAGACTGACAGACAGACAAACTACAAGCAAAGGAAGGGGCAAAGGGAAAAGCAGACACCCCACCTGAACGGGGAGCCCAATGTAGGGCTCAATCCCAGGACCCTGGGATCACGACCTGAGCTGAAGACAGATGTTTACCTGACTGAACCACCCATGTGCTCCAGCATGTGCCTCTTTAAATCAGTATTTTTGTATCCTTTGGGCAAATACTTAGTAGTACAATTGTATCATAGGGTTGTCCTATTTTTAACTTTTTGAGGAATCTCTGTACTGTTTTCCAGAGTGGGTGTACCAGCTTACATTCCCACCAACAGTGTAAGAGAGGTCCCCTTTCTCCACATCCTCACCAACATCTATTGTTTCCTATGCTGTTAATTTTAGCCATTCTGACAGGTGTGAGGTGGTGTCTTATCATGGTTTTCATTCGTAATTCCCTGATGATGAGTGATGTTGAGCAAATGTTTGAGTAGGTGTGTATGGATACATGATCAAGAAAAGATCAGTTAATAAACTTTCTTTCATATATATCTTCTCTTCTTATCTCATTTTACATTGTACTTTACTCCAAACCAGTATGAGCTAAGCTCCACTTACAAAATATCTCAATTTTTCTAAGCATTAAGATTTCTTTAAGCAGATTCTATCATCCACATAGCATCCTTGATCCTTTCATCAAATGACATTTACAAGGAGAAAATACACACGTACAATGACATTTACATGGAGAACATACAGGTATATAATGAAACAGAGTAGGAAAAGCAATTCAGTCCTCAATCAGAAGACAATTTTTTAAAGATAAAAAAAGAATTGTTATTTTCATTTCTTCTTTCTACCTAACTACAATGAGGAAGGATAAAGTATGATAAGGTAAACTAAATCCATATTTCGAGTAATCAAGAGGAATCAATTGTCCAGCCAATTAAGAGATGCAATTGTGTTTTCACATGTTAATTTGAACTTACTGAGCTAAACCATCCATTCAATAGGAGGGACACTAAATAAGGAAAGGCCTTTGGGGAATGTGTCTAGGAACTAAATCCGCAGAACACATACAGAAATGAGCATGATACGATGTGCTGTGACTGGTTGTAGTGCTAAAATTAAAGAAAGTACTACAGGAACATAGAGGAGGGAGGATGGGATTTTTGGTTAAGTGTAATGAGGCAAGGGTGAGAAAAGACTTCAAGGTGATAATGTTTTCTACTGCCCTGTTCACATTATCCTTGCTGTGATGAATAGGATAATTGAAAAATTACTTCTAAAACTACGTATTGCTGCACAAGTAGTAGGCTCTTCCCTCATCAAGATTTAACAAAGGTTGGATGGCTTACCTATATGTTCTTTTGTAGTTATTCACTGTTAATTCAAGTGGAAATTCCTTACTGTGATATTCAAAACTGCCATTATCTGACTTAGGGGTACCTGGGTGGTTCAGTTGGTTAAGTGTCTGCGATTGCCTCAGGTCATGATCTGGGGTCCTGGGATCGAGCCCCTTGTTGGCACCCCACTCACCAAGGAGTCTCCTTCTCCCTCTGATCCACCCCCCTGTTCATGCTTTCACTCTAGCTCTCACTCTCTCTTAAGTGAATAAAATAAAACAAACAAAAACCCTTGCCATTATCTGACTTTACCCTATATTATATTTCACCTACTTACTATAGTAAGTAGAGTTACTCTCTACTTACTATACTCCAGGAAATTGGAATACTGTGAACTGTCTCCTGTATATAATTTCACGATTTGTTTTACCTAGAATGTCCTTCCCTAATTCTATTTTTTTTCTGTTGTAATTATCAATCTCTCATTCCAGACTTAACTCAAATGCTATTATCCATCTGTGGTAGATTAAAGATGCCATAAATTCTTTGTCACTTCCCTACCAAGAGATGAGGTCTAAGGCCTATTTTTCCACCCCCTTAAATCTGGACTGCGCCTGTGACTATTCTGACCAATAGAATACAATGAGTATACTACTGTGCCACTTTGGGACCTGGCCTGTAAGAGAAATGGCAGCTTCTTTATACTCTTTCATGGTACACTTACTCAGGGGGAAGCCAACTGCGTGTAGGAAGTCTAACTACCCTGCCGTGTTGTGAGAAAACCTGAACTAAGCATGCGGAGAGGCCACACTGAAAGAGAGATGCCTGGCCAGCCCCCAGATGTTCAGTCATTCCAGCTGAGGCTCTAGACATGTGGGTAAAGAAACTGTCTTGGACTATCAGCCCAAGTGAATCCTTGGATGGCTGCATTGCCATCTACCACCTTACTACATCCTAAGATGTATTCTCAAGCAGTAAGCTTGAGTTCAAGCAAGAATGGCCCAGCTAAACTCCGGCAGCCCATGGTAAAGTCAGAGATAATAGTAAATGGTTGCTAAAAACCACTAAATTTTGGAATGGTTTGTAATGCAGCAATTGATGATTGGAACACTATGCAAAAAGTGTATATTGCAAAACTATAGAAACAATAAAAAGATCAGTGGTTTTGACATTCAGAGAATGAAGGGATGAATAGGGGGAGCCCAGAGAATTTTTAGGGCAGTGAAACACTTCTGAATGATTCATGAGTGGTAGATACATATTATTACACATGTGTCAAACTCACAGGATATATAATACCAAGGAATAAACCCTAATAATGTGAACTGTGGACACAGAAGATAATCATGTGTCAACACTGGTTTATTAACAATAACAAACGTACCACTCTGGGGATGTGGATAATGGGGGAAGCTGTGGATGTGTGGGGCAGGAAATCCACAAGAACCTTTCTGTACCTTCTGGTCAGTTCTGCAATAAATCTACAACTGTTCTAAAAAACAAAGTGTATTATATATAATATATGGAGAGTGAGAGAGATGTATATGTATAAAATAAAGTACAACATATATATATATACATATATATATATATATAGAGAGAGAGAGAGAGAGAGGCATATATAGACAGATATATATATATCCATCCAGTGGGCATTAAACAAGTAATGAGTCAGTGGGCATATATATATGATATATATATTTATATATCAAGTTATCTGAAAGAGCCCAGAACTGCATTTGCTTTTCCTGATAGAAAAATAAAGACATATTGTACATTCTCAAAGAATGTACAGGTTAGCAGAAGCCACAAATTTGTGACTAAACACATTTAGTGAAGTGCTCGATATACAATAATAGAAGTCTATATATGCTAGAGTGGGGGAAAAGGATTTGGTGCAGTGCTGAGTAGAAGCTTGTGATGCTAAATACCCTTCAAAGTTTGGGACAACCTTAAACAATGAATCACACTTTGTCTTGTACAAGATTTGAATGTCTATCTTGACATTCATTTGGTTAAAAACTTATTTATAATTATCTGAGTCTAGAAAAGTAAAAGAAAAAATTAGGTAAGCTAAAAAATACAAATACTTTATACTCCATATTTTCAATAAAAATTATACTCCTTGGTGTTTCATAAAATCAAATATCCAGAGAAATGGCTTTTTCCAGTTTGGTGAACAAATACCCAATCTTATAATCTGCACAGGATGAAAGCACTCACCTAGAAGAGGCTATCTAATACTGAGGGCTTTGTAGAATTTTGGAAGGAGTAAACATACCTGGGTTCTAATCCCAGTTATTCAACTGTCTTGGGTAATATGACATTGATCAAGCCATATGTTCTTCCGGTCTCAGATACGTATCACATATGTGAAATTGACTTCACAAGGCTAGTGGCAGTTGCCTTTGAAATCATAATTACACAAGCCTCTTAAACATCTGGAGTTTATGTCAATGTCAACTATATGTCAAGTTTATAGCCCTGAGATCATTACACATAGAGAAGGTAGAAGTCTGGTTCCAAGGACTTCTAAAAAGTATATTCACTCACATTAGAAAGAAAAACAAGATGAACCACAAAAAACTAGAATCAGTCTTGGTAACCTGAACTCATTTATCCTGACCCTAATGAAGGTAAACAGGTATCTGGATTCCTCACACACTCCCTGCCCCCATGTTCCCAGTACTGCTTGGAAAGATTTTATAGCACTTTACTTTGATATATTTATGTTAAACCACAAGGGACTATGCAATGGCTTCATAAAAAAGATTTTGAATTGATATTTAATGTTGGTCTGAACATAAAAGAAAATGCTTTCTGACTCATTACTTGTTTAATGCCCACTGGACAGATGTATCCCAATGAGCCCACTTTATCCAGAAAAACAGTGTCAGAAAATTGCTTTATTAAAAAGGGATCTTCAGAAAACCTGGGTGGCATATTTGGTTAAGTGTCAGACTCTTGGTTTCAGATTAGGTCTGATCTCAGGGTTGTGAGATTGAGTCCTGCATCAGGCTCCGCTCTCAGCCCAGGGTCTGCTTGGGTTTCTCTCTCCCTCTCCCTCTGCCCCTGTCCCCATATGCACTCTCTCTTTCTCCAAAATAAATAAAATATTTAAAAAATTTTAAAAACAGATCTTCTAGGCCAAGGCTAAGGCAATGTTCTCCATGGCTAATGTATCCTCCTCACAGAAGCATGCCCCAGAATATTTTTATATCACTGATTCCCAAATAAAGTTCTTCATTTTAGACTTAGTCATGAAATAATTTTTTTTTTTTTTTTTTTTTTTTTTTGTGGAGAGGGTAGGGTAAATGGTCTTAAAAGTTTTCTAAATGACTCAAAGCCACTCCTTCTCTTGTTTACTCATATTCACTTGGTATTTAATGTTACCCCTGAGTTTTGGTACATTTAATTTAAATCCAATTTTTCCTACCTAATGTTTTATTTTCTTCTGTTTAATCATTTATGTTTTTTTTACATTAAGTTATATATTTTTTATAACAAGAGAGTTTTTATTTTTTCACATCATTGGTAATATGAAAGTACTTATAAATATACTCAAAAGCTTTAAATAAGACCCTCAATTATAAATATGGTCTCTACAACAGCAGAATGTGTAACAAGTACTTTAAAACAAAAATTTAGTATATACAATGCAATGTTGTGATTTGTCTTAACTGTAGAAAAAATAATTGCAATTATTTAATAATTAATAATGATATAGATGAATAAAATCAGAAAATAAAAGTATTCTAAAACAGTTTAAGCTCTTTTATGTTTAACATAAACATACTAATAAATATTTCTTATATTGAATTTGCTTAAGTAGAGACTCAATTTTATTACATTAAGCTCATGTAAATACGTTTTTCTTAAAGTTTCTAGTTATTTAAGTATATTCAAGTTATTTAATCATGGAGGTAATAATATTTACTTTGTAGGAAATTTACAGAAAGTAATGTGGACCAAGTACCTAACTGGCTGGCACACAGTAAGGTGTATTAATGGGAGCTCTTTAATTAATGTGAGCTTTTAAAAATTAATTTACTATGTGCTTCCTCTTCCAAATCTGTTACTGTTACACATGCAAAACCATTTAGACACTTTTTTCACAAAAAGATTTACAAAGAACCAATAAGCACATGAAAAAGGTCTTAAAACCATCAGTTATCAGGAAATGCTGATTAGAACTAATGTAATCTGCCTCTACACCCTCAGGAATGGCTAAAGTGAAAGCAAATGTTGGAGAGGATGTGGAGCAACTGGAACTCACAAATATTGCTGGTGGGAATGTAAAATTGTACAACTTCTTTGGAAAACTGTCTTGCCATTTGTTAAACATTAAACATAAATCTACCCTATGACTCTGCAATTCCCCTGCTAGGTATTTATTCAAGAGAAATGAAAATATATGGCCACCAAGGACCCTGTACAAAAAAAATAATAATAATAAAATAATAAAATAAAATAAAATAAAACTTTGTTAATTAAGGCTATCACTTAGTGCATGGATATACAAGCTTTGCTAAATTGCACCATGGAAGAAATACTCAACAACAGAAAGGAACAGGTCATTGAAAGACACAACAAATAAATAAATCTCCAAAGCATAGGCTGAGTGAAAATCTAGACACAAAAAGGTATATGCTATATTATTTCATTTAGATAAAATTCTAGAATAAACAAAGCTAACTCATGCTGATAGAAATCACGTCAAGTGGTTTCTTCCCTGGTGTGTATATGTGAGTGGAGAGAGAAAGGGATTGTGGTTTCTCTATTTTTGAACTTACCAGAAGTTTGTAATTGTTTTTCATTATGTAGAGGAAGGTGGGTGTTTATTTTTGTATGTGAAAGCTCTTCTTTATTAGGTTTTGACTTATCATATTGGTCAATTTTTATACTTTATAATTTATAATATAATATTCTAATATAAGTTTTCCTTTTAGTGCTTGAAGTATGAATCACCCACTGGTATTTTACTTTATTTTTTTTTAAGTTTTATTTACTTATTCATGACAGACACAGAAAGAGAGAGAAAGAGGCATAGACACAGCAGAGGGAGAAGCAGGATCCATGCAGGGAGCCCCACGTGGAACTTGATCCAGGGTCTCCAGGATCACACCCTGGGCTGAAGGCAGGTGGGAAACCACTGAGCCCCCTGGGGCTGCCCAGTAATTGGTTATTTAAAAATGTGTATCGCCCTTTCACGAAGATGGCGCCGAAGGCGAAGAAGGAAGCACCTGCCCCTCCCAAAGCCGAAGCCAAAGCAAAGGCTTTGAAAGCTAAGAAAGCGGTGCTGAAAGGCGTGCACAGTCACAAAAAAAAGAAGATCCGCACCTCACCTACATTCTGAAGACCCAAGACCCTGCGTCTCCGAAGGCAGCCCAAATATCCTCGAAAGAGCGCCCCCAGGAGAAACAAGCTTGATCACTATGCCATCATCAAGTTCCCCTTAACTACTGAGTCAGCCATGAAGAAAATAGAAGACAACAACACACTTGTGTTCATTGTGGATGTCAAGGCCAATAAGCACCAGATCAAACAGGCTGTGAAGAAGCTCTATGACATTGATGTGGCCAAGGTCAACACCTTGATCAGGCCTGATGGAGAGAAGAAAGCATATGTTCGACTGGCTCCTGACTATGATGCTTTGGATGTTGCCAACAAAATTGGGATCATCTAAACTGAGTCCAGCCGGCTATAAATCTAAATATAAATTTTTTCACCATAAAAAAAAAAAAAAAATGTGTATCACTCTGGCATCTGTGTTCTATGTAAGATCAACTAAGAAACTTTTATAATTTATTAGTATGAATGATCCTCTAGATATGTTTAAGTTAAAAGAGAGATATTAACTGTTTCCCCATATGGAAGGAAAAAAGATTGTGGGGTTATAGTCAAATAGTTATAATTACCCAAATGTTCCCAGTGCATTTGCATTTGCTTGTTGACTGCTTTTATCACACAATAAAACTAAAGGTCTTCTGCATCCAAATGGAATATAAAACAATCTTTACTAAGAAAAAAAATAAAAATATGAATTGCTACATATGGTAAAGTCTTATTGAAAGGTTTTGGCAATTTCTAACTCAAACTGAATGAGGCCTACTGAAACATAAAAACATTTGCTGAGAACAGAATATACTCCAAGTAATATCACTTATTCATGACAGACACAGAAAGAAACTTAAAGTACTTCAGCATAAGTACATATTAATTCAAGGTACATAATACCCATTTATAAATTGATGCATACACATCTACAAAATCAAAACCAAATTTATTTTCCAGAGATTTTTCCATTATTCCAACAGTTCAGTATGGCAAAATGATATTTCCAGTCTATCTTATAATTAAAACAAACATCCACATCACCTGGAACCTGGGAGGAAAGTATTTATTATAATAAAAATAAACAGTCCAAAACTTGATAAATGGAAATCCATGTGTGTTCACGGAGTCAGTGCTAAAATTATGTCTTCAAGACACCCACTGCATATAGACAAGCTCCAAATTCTTTTATCATTTAAGGTTCTTCTAATTCCAGCTTTTATCTCTTCTACCTCTTCTTGTCTCTCATTGTTTCCCAACATAAATAAATTCTTAAATTTAGGAGATTATTTTCCGTACTTGCTCACTCATTGGTTTATTCATTCAATAAATACTCCTTAAGCCCCCACCATGTATTAGGCATGGCTTTTAGGCCCTGGTAAAACCATCAGTAAAATGAAGACAAATTTCTGCTCTTGTGGAACTTATGTTCTTGTGAAGTCAGAGGAGACAGACATTAAAGAATAAATTTAACAAATATATAAATTAGGGATGCCTGGATGGCTGAGTCAGTTAAAGATCCGAATCTTAATTTTGGCTCAGGTCACCATCTCAGGGTCCTAAGATGACATTCGGCTCTGAGCTCACCAGGGAGTCAATTTGAGATTCTCTTTCTCCCTCTCCCACAACCCTTCCCTCCACATTCTCTCTCTCCAAGATAAATCTTTTCTAAAAAAAATCTTTTCTATAAAATATATATATTAAATCAGAAGCCAAGAATTATGGAAAAACTTGACCAGAATAAGTGACAATCAGGAGTATATGGGAAGGGGGAGGGGCATACTTTATCCAACTCAATCTCTTGGCAGCCAGCAAAGTGCTTTGCAACTTCTCCAACCTATAGTGATTACTCCACCCTATGAATCACTATAGCACTACTTGACAATCTGCATCACTCAACTGGCTTTTCTCACATGCTATTTTATATTGCCACAGGCGGTAGAATAAACTAGAAACAGCAGGATTGGGAGAGGAATCTGGGAGTCTAGTTTTAGCTCTTTATTTGGTACATCTTATAACTTATCTAGGTGTTTTCATCATTTTCAAAATGAGGGGTTTAGACTAGATGTTATCCAAATACATGAAATATAAATTTTTATGTGTATGTTCTTCTCCCCTCACAAGCAACTCCACCATAAAAATCTTCATATGTGTCCTTCCTTCTAGAGTCATCCACACATGTAATATGTAGTAAACTATAATTTATATTAACTAGTTGATTTACTGGCAAAAGCATTTTAAATATCATTAAAACACTGTTCAGTGATGAATAAATTTTTCCAGGCATACACAAACTTTTCCACTAACTGCAAATATTTCATATAGTGAACTCTCATTCTGGTCTCCAACTGTAATTTTATTTATCTTTTTTTTTTTTCATTTAAGTTCAGTACTCATGGTTCTCAAAGCAAGTCCCTGAATTGACTCACGGTGCACCATCTAGAGGCAGGGCCTGAGGAAGTCAGGCTGTTACCCTTCCCAACAGTTTGTTACCCTAACTCAGACAGATTAAGGAAGCCCAGGGATCTTTCATCATCCATATCAGGATATGCTTGTTATCTAGTAGGAATGAGTGAGAGGCTTATTCCTATGTAAATGAAGCCTCAAACTCACAGCCCTGCAGACAAATTATGGTGCTGCCAGCCAAGGCAGAGAGAATAGCCTCTATGCCTTACAAGATACTACAAGGCAATCACACCAGGCCATGGCCTACTATGTGTCTACACCAAGGCCCCAGCTATGAGCAGAGGACAGCATGGGTCTTGCACAAGGGCACTGAGAAGGATCTGAGGGCAGAACAACAGGGGCTGCAGACTGGGCAGTGAAGTTCGCATTCCTGAGAGGTGGGCAGAAAATGAGATTTGGCATCAACCAGGGATCCAAATGCCAGTGCATACTCAATTGTTGCATTGACTTTATTTACAAAACACATATTCAAAGATAGAATTATTAAGAATTTCAAGATAGCAACGACAGAGACAATGCCAAGATTGGAAGATTGCCAAGGCTTTTCCAAACATGGGGCCCTAAGGGACTGCACTGACCACATACTCGTGAAGCCTATGCTGCTACCCCAAATATAAAAGAATAACAACTATATAACATCATCTATATATAAGGAAGTTTTTTTCTTTAGGTTTTAGTTTTTTTTAATGTACAGTTTTTAAAATGTGAGAGGAGACCAATTCTTCTTGGAGAAATAGCTGAGTCTAGGTATGGCTCAGGGAAAGTACAAGTTGAATATGGGCCACATTGTGTCAGAAAGCAAGGAAGAACTAACTCAAAGACTAATAGGAACATACCAAATGGACATAAGAAGCAGCGTAAAGGTGCTCCCAACGGCCACATTTAGAATGACTCACACATCAAAATTAGTAATTGTGGTTAATTATAATACACTGAATAAAAAAAATCCATGAGAACAATATGATACACATTTAAAAAATGAAAAAGTGAGAAGAGAACAGAAGAGATAGAAAGGGGGCTGAAAGAAAATCCGTTGCTTCCATCGGAGGTAACTTTTATTCTCTTTACTCTGAAAACTGGTGATTAGAGGGAAAGAATTAAGCATTTTCTTTACTTTTTCAGGATGAACTATGAGTTCATTGTCATTGATGAATGAAAACCTTTTTATATAGAACGATGTGTAATAAATACAGATGGAATGATAGTTTTAGAATGTATTTAGAGGAAATTATTTAGTCAAGGATCATCAATGGAAGCTAACACCATTACATAGAAAGTTGATGGGGAGCAGGAAATTCACAATGTTCTCAAGTTTCTCCCTTCAAATTAGCAATAATTCCAAAAGGGAAACTTTTACAACAGAAAGATCTTGTGATTACCACCTTAACCAAGTAATCAAAGCTAGAGTCACTAATAGTGACATTTTATATCTCTTGATGTGATCAATATACTTGGGAAGAACCCTGCCAAAAATGATTAATTGAATCTCACTGAGCCTTTAGATCTAATCTACAGTTATAGGAAATACAGAGTGTAAAGCAATAAGTTAAAGGACACCATGGGACACAAACAGATAATCTCAAATGCAAACATTCTACTTTCTAGGCAACTGATCTAGTTTCTTTGAAACTAGTTCAGTGTCACGAAAGATAAAACTATGTGTGGGAGGGGTATGATATTCCACAATAAATGAACATAACCCCAAATTTGACATGAAATTGGGTAGGTTTTAAATATATACTACATATTAGATAATATATGAGAATTATGGATTTTCTGGGTACAATAAAGAGCATTTTGACTATGTGAGAAAACATAGGATGAGTTACTGAGGCATACAATTTTCTCTGAAATGATTCTGCAAGGAGACCAAAATGTTAATTGTTGAATCTTGAAGAAGGGGATATGGATGTTCACTGTATTATTCTTTTAATTTTTCTATTAAAAAAATTTCACAATGGAAGTCAGAGTCATTAATTTAGCTTAAAACTTTCCCTTTGACAACTAAAACCTTTCTTTAAACAAAATCTTAGAAGGAGCCATGAGAAGTAAAGCAGGCAACAGCTGAACTATTTTGATTGGAGCAGGTTGATAAACCAGAAATCCATCCCTATCAGCAATCCCCTTTGCCCTTCAAAGAAACCTCTGAAGTATTCAATTAAAGCTCTCTGGATGAAGGACGCCTGGATGGCTCAATCAACTGTGTGTGACTTCAACTCAGGTCATAATCTCAGGGTCCTGGGATTGAGCAGTGGGCTCCTTGCTCAGTGGGGAGTAGTCTTGTCCTTCTGCCCTTTCCCTCTCTTGTATTCTGAAATAAATAAATAAATACATACATACATACATACTTTAAAAAATAAAAACTCTCTGGCTTAGTAAATCATTTCTCATAGTGACAAGAAGAGCTGGGGTGGCCACGGAGCACCAATAACCTGAAAAAAAGAATATGCTCAAAGAAATGGCATGAATAGGGATGGCTCGGACAAAACAAGAATTTAATATACATTTTATAATCTTACTAAGGACAGTTCTCTCCTAGGGCATTTTGAGGTACTTAGGTAAATTTTTCCAGATGGCATATACAACCAGATACCCAAAACTTAGCAAGATAGAAGCCTCCAATCACTGAGTGACATTGCCATCAAATCATTGGAGGATTCACTGAAAAGCATAAAGCCAAAGCCATCCATCCAAAACATCTCATAAACCAATCCATAGGGAGGTATTAGCTTTACATGGTTGTTTTCAGTAAAAGATATGTAGCTTTAAAACCCAATTGAATAGTACTTTAATTACTAAAAACTTTTAGACTTGGTTCAGTCTCTTCAGTAAAACAGCTCAACAAGTTTTTATTTACTTCCTATTCAAGACATATTTTACTTTAAGAAAACAGAATACTAAATATATGTGTATTTTAATTAGGTACTGTTTAAAACATAATTAGAGAGTATGAGTTTTAATTAGGTACCGAGCTTTTATTTTCATGCTTTTGTATCCTGTTGAGTATGCGAGGGTGTTTATGATTTTAAAGACCTGACTCTTTCTTAATTAGTTAGTTTCTACCCCTTCTGATCTTTCTCTGGAATATTAAGCCAGATCATCTATTGTGTACATCTAAGTATGTACAATTGTCTAAGAGACAAAGGTTTTCTAAAGTGTTGAACTTGTGAACTTAGTAAAATATAATTTTTCTTTTTTTTAAGATTTTATTTATTTATTCATAAGAGACACAGAGAGAGAGATTGGCAGAGACATAGGCAGAGAGAGAAGCAGGCTCCATGCAGGAAGCCCGATGTGGGACTCAATCTCAGGACTCTGGGATAACACCCTGAGCCAAAGGCAGGTGCTCAACCACTGAACCACCCAGGCATCCCTAAAAGAGCATTTTGCCTAGGTTTTTTTTTACCTGTAGATAGATGCCTGGGTTAAAGTTGCAGAGATTTTCATCATTATTACAAATGCAAAAGAATTTTTTTACATAATAATCAACAGTGTTCCTTGAGATCATATTATAAAGATAATTTTTAAGTCATCTTCATATTTAATATTAAATATATTTTAATTGCTGTTTCTTAGTATCAATATACTTTCTAAATTGAATTATGGATTTTAATGCAAATAATCAAGGTCTCCTTATGTAAGGAACAAAAAAATTGACTCCATTTGCAGTTAGAAATTAGTCAATATTATCAACCCTTTAAAAGAGTTAAATAGAGAGGGAGAGTAACTAATATTGTCTAAGTATCAACTCTGTCAGGTATTTTTATATGCATCACCTCAATTCTTACACCAGCCCTACAAGGAAGGTATTATTTTCCCCTCTTTAGAACATGCTTGGAGTAGGGTTAAAAAATATATAAGACCTGTCTCATTCAAAAACTCATGTTCATCTTCATTAGAGATTAAAATTTAGAAAATAAAATGTAAATACACCATATCTACAAGTATCTACATATTTAGTTACATACAATGCGAAGTAAACAGTTTTTATCATTGGCAAGGAATCATAATGAAACACATTAAAGCATCAAAACAGATATTTTTCAGCCTGTCTTAAATATTGAAGAGACTAGACACTGTGGAACAATAGGAAGTTTCTCTCATTCTCTCAGCTATAAGAAAAACATTTAGCAGTGATCTTTTTTTGTTTCAGAAATTAAAACAGCCACAAGCTGAAAAGAAAGATATTTCTATATGCTTATTCAAAAGAGAAATACCTAGAATATGTCAATAACTAAAGAAAAACTAATTGTGTAAAATCTCCAACATTGCCATTGGCCATTACTTCTCTGTCCCCAAAAATTAATGCATCAAGACTTTCCACTTTGTGTATCATTATTCTAGAAATACTATTTTTAGGCTCATCTTTTACCCAGTGCACTGCACAACACTTACATGAATAACATTATATATTTTTAAAGCTAAAAATTGAGCCCCCCAAAATATAAAAAGGACAAAATTAAGTAGTCTGTATTCTGACAACCATAAAATGTGGATATTGTTATCTCATGAATTTGGTATTGGGATTAAATATAAATAAACACATAAAAACTATTTTGATACCTGGTACACAGCAAATTCTTGCAGTGGGTTGAATGGTTGTCCCTCAAAAAACATGTCCTTGCCCTAACTCCTAAAATCTTTGAGTGTTACCTCATTTTTAAAAAGGTCTTTGCAGGTTTATTTTAAGCAACTTGAAATGAGAAAATCATCCTGGATTATCTAAGTGGGCCCTAATGCCAAGGACAAGTGTCCTATTAAGAGAAAGAAGACGTTGATAGAGACATGAAGATGAGTAATGTGGCCACAAGGCAAAGATACTCTGGAACTCCTCAGCCAATAGAAGCTAGACGCAATGCTCAGGGTCATTACTATGCCTTCCTGTTGGTTTAATTCAATGGCTGTTAACTTCAGTGCATACTAAAATCACCTGGTAAGCTCCTAAAACGTGGATATCCAGACCCCATCCCCTGAGATTCTGGTTTAATAGATAGGAGGTAGAGGACGGACATGGTTTTCAATAGTTTTTAAAATATCCATGGTAAAAATAATGTGGAGCAAATATTGAAATTCACTATTAAGATTGCTTATTCAGAGTCTGTTTTCCAATTAGATTTTGAGCTCTGTCAGGACATGGACTATGGTTGAATTGTTCCTGCTTAACACAGTGCCTGACATATAGTGATGCATTGAATGAATGTCTAACTTCTAACATATCTTCATTCAAATGTGAGAAATGAATGAAACATGGCTCCGAATCTCAAAGAGTTCTTGAACATAACAGGGCGAGGCAGAACA
Organism: Vulpes vulpes; assembly: GCF_048418805.1. Taxonomy (NCBI): domain Eukaryota; kingdom Metazoa; phylum Chordata; class Mammalia; order Carnivora; family Canidae; genus Vulpes; species Vulpes vulpes. The sequence continues at coordinate 98,976,812 of NC_132787.1, read as the reverse complement.
GGTTGGGATAGAGAAGAGAGGCTGTCTAGGAATAATTAAAATTATACCAAGTAGAATCAACATTCAGTTTCAAGTAACAGAAATCCTAAATTAACAATGAATTAAATAAATAGAAGTTTCTCTCACACATGAAAGAAATCTGACTATAGACTAGACCTAGTAAGATAGTTTTAGAATTGTCATGGACCTAAGCTTATGTCTTGTTCCTCCTTGTTTCACAGAATAAATCTCCTAATTCATGGCCCAATATGGCTGAGTTTCAGAGATGACAGGCACACTGCAGCCAGCAGGAAGAAGTGAAGAGGGACAAGCACTCTCCCATTAGGGACTCCTTTAACACGCATGACATGACACTCCCGCTTGCACCCCAATAACCAAGCTTAATCATATAGCCATTTCTATCTACAAGAGGCTGAGAATATTGCTTGATTTCAGGTAGTCATGAGCTCAGGTAAAAAATAGTTCTATATATTATTAAAGAAAATGGATATTTAGGGGAATGAATTACTGCCTCTGTCATAATCATGAACTCTAATAGAACAAACTTAGATACTGTGCTAGCTATAATAAAGGTCCATTGTACTTCAGGAGTACAGGAAAAGGAACTAGAATTCCAACTGGAAGCACTGGGGAAGGCTTCATTGTAAAGGTATCATTTGAGCCATGAAAGAAATAGAACAATAGGCAAGCAGAAAACTGCTTTCGGCAGAGGGAATATTGTGAACAAAAGCACAGACATGAGAAGGTACGGAGTGTATATCAGGAAAAGGCATCTAGTAGAGAACAAAAAAGAGAAAAAGCATTCTGTTGTGGAAAGAAAACAAGAATTTTGAATCACAGACACCAAGTTTGAATCAGTACCTTTGCTACTTAATACATGGTTAATGGGAAGCTGTAAAATTTACTTTTTTAAAAGATTTTATTTATTTATTCATAAGAGACACACAGAGAGAAGCAGAGACATAGGCAGAGGGAAAAGCAGGCTCCCTGCAGGGAACCCCATAGGGGATTCAATCCCAGGACCTCAAGGTCACGACCTGAGCCAAAGGCAGACACTCAACCACTGAGCCACCCAGGCATCCCAAAGCTGTGAAATTTAGATGAGAATATGAAACACAGTTTGCAAATAATAAAGTTGAAAACAGACATATGATAAGGATGAAACAAAAGCCTTAATCAGAAAGGAAGGAAAATAATTGTCATACTAAGAATGTTGAGTTTATCCTGTTACTAACAGTTGAGAAAAATGATACTATTAATAAAAATCATACTATTCCTTCTTTATGGGAAGTCCAGTTGATAATTTCGATTATAAGCTTTGGTGATTTTAATAACAAAGAAACTGTTTGTTCCAATGGGGAACTCTACATACTACCTTGGAATTTGTTCACACCATTTTATTCCTCCTTACAGCTTTCAAACCATCTAGTAGACACATGCAGAAAATCTGTTTGAAAATGACAAGTGAAAGATGTTTTATAAACTCCAGATGGAATTTGGTCTTTACTCAGATCAAATATGAAAAGACATCCAGGCACCAGGGTGGATATCCAGGAAGTAAATTCTATCTGATTTTATGAATCAAAATGTTCTACATTTTACTAACAGAACTTTAGTGTGGAAGCTCAGCAGTTGCAATACTAGGGACAGGGAAGAAGGGCAAGTGGAAGAGATGGTGGAAGGTTACAATTATTTATTGAGAACTATAAGGTGCCAGGTATAGTGCCTGCTATTTTATATCCAATGTTTCATTAAATCCAACAATGACCTGAATATAATCCAAGGTTCAATAATGTTAATTGTCTTGCCCAAGTCATTGGATGATAAAGATTCAAAGTTCAGTCTGTCTAACTCAAATGTATTTTCTTTTTCCAAACTGGAGATGTGCACTTTTCTTACTCAACCAGTCAATCACTCATTAATTCCCACTTCACTCAATTCTTCACTTCAAATTTATTCCAACCAATGTTTAACCAAAACCTGTCTTTCTTCTTCCATTTGCCAAGATGTCTCTAATTTTAATACTCACTGATTTACTTCTCTATTTCCAAGTAATCTCACTTCCTGATTTATAATGCAACCTATAAACATTTCAAAATTTTTAAAATGAAGAAAAAAGGGAAAAGCCTTGAACGTATCTGCCACTGAGCATAGAAGAGTACTGAACACATAGAGGTACTCATTACATATGTTTGGTTTGCTGTCTTGACCATTTTATAGGAAATAGAAATAAGAAACAAGTGGAACTGGTTTCTTACAAAACCAATTCTTTGACAAAATAAAATGAGTGTAGGATCCTGCACTGATACATCAATTCAGACAAATGCTCAGTTTAGCACATATTGTTCAATACTTTCTAAATTTTCAATTTTGTATATTTAAAAAGCCAACTCCAGAATATACATCAGCTCTTTTGCCCCATCATCAATACTATATTGAACCTGCATTCAACATCAAACCTCATGATCTCAGCCTAACTAATCTTGTCTCCTCACTACTGCCCACTCCTACCCTACTGCCCATCCAAATTCACAAACCAAAATAATTGAATTATCTATATAGATGTGACCATCACCTCTATAAAACTGACTTTCCTGAAAAGTTCAATAAAATCACTTTTCTCAAAAGACATTTCCCATGCTTAGTCAGAAAAAAGTAGATATTGGGAAATAGTATTAAAATGCTTTTTTAGCTGGAATTTAAAGTGTTTCAGAGATGATCAGAGGCTCTGAATATTTGGGAAATAAATGAGCATGTGTTTACATTAACTATTAAATATACCATCTAAATAATCTCCTCTGGATTTGTTAGTGCAACATCCTCTGTTTATAGATCTTGTAAGATCAACACTGGTATGGCCTTTCATAAATATAATTTTAAATAATTGTGTTTACTCCCATTGAACTTACTTTAACAAATAGATTTTTTGTATATTTTTTATTGGAGTTCAATTTGCCAACATGTTGTATAACACCCAGTGCTCATCCTGCCAAGTGCCCCCCTCAGTGCCCGTCACCCAGTCACCCCAACCCCCCGCCCACCTCCCCTTCCACCATACCTTGTTCATTTCCCAGAGTTAGGAGTCTCTCATGTTCTGTCTCCCTCTCTGATTTTTCCCACTCGTTTTCTCTCCTTTCCCCTTTAATCCCTTTCACTATTTTTTATATTCCCTGAATGAATGAAACTATATGTTTGTTCTCCGATTGACTTATCTCACTCAGCATAATACCCTCCAGTTCCATCCACATTGTAGCAAATGGTGGGTATTCTTCCTTTCTAATGGCTGAGGAATACTACATTGTATACATAGACCACATCTTCTTTATCCATTCATCTTTCGATGGACACCAAGCTCCTTCTACAGTTTGGCTATTGTGGACATTGCTGCTATAAACATAGAGGTGCAGGTGTTCTGGCGTTTCACTACATCTGTATCTTTGGGGTAAATCCCCAGCAGTGCAGTTGCTGCGTCGTAGGGTAGCTCTATTTTTAACTCTTTGAGGAACTTCCACACAGTTTTCCAGAGTGGCTGCACCAGTTCACATTCCCACCAACAGTGCAAGAGGGTTCCCCTTTCTCCACATCCTCTCCAACATTTGTTGTTTCCTGACTTGTTAATTTTCCCCATTCTCACTGGTGTGAGGTGGTATCTCATTATGGTTTTGATTTGTATTTCCCTGATGGCCAGTGATGCGGAGCATTTTCTCATGTGCTTGTTGGCCATGTCTATGTCTTCTTTGGTGAAATGTCTGTTCATGTCTTCTGCCCATTTCATGATTGGATGGTTTGTTTCTTTGCTGTTGAGTTTAATTAGTTCTTTCTAGATCTTGGATACTAGCCCTTTATCTGATAGGTCATTTGCAAATACCTTCTCCCATTCTGTAGGTTGTCTTTTAGTTTTGTTGACTGTTTCTTTTGCTGTGCAGAAGCTTTTTATCTTGATTAAGTCCCAAAAATTCATTTTTGCTTTTGTTTCCCTTGCCTTCATAGATGTATCTTGCAAGAAGTTGCTGTGGCCAAGTTCAAAAAGGTTGTTGCCTATGTTCTCTTCTAGGATTTTGATGGATTCTTGTCTCACATTTAGATCTTTCATCCATTTTGAGTGTATCTTTATGTATGGTGTAAGGGAATGGTCTAGTTTCATTCTTCTGCACGTGGCTGTCCAATTTTCCCACAAATAGAAATTTAAAAGATTATATACATAGTTAAGATTCAGGAGAAAGGAAAAAAAACCTAAATTCTCAACCGCAGAATTTCATCTTGAAACTAAAATCTTTATGAAAAATAAATATCAAAATCTCGAAGACAACTATTATTATTTATCACATGAATGAATAGAAGGCTCCAAATATTATATATCCATGCCAAAGCAAATAATTATATGTGTATTTCCATATGAAGAGGATGACTTCTTTTTTTAAGATTTTATTTATTTATTCATGAGAGACACACAGAGAGAGAGAGAGAGAGGCAGAGACATAGACAGAGAGAGAAGCAGGCTCCATGCAGGGAGCCTGATGTGGGACTCAATCCTGTGACTCCAGGATCACACCCTGGGCCAAAAAAAGGCACTCAATGGCTGAGCCACCCAGGCATCCTGAAGAGGATGACTTCTCACAGGAAAGAAGGGGGTGACTAGTCAAATCAAGACTACAAAAAAATAAAAAACCTTGAAAGGCACAGTTAATAATTTCTGTCAATAGTATCTTCCTCAAGGCAACACCAGGAATCAGAAGAGACATATAGGGATGGGATATGATAGGACTTTGTATTAGGTGCTCAAAAAGAATCTGATAAGTTTTTTTTTAAGATTGTATTTATTTATTTGAGGGAGAGAGAGAAAGATAGCATGAGCAGTAGGAGAAGGAAAAGCAGACTCCCTGCTGAGCAGGGAGCCCAATGTGGAGCTTGATTCCAGGACCCTGAAATCATGACTTGAGCTAAAGGCAGTTGCTTGACCAGCTGAGCCATCCAGGCATGCCAAGAATTTGATGAATTTGATTCCACATTAAATTAGCTCCTTTCTCCTCTCATTCTAAACTGATAGAAATGTAGAAAATGTAGGAGAAAGAGTTGTCTAGAGGTTTTCACAACAAACATAAAATAGAGACATTCTGTAAACAACACTGGGGGGAATCATTTATCATCTTTTAGGTCATTAATAAATTGGTTACTGCTGAGGCAGCCTGGTGGCTCTTAATTTTGGCTCAGGCCATGTTCTCAGAGTCATGGGATCAAGCTCTACTTGGGGCTCCGCGCTCAGCTCAGAGTTGGCTTGGGACTGTCTCTCTCCCTCTTCTTCTGCCCCTCCCCTCCCTCACTCTCTCTTTCTAAATAAATAAATTAAATCTTTAAAAACAAATAAATAAATTGGTGATTGCTTATTGTCATGGACTGAAAGATGAATGCTGTGATGATAAACTGACAGAAAAAAAGATGCTCTTTGTCATTTTTGATGAAAATAAGACTTCTAAAGGCCAAATGGACCCTTAAGCCCTGACATGAAAATACTACTGATTTTCTGCTGCTGCTGCTGCTGCTACTACTACTACTATAACAATAATAGTGTTAATAGTAATTATAGCAGTTATAATTTTGTGCCTGGTATTTTACATAAACTACCTCATTTAATTTCATCACGTATGTTGCCTTATGGGTTTATAGCTCAGTATAGAGAAGTCATGGAGCTAGTAAGTATTTGAACTTAAGCAGATTCTAAAGCCTGTGTACTTCCTCTATATGTCTGCCTCTGTATAACAAGGAAAGAGATGAATGGACTGGGGTGGGGAATAGCTGTAAACAAGAATGATTCTAATCATTGGAGGTAGAAATCAATTTGTCTTATAAAATCGGCCATGAGCACTCACATCAGCTGTCAGAGTACGGGCAAGTTAGTACATGTTGGCTTGGCTACTCCACCTTCCCTTCTTTTGGCTGGAAAAAGTCACATGGGTCAGATGACTTCATATGAGTATTGTAAGACAAGCCCTCAAATGAAGAACACCCAGAAGAGGCAAGCAAAGCTACACGGGGGTCCATTAAGGAGTCTGGGTTGACTGCTCAAAGATGGTTTGGATCACTTGTCTAAGATCCTAGACTGAATGAGAGGAAGGCAGGAACACTGATCCAGCATAGCCAAATGAGGTAAGGATCACAGAACCCTTAACAAAGCTTGTTTCCATGGCTATACAGATCATATGGAGATTTTGCTCTAATTTAAATAGTACCAAAGAATATAATTCTAGACTTTTAAAAAACATTTCCAATATTTCATAATCTTTATCATCAGCTTCTTCAGCCCAGTGCTGATCCTCAACTGATCTGTTTTTATTCTATTTTTATTAATTTTTAAATTAAAGTAATGGATGTATATAATTTTCAAGTCAAAATATTTAAAATAGGCTTGCAAGAAAAAAGAAAGTCTCTCATACACTGTTCTGTGCCCTTCCCTCCAATTACATGTTAAATCCTAACTCCTACTGTGATGATATTAAAAGGTAGGGCCTTTTGGAAGGTGATTGTTCATGAGGGTGGAGCCCTTAGGAAAGGCCCTTCCTCCCTCCACCTAGTGAAACCACAGTAAGACAGCTTCATCTATATACTAGAAAGCAGCCTTTAATGAACACCAAATCTGCCAACTCCTTGATCTTGGACTTCCTAACCTCCAGAACTGTGAGAAATAAATGTCCTTTGTGTATAATCTGCTTAGTCTGTGGTATTCTGTTATAATAGCCCAACCCAACTCAATTAAGACAAGTTCCTTTTCTTAGTACTCAACACTCCTGAGTTCCAACAGCAAACACTTCTAATTATTTCTTTTTTTTCTTTTGATATTTTCATCCATACTTTTCAATAAAATACTTATCCTGTTATTTTTGATTTATCAATTTTAGAAATTATCTATTTACTCTCAATTATAGTAGATAAAAATTTAACATACTCAAAACTGCTACCCCTAAATCAGCTTCCTACCCTCTTTCCTTATAGTGCAGTTTTATTTTAATTTTGGCCAACTTAGTAGTCAGTACTTAAATTACTGTTATTCTACTTATTCATTATCAAGCTAAGTCATACAGTAAGATTTTATTCTCTCCTTTGTGAATAAATTCCCTCTCTACTTGGATTTAATAATTGCCAATTTTCTGATTAATTTTCTGATTGTTTTTCTTGATTATATCCAAATGTCCAGATAGAAATGTCATATATTCATTGTATTATTTTCAAATGCTCAAGGATTTCTTTTTTTTTTAAGATTTTATTTATTTATTCATGAGAGACACAAAGAAAGAGAGAGAGGCAGAGACATAGGCAGAGGGAGAAGCAGCCTCCATGCAGGGAGCCTGATGTGGGACTTGATGCTGGGACTCCAGGATCACTCTGTGAGCCGAAGGCAGATGCTCAACCACTGAGCCACCCAGGCGTTCCTGCTCAAGGATTTCAAAAACATATCAATTCCTTTTTTCCCTGATAATCTTTCTCCAGAGCTCCCCAGTTGCCAGCTTCACTCCAGACTGATTAATCTCCAGGCCTACAAAAGAATTATCTTCTCGGTTCTTCCTTCTCCCTTCATACTACTCTATTCTTGAAAATCCCATTGTAAATCCACTATTTTCCCTATATCATGACCCTTTTTTAAAAATTTAGTATCTATCCTCTCGTAGCTTTCTAATAAGATGGCACTGATGGTAAATTTTGAATATTTGAAACTAAAATTATTTCTATTATAAACTCATACTTGATTAAAAGTTGTCTTATTATAGTAGTCTTATTAAGTAGTAAGTTATTTTCTATCAGATTCTTGAGAGCATTGTTCCCTGGCTTTCTTTTCCCAGTTTGTATTAGTTTACTTCCAGTTTTAATTATTTGGTACAGTATTTTTTTCTTTCTTTATCTACTAAATACCTACTATGCACTACGTGCAGAATTTAGCAATTCAGTAGAGTGTAGTAGTTAAACACATGAGCTGAGTTACGCTTCCTAGATTCAAAATCCAGCTTTACCCTTTTATTGCCCTTGAGAGACTGTATTTTTGTGTTCTTTGTTGTTATTGTTTAGTGTTTTTTGTTTTGTTTTGTGTTACATCTCTGCTTCAGTTTCCTCACTAAAATATTGAGAAAATTAATTGAGTTTTTCCTTGATGTGCTGGTACACAATATGCACTAAAAAAATCTTGCTATTATCAAGGCTTTATTTTGTATGGCCTATCAAGTAAAAGTCAGACTTTCCTCAGGTATGCCTGGATAAGCCACCGTTGCCTGTCTGGTGGGCTTATTTCTCTTAGAATTCTGTTTGTTTCCTTAATGACACTAGACTTGCCTGAGACAAACTAATACAAAATACTTTGAGTGAGTGCAAGAGAATTAACTCTTCAGTAAGCCTAGAATTCTAGGATATGGCCAATTATTAAGTAGGACTTCACACCGTAGAAAGGTTTATTTTGCTTCTTTTTTTTTTAAGATTTTATTTATCATTCATGAGAGACACAGAGAGAGAGGCAGAGACACAGGCAGAGGGAGAAGTAGGCTCCATGCAGGGAACCCGATGTAAGACTTGATCCCAGGACTCCAGGATCAGGCCCTGTGCCAAAGGCAGGCCCAAACCGCTGAGCCACCCAGGGATCCCTGTATGAAGGTTTAAATGTTCACCTAAGTGAGCACATAATAACTACAGAATTTCATTATTTATGTAATGTGCTACAAAATCAAGAGCTAATGTTTATTTAATAACAACAAAACTCTAAGTGCCTTGCAGGCTATACTACCTTGCCCAGGGGAATTATAATCTAAACTGGACAGAAAGAGTGCTAACATGAGCAGGGAGGATTGCTAGCACCAGTAGATAGCACAATCTGTTGTGTTGAGTGCAAAAATTTCACTTAAAACTCTTTGTAATCACATTTTAGGTTCCCATTTTTTTATTGGAAGAACACAAAACATCATAATTGGTTTTGAAGAAGAAAAAAGCTAAATGTTAGCTATCCTAACTTAATAAATACTTTGGAATTCTTGTGTTTTTAAAAGCAGCAAACAATGTTCCGCATGAGATCAAAAGAAGCTTTTAAATCTTTATCAGAAGTACACTCAAGAAATGATTTACTAAAATCTTTGCAACATTGTTATTTCACTTGGGTCATATCAATAAACAGTTGAAACAGAAAGGCAAATTGATTTGCTGATACTTAATTTCTCTTTGTAATATTTTGCCTTAGTAAAGTTTATATTTTTCATACTCAGATACTACTATCAAAAAGAAAAAAATCAAGAATTCCAAAAAGGAGAAGACTGAACAAAAGCAGAGAAAATGGAAATAAAAAGAAATAAAAATACTTAGGCAGGAAGGGCTAACATATTATTCTTTTAGGGAAAAAAGAGAATGAAAAACTTGAAATGAAAAAAAATGGCTGTAAGCAGAACAAAAATAAGAACACATCTATGTGTTATACTGGAATAGCCATGATAGGTAAGACAGCCAATAATGAATGTTAGTCAGGATGTGGAACACATCTATGAACTTACTAATTAGTTTATAAAAAATAACATCTAAAGACAATTTGCACAAATTCCTGGGTGGTTCTGGAGGTGCTATTGTTTTTCCTCAGTTATTTAGGCAGCCAGCTTTAAGACAATGGAGTAAAACTCATGCTTAAGGTAGAGTCATTCCCTTAGTTAATTCTTGCATCATAGAGCAGTTTATCCTTCTGGGAGAAATGAAAACATGGTGTCCCCTGGGCAAATACTTGATAGACCTGATATATTAAAGTCTGAGGCAAAACCAATCAAATCGCACCTTGAGAAGCATGAAGGAAAAGTATTATAAAACTTCCAGTAATGGTTCTATTGAAGAACACAGAAATCACATTTAGAATATGTGCTGACTTTGGCTAGACATTGCTGACAATGTCTCGTCTGCAGGTCTCTCAAACAGTACTGGGATCACAGGCCATTCCCTATTGCTCAGAGTATATTTCAGAGTTAACTGAGGTATATTTTATTAATCATAAAATTCATTTTCAGATTACAATTCAGTGATTTTTTTAAACATTTTAAAATTTTATTCATGAGAGACACAGAGAGAGAGGCAGAGACATAGGCAGAGGGAGAAGCAGGCTCCCTGCAGGGAGCCAGGTATGGGACTTGATCCTGGAACTCCCGGATCACACCCTGAGCCAAACGCAGACACTCAACTGCTAAGCCACCCAGGCATCCCACAACTCAATGATTCTTAATAACTTATCAAATGATGAAACCATGATCATAAGTCACTTTTAGAACATTTTCATCCCCCCCCCCCCCCAACTAAGATCCTTCTTGACATCTATCTTCTATCCTACTCCAAGGCCCAGGTAGTAATTACTAATCTACTTTCTATCTCTATAAATTTGTCTTTTATGAACATGTCTTAAAAATGGAATCATATAATATATTGTCTCGTGTCTAGATGCTTTCACTTTGTATGTTTTTGAGGCTCATTCATGAAGTAGCATATGTCAGTAGTTTGTTCCTTTCTTGCTGAATAACATTTCATTTTACAGATCTACCACATTTTGTCTACCCATTCATAGGTCGATGGACAATGTTTCCAGTTTGGGACTACAGGAATAATGCTATAAACATTCACTCATAAGTCTTTGTGTGAACATATGCTTTCACTTCTCTTGAATACCTAGACTGGGATTGCTGGATCATATGGTTGCTATATGTTTAAGTTTTTAAGAAGCTGCCAAACTATTTCGCCAAGTGGCTGCACTATTTTTACATTCCCATCAGTAATGTATGAGAGTTCACGTTTTCCACATCCTGACTAACATTTGTTATTGTCTGTCTTTTCTATTAGAGCTATTCTAGTCAGTATGAAATGATATGTCCTTATGGTTTGGATTTACATTTCCCTGATAACTAATGGTGTTGAGTAGCTCATAGCACTTTGAAGTTGTAAGTTCCTTATTTTACAAATTAGGAGACGAACAGCTAGAGAAGTGACTTACCAAAGATGATTCAGAAATTTAATGCCCAAAATAGAACACACATCTCTTGGGCCTTTATTGTTTATTTTTCTCCATGAAGCAAAAAAAAAAAAAAAAAAAAAAAATATATATATATATATATATATATATATATATATATAATCATTTATAAAGAAAGTTTAAAATCTCCTCTAACAGAAATCAAGATCTATATCTGTCACCATATTCAGTACAGTTTCCATGTAATCTTTATATTCTTTCCTGTTGCTGTGTCTGGATCTAGAATATGTTTGATGCAGCAGAAATATCTGAGTGAATGAATGAATGCCAATAAATGTTAAATCACAATATATATCTGAGGAAAAGTCAGTAATGTTGGAAAGAATATATACAAAATATGTATATGAAAATATGTTCTTCAATCAACAGGTGAAGTAATTTCCCCTTTCTCCCAAATTGAATGTGTGCTCACCACCTACACTGACACATTCTAGTGAAACTTTTCATCATCTTTTAATTGTATTATAGCAGTAGCATCAAAGTGTCTTTCCTGCCAAAGGAACTTTCCTCTAATTCCTGCTCATTGGTATAATAAATACCTAAAATAATTTCCTTGCTTTAGAACTGCCTTCATCTAGCCACTATTTTTAAAATCCAAGTTATTTAGCATGACACACAAACCCTTGTCACATATTAAGTGGGTCTTAAGGGTGAGGTTAAGTAGCCTGGAGATAATGGGTGAGCTAGCATCATCAAAACAAAAAATCTCTATTCTAAGGGAAAATTTCAACCTAGCCACTACTAGCATCACTTAAACTTTCCTGAGATGTAACCCTGGATTTGTAAAGCCTTTCTAAGCCTGGGAAGGAAGGAAGGAAGGAAGGAAGGAAGGAAGGAAGGAAGGAAGGAAGGAAGGAAGATAAGAAAAGAAGGAAAGAAAGAAAATTAATTGTTCCTGTTTGAGTGGAAGATGTGAATACTCACTAACATAGCACAGTCTAATCCCCGTTCCCCATTTCCTATTGTCTTTCTCTAAAACCATCCCTATTTCTCTTTTCTCCTTAGAACAGAACCACCACTTTGATTCAGCATCACTGGGAAAAGGCCAGTGCTTTCTGAGGTAGGTAAGCTGAATCTTAATGCTTTCCTGAGTTCAGAGATGCAGCAACCTTGCTGATATTTTTGTCCTGAACAAGGTAATCCAGACTCTAGGATGACTCATTTACTATGTTCACACTCATTTTCACAAATAATAACGTGGATTAATGCATCAACTCCCACTTGGCATGAGTTTACAATTCGTTAAGAGCAACTACAAATTAGATTGTGACAGAAGAACACTCTATGCAGAAGAAAACCATGCTCTTTCCAACTTCTGGAAAATGTAATGCTACAGACAGGCCAAACTAGACACCACATAAAGTAACAATATATTTCTGCCTGCTCTGAGTTTGTCAGATTTATTACGGATACTTTAAGAACTACCTCTAAATTCTTTTTTAGCAACCAACCATTTTGAACACCATTTGATGTGACTTCATTTTTGCCAATGGCTTTTTTACATCTTAAAATGGCCTGCAAATTTTGCAAAATCCTGAATAACATTAAAATTTGGTGAAAGTTTGTAACAATACTTTTTGTTATGCAAGCCTTATAGAAGTACAACTATACGTATAAATATATTTAGATATCATGTAAACTTGAGATATAGTTATATATTTTTGTAGACATTCCAGATGGTAAAACACCTAAACATCTTTAAATAATTTTTTAAACCATGGCATAAACAGTTTTTCCTGGCATTCTAGAAACCCACGCATTTTATTAGCATATGCCTCCCTGTCATATTTTAACAGTGCCTAATAATAACCAAAACAGTTAGCACATAAATAGCCCTGATAAGTTAATCCAAACTATAATGTGGAGAGAAATGGTAACAACAAGAGCACGGGAAAAGTGTCAAGACACATTATTTCTAGGTTAGGCTTTTGCACTGACTGTGTGACCTTTGACAAATTACTTCAACTTTCTGTGCCTCCATTTCCCTATTTCCTGGATGAGAAGTATCACCGACAGGGTTTCTTGAAAGCAGAGTTGAGGAAACAAGCATACATGCAAGCAATTTAATTGAGAAATGATCCCAGTGAGAAGAAGTGAAGGATAAGAGGAGTGAAACAGGGAAGGAGAAGAAGCCAATAGAAGGATCTGTGGGATATTGAGTTGACCACAGATGCTCTGAACCTTCTGGGAGCCTTATGAAATGAGCAGTCCCAAGGCAGTCTACCTCGGGGACAAAAGGAAGAAGGAAGCTTCTATTCAGCAGCTCAGAGCCTCATCAGTCAAGAATGGTCTAAGGGTGCTACACAGCCCCCCACTTAGAGTTTGCACTTGCTTAAATACAGAGCAAGGTTTCACAAGTGTCCATTCAGAGATGTCAGAAAAGCCCTGGTCAGGACATGAGGAGTGTGAAAAAAAGCCTAAAACAAAGTGCTCTCAAGTTGCACTGAAGGGATGCAGATCAAAGCCTGCACAGAAGTCATCACCTTCACAGTGACTGGAGTAAAAGCAAAGCCAAGTACATTTGAAACAGTGCACACACAGCAGGTGCATGATATGAGACAGTTGGTCAATACACTTTCCAATACCTTCCAGTTCTAATATTATTTAATACTAATATTTATAATTCCCATCTATTAGTTTCTACTAAATTGATAACTGTTTATAGTGTTATAATCTAATTTTGCTTCACAACAGTCCTATAAATGCATATTGTTATCTCCATTTTATAGATGAGGAAACTAAATCTAGAAAGGTTAAGAAATTTTCCTAAGGCAAGGTTCTTCAACCTAAATACTTTGGGCCAGATAATTATTTGTTAGGGAGCAGGAGGGTGCTGTCTTGTGCACTGCAGGGTGTTTAGCAGCATCATTGGCCTCCACCCACTAAATGCCAGTTGCACCCCTGAAATGATGAGAATCAAATATGTCTGCCAAATGTTGCCTGGCAGGCAAAATTGCCTCTGAGTAAGACCCATTGGCCTAATGTCACAATTTCAATAAGCAACATATGTGCACTTTGAATACAGAAATTACTAATTCCAAAATTCGCTTGAAGCACAGAAGTGTCCCTTTTACCATCTCTGATTAATCAAGCCAAGGGAATGAAAGCTCTATGGAAATCAAACAAATTGGTTCTCAGACGCTGTTTGAATAAATGCAAAGGTAGAAACAGAGTTTGTAATAAGAATCCTAATGTGAGACATAGATGTCCCAGCACACTCCTGATAATATAGGAATGAGTGGAGTTCAACACACCATATACTATTCAGATTATATCAGAATTACTCCCTAGTAAACCATAGTAATTGATTCTTATCACCTTGGTAATCAAAATGAAATAGAAGCTGAAATCAGAACCTTGATTAGTCGCTATACATGTCACAAATATATAAAATGAGTTATTAATAAAATAAATTGTTGGCTTTAATATCTTTTCCTCTTTCTTAGGCAAGGAAAAAGGAAACCAATATTATGTTTCTAAGATCCTAAGCAGTCCTTACCTCCTCACCTCCAGCAGAACATAGAGTTTTGGGTTTCAGTGGTCCCATTTAGGGAATGTCCGAGGTGGTCCCAGAGTAAAAGAGGGAAGTTACCAGTGGTATTGAGATGAGGACGGAGCCAGACTGAGGAGATAAAGAAGAAAAACAGGAGTATATGATTTTCCTAAATGCAGGACAGCTTTGCCTGCTCAGAAGAGATACCACAGATGGGGAGATTGCAGCAAGATCCACAGCAATTGTAAGAGTAAGTAAGGGTTTATTCTGTATGTTGGTAAATTGAACACCAATAAAAAATTAATTTATTAAAAAAAAAAGAGTAAGTAAGGGGAAGAGTTTCTGAAAAAGCTTGCCATCAAAACTCAAATGAGATCAGACTTCCTGCCAACCAATGTCAGCAGAGGTTAGGATGGTAAGTTTGCAGTAGATTTAGCTTGATTAAAAAAAATTAATGTGCCCATTTTTCATACCTTAGAATTAAAAGTGGACAAATATATTCATACTTAGTTACATATATTTAAACAGTAAATAGTGCTCATTCCAGGTTGATATTGTAAACAAATCATCTGATCATCTTTATAAAGTCTATGTGTAAAAGATTCAATTATTGTTAAATATCTGGTACAGTGATCCATATGGTCTATTTAACTATAACAGGCAAAGCTCTGGGACATATAAGGGTGAAATCAGGTGAATAACCTCCTCTTCTGAATGCTGCCACAGCCATGCTCATTTCTTTTATCATGATTGTTATGTATATTCTTTAATTCTATTTAATTATTTAATTCAGAAGTATAATCATTAATTCAACAAATACAAAAGAGCACGTGCTGAAAGGTGGGGTTCAGTGTTGAGAAAAACATATATTCAGTGTGTTCATGGATCTTAGACCACTAGGTGTGCTGGTGGACACCTGTAAAATAATCAAACAAATAAATATAAATTTATAGTTTTATGAAGGAGAGGTACAGGGTAACAAGAATTAAAATATGAACGCTTTACTTGTTCAAAATCAAGGAACATCTGCTTCAAGACGTGATGAGAATTGACAAAAGTAGGAATTAAGCATAGGAGGAAGGGTGAGAGACAGTGTTCCAAGCAAAAAGAAGAGCTTGTGCATTTTCTGTTGAGAGGGAAGACAATGGTGAGAGTGCAAAAGGCGAGAGAAGTAAACAAAAATGAGAATAAACATTTTTAAGACCATGTTAAAGACTTGAGTCTTTAAGAAATACCAGACATCATTGAAGTGGTTTAAATTTGAGAATGAGAAGGCAGGGGGTGGAGGGCGAGGGTGGTCAGAGGAAATAACAGGATCAAATGGTAGCATAAGTTATAAAGATCTATTATGGTCCAAGAATTAAAGAGGAGAGCTGATAAGTGGGAGAAAAACTCACTTTCAAGGTCAAAAAAATTGGGCAAGGGACGATCAACTATTATTGAGTCCATTATGTGCCCCAGGAAATATTATGAAGCACTGAAGGATAGGAAATGCTTAGAACAGAGAAGCTACACTAGAAAAATGACCTAACCAATTGTAACAATTGTGAAAAGTCTTCTCACAAGGTCCTCCTATGGCTAGAATTTCCTGTAATATTTTAGAATGTGAACATGTTTTTTTTTCCTTTTTTTCTTTTTGTTATTTGTTTTAGAATTCCCATAGAAGTAATACATGTTCATTTGGAAAGTACAAATGTTAAAAGGAAGGTCATCTCACCAGACTCTATAAAGACATTAAAGTACAAAGTACCTGACTGAAGTAACAGAAGACAGTGAAATTATCATTTAAGTCAAGTCACATTTACTAGAGAAGACCAAAAATCCAAATCCTGAAAAATGTATATATGAACACCAAGTCTAGAGGTGTCAGAAATAAGAATTAAAATCAGTGGTACAATGTGGAAGACAATAGTCAGATTTTCCTTAAACACCAGCTGGTGTTTGAAGCTTATTAATACAGACAGGCAGGTTTTATGATGCATGGAAAAATCTACCTGGTGCTAAAATCTAAGCCAGGTTTCAAACTATAGCCTCTATAAAACCAGTATCAGAACTACCTAAGATGTTTGCCAAAAACATACTGATATATACACATATACATACATATGCAAATTCCTGGTACCCTCCTCAAACGAAAAATATAAAAATCTCTGAAGATTCAGAATTATGCATTTTCAACCAATTTAGAGGATTCTTCTGTGCCCTCAAGTTCAATGACTGCCATGCTAGAAGAATCATACGCCTAGTGACTATTCAAGGAACATTGATCGACTCTGCCTATTCAAAGAGATTCTTTTTTCTCCATAACTAGAAAAAGGCCATAAGGTCCATAAGCTCTGGTCCCTTCCTTCATTATAACCTTCCTGAAGCTCAATGTCTGAAAGTTTAATTCACCAGTTGCGTGAAAAACTCTGGATCAGCAATCTTTTACAAATGAATTTAATTATTAGCTACCAAAAGCTGAGTGGATTGAGATTTAGCTTCATTTAAAATACCATCTTACCTTGTTATCTGGCCCTTAAAGAGTGTATAAAGATTGAATAGATGAAGAGACTTTTTCTTGTTTTGTTTGGCTTGGCTTGGTTTGGTTTTCCCCAATTGAGATTAGTAAGAACAGTTTTTGAAAGAAAGAAGGGATACAATCAATAAAATAGGAAGATTAAGAAAAGCTACTGATCAGGAAAGGGTATATGTACAGAGGAATTACATTGTTATCTTGGACACGTTATGGACTTTGTCACCAAGCTGGGAATCAAGTTCAGAATTTTCTACTCCTGTGACCCACACTCTTTTCTCCATGCTTCTCCAAAGCTATCTAAATAGATCTCAAATTTTAAAATAAACTTAAATCCCCCCAAGTTTAAGAAATGTACTTCCTGGGCAGCCCCAGTGGTGCAGCCTGCAGCCTGGGGCGTGATCCTGGAGACCCGGGATTGAGTCCCACATCCGGCTGCCTGCATGGAGCCTGCGTCTCTGCCTCTGTGTGTGTGTGTCTCTATGAATAAAATAAATAAAATATTTTTAATAAATAAATAAATAAATAAATAAGAAATGTACTTCCTTTTCACCCATTTAAAATGATAAACAAGTGAAAAAGAAAAGCTCCTCTGAAATCCTAACATTCAAACCATTCAGTTTAATTTAAGAGATTTATTCAAGAACAGTTCACACTCTGTTCAGTTGGGGGTTGACTATTGTTTTTCATCCTCTAACTTTATTTGATGCCAGCAATCATAGACTATTTTTGCTATGCTCTGTGGTTGTTTTTCCCTCACTAATCAACATAAGGGAGAAGATTTTTGTTGTCACACTATAAGCAACTTCTGTGACCAAAAAAAAATTTTTAATCAAATATC
Source organism: Vulpes vulpes (assembly GCF_048418805.1). NCBI lineage: Eukaryota > Metazoa > Chordata > Mammalia > Carnivora > Canidae > Vulpes > Vulpes vulpes. The sequence goes on along the minus strand of NC_132787.1, from coordinate 98,958,940 downwards.
ATCTTTCCTTATTACATCCTAATATTCCTTACACCAAAACAAAGCCAAAACAGGACCCACTATACTATCTTTTCTTAAATTTTCACCCAAGTAGTAGGAGATAGATCAAAACCTTCTATATTAATGATTCATAGCTTTTCAATCTTATAAAGTGCTTAGTTAATATTAGAAGAACGAAAACCTGTCGCTTGTCCTGTCCAAAGAGAATATGTTACTTTTTGTTGTGGATTAACATATAGAAAAAGACAGGCTCTGTGTAAGTATAACAGAATATGACCAAGAAATCACAAAAGACAAAAAGCTGAATAACAACAAAATACTAATTTTTAAAAATCAAGCACAACTCAAATTCATAAATTAAGTATAAGATTTAAGAATTATAAGATAATCTTATTGTATTCAGCTTCAGTAAGATACTCAAATATTGGATCTAATTCTAGAAGTCCTAAAATCCAAAACAATACGTGATAAACTTATAAAGCATCCAGAGCTAAAATGTGAATATAGGCTTGAAAATATTTATTGTAAGTCAACTTAGCTGTCAAAAAATGAATAAATAAGTGAACCTATTTAATGTATAGCCAAGGAAAGATGTCTTCTTAAAACAAAAGTCTATAAGGGGTATGATTTATTTGTTCTATCCTCTCTAGGTATTAGAATCTTTATTATTTAGCTTGAAATACAATAATAATTTATAGGAAGGTTCTTTAACCCAGCTCTTTCTTTGCAAAAATACAAACAGAGGGTTGGGAATAAATCTGCATAATGGAATAAGCATTACATATAATTTCATTTTTAGTTAACTTGAGCATATTGATATATATCAAGCTTTTTAAGAGATACAACTACAATATGAACTGAATTTCCAATGCATGCAGTCAATAATTATCAGGCAGTTAGGTGCTAGGTATTATTTTAGATGCCAAGGATATAATAATTAACAAAAACCTGCTCTCACAGAACTCAGATTCTAGAAATAATAAAAAGTAAATGCAATAACCTTTTATTTATTTTTAAGATTTTATTTATTTATTCACAAGAGACACAGAAAGAGAGGCAGAGACATAGGCAGAGGGAGAAGCAGGCTCCCCGTGGGGAGCCTGATGCTGGACCTAATCCCAGGACCCTAGAATCACGACCTGAGCCAAAAGCAGACACTCAACCATTGAGCCACTCAGGTGCCCCACAATAATCTTTTAGATAGCCGTAAGTCCTTGGAGAAGAATAAAATTATAAAGCAATGAGAAAATGTCTACAGGAGGCTAAGGGAAATGGCTTGAAACATAAAATCCTTTGCTCAGGATTAACTATCCTTCAAGTATGAAGACAAAATATATGTTTTCCAACATGCAATAACTAAGAAAAATTTTACATGCATTGGCTAGGATTCCTTCAGATGCAAGTGAAATAAATCTAATTCAAACAGGTTTAGGGGGATCCCTGGGTGGCGCAGCGGTTTAGCGCCTGCCTTTGGCCCAGGGCGCGATCCTGGAGACCCGGGATCGAATCCCACTCGGGCTCCCGCTGCGTGGAGCCTGCTTCTCCCTCTGCCTATGTCTCTGCCTCTCTCTCTCTGTGTGACTATAATAAATAAAAAAATAAATAAAATAAAAATTAAAAAAAACAGGTTTAGGGACTCTAATGGCTGATATAAGTGGTAGAAAAAGAGGTCATGCAAATATGACTGTATTCACAGTCTCAACTATCATCATCAGGTCTCTCTCTTTTCAATATCCATTTTCCCCATCTTGTGGCATTATTCTCTGTCCCACTGACTTATCCCCCTTCCATGTCATAGATGAAGAAGGAAACATCACGGAAACTACTTTGATTTTGTATCATCCCACTTGTAAAAGCAAAATTGCATCAGTATATATAAAATTCTTGGAAAGACTCTAACTAGATTTAAATCATACAACTATCTCTTTTTCAAATATCTCTTTGCTCCACCTGATATTGTACTATGAATGGCTAGGATACCCATGTCTATGGTCTCTGGCATAGAATATAGTGACTTACAGCCTCCCAAAGATCACATCAAATGAGTAGTGCTAGAGGAACAATTTCCTAAAGAAAACTCTGTTATTGCCAGAAGAAGACAGAAGAGATACCAAGCAACCAAAGCAACAGTAATGTACTATGATATCAATTTATCTTTTCTGAAAAACATTCTGGACAACATAATTCTGCAAAACAAAACAAACAAACGAAAAGCATAATACAATCCAAAGAGAAATGCAAGAGCAAGCAAAAAAGAAAAGAAAAATGTGTAGTTTCATCCAAATAATTGTTCAATTGTTGATGATATGCTTATGAAGTAAAATGCAATTCAGTAAAATACAATTAACATACATAATATATATATTATTAAGAGTTTTAAAAACAGAATAGGCATCTTAAAAAACTGAAAAGTTCCAGATGATTTAAGATTGTTGTGTAGGGGGAAGTAGAGGATTAAAAACAAAGAAAATATATCTGAAAAATATCATCTCATTTGAATATATAAGGAAGGAAAAGCTTTATATATATATTCTTCAATTATCTATATTAATAGGATATGTTTAAATATACATATGTTGACATTTTAAAAGTAACACTAAAATATTGGTCCTCAAAGCTGGTTTACAGCTTTATCATCTATGATGTTTTATAAAAATGCAAATGTCTGGGCCCCAATCAAAAACATTCTAATGCATCAGGTCTGGCCTCAGACTTTAGAAGCAGTTTTTGGAGTTGTTTTTTTTGGCTTTTGGTGTTTTAAGTTCTACATGGGATTCTGATGGGTCACAATAATAGACAGCCACTGCACTAATGAAAATGCTATTTAGAACTTCTAAAATACAAGAAGGAGGAAAAAATGGAAAAAACTATCGATCAAGGAAAAAATCAGAAAATGAATAAAAGTAGAAAAATAATAGGATTTGCAGGGAAGATGACAGATTAGCAGGATCCTGGTCTCCTCATTCCATGAATACACCTAGATAACACCCATATAGTATAATAATCCAGAAAGTGACCCAAAGACTGGCAGAACAGACTCTCCATAGCTAAATGTGGAGAAAAGTCCACATCAAAAAGGGTAAGAAGGGCAGAGACACAGTCAGGAGCTAAATGTACCCATAAGACTGTCCATGGGAGGGAGGGATGCCACAAACAAGGAGAGAGGAGAGGAGCAGGCCCCACATCAGGCACCTTAGGGATGAATGACCCACACTGGGAATACAAATCCCCATAACATTTGGCTCTGAAAACCAGAGAGACCTAACTTCATAGTTCTTACAATCACTAGGGCTTCACAACTGGAACCTTAATAATCAGCAGGCTTAGCTCTGGAAGAGTCAGGAGAGCCATAGCAAATGGTGTTCCTGCCTTAAAGAAACCGCACAACAAATAGTCCCACTGAGATATAGCATAGAAGCAGCTGTTTGAAAAGTACCTAGGATATATGGGAAGGAAGTCTGTTTATTAATTTCAGAGCGTGTGCTAGAAGGTCAAAGATTTTTGGGAGACTTTTCCAAGAACAAAAGAACTGGTGGGTGCCATTTCCTACCCTATTCCCAGCCTAGACATAGGACACCTAACAAAACCAGCACAATGCACACTTTCCACCTAGCTTAATAACAGCACCCCCTGCCCCCACACTATTCTGCAGATCTATCCCATCCTTCACAGCCTTGGCAGTTTTTCTAGGTGCCTGAAGTTCCCCCTCTCCCTGCAGACCAGCTTAGACCTTGTTGGCACCATGTAGCTTGCCCCTGCATTCTCCTACAGACCTACCTATTCAACATGGCCTTAGTAGGAGTCCATCTGAAATGGCACCATAAGTGTGGCAGTATGCAATACCCCAACAGAGGCTAGCATCACCCCAAGGTGAATCCAGCCCCAGGGAGAGGGGAAGAAAATCACACACACTAGTTCAAATGTGGCCCCATCAGGGGGTTGAGGGCAGACATCTGGTCTGACTACAGGCCCCACTCACCAAGAAAGCTTCTTGGAGACAACACTGAAAGATCACCTTGCAGTTTAAGGCCACCACAGCTCTGGTGAGTGTCTGATCTGATACAACTCATGCCCAAGGTGCCCCAGACTGGCCCACAAACAACACAGGAACCAAACCCAGCTTACCACAGGCATAGACAGGGATTGCAGGCAACAGGACTGAAGGCAAACTTGGCTTAACCACAACAATAGGGTGCATGCAATATATATAGGAAATACCCCTGAAATGTCATGTTCTGTTGAACAGGAGATGTTGCACTGTAGGACACTACAGGACCTCTTCAGAAGGCTACTACCTTCAAGAGCAATAGATATACCCGACTTTCCTAACCCATAGAAACAGATACAGATAGACAAAATAAGGAGACAGAAGAATATGTCCCAAATGAAAGACCAGGACAAAATCCACAGCAAGAGAGCCAAAACAAACAAAACAAACATAAAAGACAGATAAATTATATACCTGATAGAGAATTCAAAGTAATGGTCATAAAAATAGTCACTGGACTTGAGAAAAAAGTGGAGGATCTCAGTGAGAACCCTCAACAAAGAGATACACAACATAAAAAAAGAATAAGCCAGATATGAAGAACTCAATAGAAAAAATTAAAAATATACTAGAAGGAATAAAGAATAGACTAGAAGAATTAGAAGAACAGATCAGAAACGTGGAGGATAGAGTAATATAAAGTAATCAAACCTAAAAAGAGAGAGAAAAAAAGAAATGAAAATAGATTGAGGAAACTCAGTGACACCAACAAGCATGATAACATTTGCATTATAGAGATACCGAAAGAAAAGAAAGAAAAAGGGGCAGAATATTTGTTTGAAGAAATAATACATGAAAATTTCCCAGATCTGGGAATACAGAAATCCAGATCCAGGAGGCATAGAGAGCCCTCAACAAAATCAACCCAAGGAGGTCCATATCAAGACACATAGTAATTAAAATGGCAAAAAGTAGGTATAAAGAGAGAATTTTAAAAGCAACAAGAGAAATGAAAACAGTTACATGCAAGAGAAACCCCGTAAGGCTATCACCTGATCTTTAAGCAGAAACTTCAGGCCAGACCAAATTCAAAGTTCTGAAAGAAAAAAAAAACATGCAGCCAAGAATACTCTATCCAGCAAGTCTATCATTCACAATAGAAATAAAGAGTTTCCCAGACATAAAAATTAAAGGAATTCATCACCACTAAATCAGCTTTGCAAAAAAAATGTTAAAAAGTATCCTTAAGTGGAAAGGAAAGACCATAGCAGGAATTAAAAAAAAAAAAAGGAACACAAAGACAGTAAAATAAAGTATATCTAAAAATCAGTCAAGGGATTCATAAAATAAAAGGATGTAAAATATGACACCATATACTCAGAACACGGTAGGGGAAAGGAGTAAAAATTTAGTATTTTTAGAATGGGTTCAAATGTAAATGACCATCAATTTAATATAGACTCTTATATGCATAAGACATTATATTTAAACCTGGTGATAATCACAAATCAAAAACTGGTAATGTATATACAAGAAGTAAAGAGAAAGAAATCCAAGTATATCAGTAAAGAAAGCCAGCAAACTATGAGACAATAAACAAGAGAAGAAAGGGACTGGAAAGAACTACAAAGACAACCATAAAACAAGTTTAAAAAATGGCAATAAGTACATATTTATCAATAATTCCTTTGAATGTAAATGGACTAAATGCTCCAATCAAAAGACATAGGGTGATAGAATGGATTAAAAGCAAGACCCATCGATATGCTGCCTACAAGAAATTCATTTCAGACCTAAAGACACATGGATTGAAAGTGATGGGATGGAAAATCATTTATCATAAAAATGGAAATTAAAAGGGCAGAGTAGCAATACTTAATATCAGACAAAATAGACTTTAAAACAAGGACACTACATAAGAAGGGTACTACATAATCATAAAGGGAACAATCCAACTAGAAGATTTAACAATTTTAAATATTTATGCACCCAACATGGAAACAACCAAATATATAAAGCAGCTAATAACAAACACAGAGGAAGTAATCAACAGTAACACTAATAGTTGGGGACTTGAACACTCCATTTACACCAATGGATAGACCATCCAAATACAAAATTAACAAGGAAACAGTGGTTTTGAATGACACATTGTACCAGATGGGTCTAACAGATATATTTAGACCATTTCATCCTAAAACAGCAGAATACACATTCTTCTCAAGTGCACATGGAACATCCTCCACAGTAGATCACATATTAGGCCACAAGGCAAGTCTCAACAAATTTAAAAAGATTGAAATCATACCATGCATCTTTTCTGACTACAATGTAATGAAACTAGAAATCAACCACATGAAGGAAGAGTAACATGCTACTAAACAATGAATGGGTCAACCAAAAAATCAAAGAGGAGATCAAAAAATACATGGAACAAAAGAAAATGAAAACACAACAGTCTAAAATCTTTGGGGTGCAGCAAAACCTGTCCTAAGAGGGAAATTTACAGCAATACAGGCCTGTCGTAAGAAGCAAAAAGATCTCAAATAGACAACCTAAACTTACACCTACAGGAACTAGAAAAAGAACAAACAAAATTCAAGAACAGTAGAAGGCAGAAAATAATAAAGAGTAGAGCAAAAATAAACAAAATAGAAACTAAAACCACAACAGAACAGATCAGTAAAACCAAGAAGTGTTTCTCATAAAAGATCAACAAAATTGATAAACCTTTAGAGAGAGAGAAGACTCAAATTAGAAATGAAACAGGAGAGGGTGTCTGGGTGGTTCAGTTAGTTGAGCATCTGACTCTTAATTTGGGCTCAGGTTATTATCTCAGGGCCATGAGATCAAGCCCTATATTGGGCTCTATTGCTGGGCATGCAGCCTTTTTGAGATTCTCTCTCTCCGTCTTCTTCTGTCCCTCTCCCAACTCAAGCTCATGCTCACTCTCTCTCAAATATTTTTAAAATCCTTGAAATAAAACAAAGAAATGAAAGAGGAGAAATAACAATCAACAATATAGAAATTAAGCATTATAAGAGATTATTATAAAAAATTATATGCCAACAAATTGGACAACCTAGAAGAAAGGGGTAAATTCCTAGAAACTTATAACTTCCCAAAATTGAATCACAATGAAACAGAAAATTTGAACAGAGCAATTGCCAACAAGGAAATTGAATTCATAATAAAAAAAAATTTAAAAATAGGAGTGCCTGGGTGTCTCCATTGGTTAAGTGTCTGCCTTTGTCTCAGGTTATGATCCCAGGGTCCTAGTATCGAGCTCCCAAACTAAAAGATAACCCATTGAATGGCAGAAGATATTTGCAAATGACATATATGATAAAGATTTTGTATCTGAAATAAAGAATTTACACAGCTCAACACCAAAAAAAAGGCCCAAATAATCCAATTAAAAATGAGCAGAAGACATAAACAGACATTTCTCCAAAAAAAAAAAAAAACAAAAACAAAAAACAAAAAAACATACAAATGGCCAACAGACACATGAGAAGATGCTCGACATTACTAATTCTCAGGGAAATGAAAATCAAAACCACAACCAATATCAGCTTATTCCTGTCAGAATTGCTAAAATAAATGATATAGCAATGTCTCTTCTTTACTTCATTCTGCTTTTACTTAACATCTTATAACATACCATATAATTTATTTAATTGTTATGTTTACTGTTGGTTGTCTGTCTTCCCTGACTAGAAGGTAGAGTCTACAAGAATAGTAAATTCTTTCTGTTTTGTTCATTGGTGTATCTTGTGTCTAGAACAGCGCTTTATACAAGTTAACTGTTCAATAAATATTTTTGGGTGAATTAGTACATTAATTAGTACATCTATTTGTTCTTATATCAATAAATAATAATAAGCATTTGAGCAACTGTTCATGACAGTTTAATTAAATATTTCTTGCCTGAGTGGCTCAGTAGGTTAAGCATCTTACTCTTGATGTTGACTTACATCAATATCTGAGAGTTGTTAGATCAAGCTTGCATCAGGCTCCACACCCTGCTTAAGATTCTCTCTCCCTCACCTTCTACTCCCCCCAACTCCCACCCCTGCTCTCATGTGCACCTGTGTGTGTGTTCACTCTCTCTCATAAATAAATAAATAAATAAATAAATAAATAAATAAATAACATAAAAACATAAATAATGCTGTTGTTTATTAAATGCTTATCATGTACCAAACACTTCAACAGTTTACGAAATTTACCTATAATTCTGATTTTTTTTTTTTTTTTTTTTTTTTTTTTTTTTTTTTTGTGATAGTCATACAGAGAGAGAGAGAGAGGCAGAGACACAGGCAGAGGGAGAAGCAGGCTCCATGCACCGGGAGCCCGACGTGGGATTCGATCCCGGGTCTCCAGGATCGCGCCCTGGGCCAAAGGCAGGCGCCAAACCGCTGCGCCACCCAGGGATCCCCTATAATTCTGATTTTAAAAAGAAAACCTGAAAGTGAGGTTTTACTATCAACAATTAACAGATGAATAAACAAAAGAATCCAAGAAGTTATTATGGATTAGAGCCAGATCTAGCTCCAAAATTTAATGCTCTTTCTGCTACAATATGCTGCTTCTGCTTTCAGCTTATTTGTTTCACCCCCTTTCTGGAAATGCAGAGTTAATACTCTGTAATACTTTTGTAATCCAAAATCATAGCGATGAATTTATTTTCATCTTTTGTCTAATTCCTTTTCTACCACAAAACCATTATCCAAACTGCTGATTATGTCTCCACATGTCAAAGAAAGAAGTGTCAGTCCACACATTTTCCACAGGAGTCACGTCAGAAGAAAATATTGTCAAAAATTAAATATTAGGTCAGAAAGAAGAAAATTCAACGTAGACTTTTAAACATCAGTGAAGCTGAAAGGTAGCGCATCCTTATTAGGAGAAAAATTTTTATTTCTCCATCTTGCTTCAGAATAGAAAAATGAGGCAGATATATTTTGTCAAATTCTGTAATTTCCAAAACTAAAAATGTCTTTCATGGCTGAAGGCCCAGCAATGTTAAAACTTTAAAGATTTGAATATTGAATGTATCAAGCAATCCTTTTAAAAATGTTTAACTCTTCTCACTACATACATTTTACTTCATATAGTCTGCAATTAAGAATGAAATGAAGTAAAAATATAAAAAGAATGAAATGAAATATAAAGGATTCATTATGAACTCATTTTCAGGATTAACTGTTAAATAAAATCTTTTCTTACATAGTTGTTAAAATTGTCAAATATGACCTGATTATTCTAATCTTGTCCAGTGACAACTTGACAAACAATTTGAGAAGGTTGTACCTTAATTTTTTTTTAATTTTATGTTCTATGCAATAGAACTTTCCCAATTGGCAAGCTAAGCAACAGCATAGATAAAACTAGGGTTAAAATATATGCTATATATATATTTTTTAAGATTTTATTTATTCATGAGAGACAGAGAGGCAGAGACACAGGCAGAGGGAGAAGCAGGCTCCATGCAGGGAGCCTGACATGGGACTCGATTCCGGGTCTCCAGGATCAGGCACCGGGCTGAAGGTGGCGCTAAACCACTGAGCCACCTGGCATATATATGTTTATAGCAATAAGAAATATGGACGTGAACATAAATGGATTATTTTGTGTAACACTTTAACTATTAAATAATTCTATATGCCTGAATTCAAAATTTATATATGGATATATTTATTAACATCTCATTTCCCTACAGTACTTTTTAAAGATCTTATTTGTTTGTTTGTGTTTGTTTGTTTGTTTGTTTGTTTAGATAGCACAAGCAGGGGAAAGGGCAGAGTGAGGAGTGAGCGAAGCCTCCTCACTCCTCCTTCACTTCCTTTGGAAGCAGACTCCACACTGAGCACAGAGCTCCACGTGGGGCTCAATTTCACAACCCTTAGATCATGACATGAGCCAAAATCATAAGTTGAATGCTTAACCAACTGAGCCACAGTGACACCCCAATCGTATTTTTAAAACACAGAACTGGCAAGGTGCTAACATTTAACTAGTAAGTAACACATAACGAAATTTTTTGAGTTTGCTCATAAAGAACCCATAAACCTTAACATCATTTAACGTCATGTCATGCTATTAATGTTTAATATAAAAATAATATTTTAATTAAGGTAATTAACTTGTTCCTTAAAATATTTTTCATTTAAGCCAATGCTCTAAATTATGAAAATTTAAAATAGTTTCATGAATATAACTGCAAATGTGAAAAAATGGTTTAACATTTAAAAGATTAATTAACACACTATGCACTACAGATAGATGAAACTTTTTGGACTTCTCCCTTTCTACTTCTTACCTGTAAGGCTTAAGAAAAAAGAAAACTGGGGATCCCTGGGTGGCTCAGCAGTTTGACGCCTGCCTTCGGACCAGGGCGTGATCCTGGAGTCCCGGGATCGAGTCCCACATTGGGCTCCCTGCATGAAGCCTGCTTTTCCCTCTGCCTGTGTCTATGCCTCTCTCTCTCTCTCTCTCCCTCTCTGTCTCTCGTGAATAAATAAATGAAATCTTTAAAAAAAAAAAAAAGAAAAAGAAAACTAATTTTTACTTTTATTTAACTTTGTAATGTGTGACTCCTGCTCCCCAGCCAGGTAGTCAACCTCATGAAAGCAAATGTTTTATATTCATTATATATCCAGCAGTCAGCCTTATGTCTTACATATAGCAGCACTCAGTAAAAAGGAAATGGGAAAACAGAGAAGGAAAGAAGAAAAACAATAGGAAAATTGGTCTCATTGTGAAGTTAAAAGAAAGAGCATTAGCTCTCATTCAGTCAACCACAATTTACTATTATGCCAGCTACTATGTTGGGATCTAAAGTCTTATAATCTGCTGACCTGAAAAGTTTGCTTAATCTAAATATTAGTTTCACTATCTGTAAAACGGGATGGATAATGGACTGGTGAGAAGATTTAATGAGGCAAACTATAGAAAGCACTGTAAACTTCATAAAAACTATACACATACAAAGATAATGATGAACTAGCTACAATTCTATAGACATGATAATGAAAAGGAAACTAGTAGTTTAACAGATAAAGATAAATTTTCCAAGTTCTTATAAAAGAACAGAAAAGTAGAAAAAGATATCATGAGAAGAGATGTCTGAAATAAACACTCATCTTGCATTCCTCAAATAATTATTGTATACTTAAGGTGGAGGCAATTTGAAACAAAAGTGAAATCCATCAAGACATCGTGGTATAGTGAAGATGGTCCAGTAAAGTATATAACATTTGAGGGCAATAAATCTTATACCACTGTGGAAATATTTATTGTTCATGAGGTCCCTTTCAGTTCTAAAAGTTTTGATTCCACTGACAAATAGTTTCTATCAGTAATATTGTAAAAGTAGATACGGAAGCAGATGATAGCCATGGATGGGTATTTTAGCAAACAAATATTATTTGAAAGAGGGAGAATATGACATAAAAGTGAAGATAAAACCTTTGAATAAACTGAATCAGGATAGAAAGAAGAGAAGAAAAATGGAAGGAAGGAAGGAAGGAAGGAAGGAAGGAAGGAAGGAAGGAAGGAAGGAGGAATGGAGAGAGGAAGAGAAAGAATGAAACTTGAGTATTCTCCCTAACCTTTGAGTTATCCTCAGCCTAGAAGGTTAAGAGAATTTTTTCAAAGGCATATGAACTACCAGAAAATGAGAGCCTTCCTTATTCTTTATGGGTGCTATAATGTGTGAAGTGCTAAAAATTAATTCATCCTAAATTCTGGAATTTCAGTATACTGCTTCCTATCTGAGAAAGCCTCTTTTAATCTTCTGATTTATTGAACACATATCAAATTCTCAAAATTAAGAAGGACTTCAAAATATAAAATAAGGATGAATTTTTTATTATAAGAAGAGAATTAAGTCCTTCAATATATTTTCTTTTTAATCTATAATCCTCTATAATTTTATAAAATATTAATACATAATTAACAATTTATAAATCCCAAAATTGCTCATCTTCATATTCTCCTGAGTAGAATCTTCCCCTCCCCATCCTAATTTTTAATTATTAAAAATCATGGTGCACCACGGTGGCTCAGTTGGTTAAGCATCTGCCTTCAGCTCAGGTCATGATCTCAGGGTCCTGGGATGGAGCTCCTCTTCAGGTTCCCTGCTCAGCGGGGAGCCTGCGTCTACATCTCCTTCTCCCTCTGCTCTCTCCCTGTTCTCTCTCTTTCCCAAACAAATAAATAAATAAAATCTTCTTTAAAAATCCTAAAATTTGGTTTCAGTTCTACATGTTTCACATAAATCTCCCTCCCCAGCCAGAATCAATCTTTCACATATCTGCACCTCCATAACACTCAGATTGCTTATTCTGTTCTGCATTATTTGTCAATACATTTTTCTCTTTAATTAGATTAAAACTTTGTATTTTGTAACTCTCATTGTACTTACCAAGTGCTTTGTATATCAGATCTTCAAAGAATGTTTATTCAATAGAATGATGTGCTTTATCTATTTTAATCTAACAATAGGGATCCCTGCATGGCGCAGCGGTTTGGCACCTGCCTTTGGCCCAGGGCGAGATCCTGGAGACCCGGGATCGAATCCCACATTAGGCTCCCGGTGCATGGAGCCTACTTCTCCCTCTGCCTGTGTCTCTGCCTCTCTCTCTCTCTCTGTGACTATCATAAGTAAATAAAAATTAAAAGTAAAAAAAGGAATGTTTAAAAAAAATCTAACAATATTTTGTATTTTCTTTCAAATTTACCAATATTCACTAGAGGGCACATGATGAGATGAGCACTGGGTGCTATACTATATGTTGGCAAATTGAATTTAAATAACATTTTTTAAAAGTTTACCAATATGCACTATTTTTCTATGCCTAAAGATTACTAAGCATTTTGTAAATTTGTTTCATTTCAAGTATAATCTCAGTTACTTTCATAATTCTATCCCAATTTAAAACTTTTCTCCTTGTTGTACTATCCTTGTAAGAAAAAGCTGTTAAGCAAAGGAACTTTACATCCAAGTTTTAAAAAATTCCCAAGCAGTTTTCGAAGACACATAGGAATGTGTTAGCCATAGCTAACATAAAATGAGTTTGAGTCAAAAACTAGAAAGAATTGCAAAAGTGAGAGTTTTCTCCCTTCTGTTGTTAGGAATTTATGATGTCACTCTTATGATAAAAAAGGAAAACTGAGCAAATATATTTTTTAATTAAAGTGAAGTTCAAAAGTACTATATACAACAATGTGAATGTACTTGATGCCACTGAAATCATTATAAATCATTAAAATGGTAAATTTGTACTAAGTATATTTTACTGGAATAAAAAACCATTATATACTCCTTTTTAATAATTTATGTTAAAAGAACTTCCATGGCCCTTAGCACCATATATTACACATATTAAAATAAATTGACCCAAATATGTTTAGTGTTTAACTTGTTTCTTAATAAATATTGTGAAAAGTCCTCAAAATGGATGAGAGATCTAAATGTGAGACAAGAGTCCATCAAAATCATAGAAGAGAACACAGGCAACACCCTTTTTGAACTCGGCCACAGTAACTTCTTGCAAGATACATCCACAAAGGCAAAAGAAACAAAAGCAAAAATGAACTATTGGGACTTCATCAAGATAAGAAGCTTTTGCACAGCAAAGGATACAGTCAACAAAACTCAAAGACAACCTACAGAATGGGAGAAGATATTTGCAAACGACATATCAGATAAAGGGCTAGTTTCCAAAATCTATAAAGAACTTATTAAACTCAACACCAAAGAAACAAACAATCCAATCATGAAATGGGCAAAAGACATGAAGAGAAATCTCACAGAGGAAGACATGGACATGGCCAACATGCACATGAGAAAATGCTCTGCATCCCTTGCCATCAGGGAAATACAAATCAAAACCACAATGAGATACCACCTCACACCAGTGAGAATGGGGAAAATTAACAAGGCAGGAAACAACAAATGTTGGAGAGGATGCGGAGAAAAGGGAACCCTCTTGCACTGTTGGTGGGAATGTGAACTGGTGCAGCCACTCTGGAAAACTGTGTGGAGGTTCCTCAAAGAGTTAAAAATAGACCTGCCCTACGACCCAGCAATTGCACTGTTGGGGATTTACCCCAAAGATTCAGATGCAATGAAACATCGGGACACCTGCACCCCGATGTTTCTATCAGCAATGGCCACAATAGCCAAACTGTGGAAGGAGCCTCGGTGTCCATCGAAAGATGAATGGATAAAGAAGCTGTGGTTTATGTATACAATGGAATATTACTCAGCAATTAGAAACGACAAATACCCACCATTTGCTTCAACGTGGATGGAACTGGAGGGTATTATGCTGAGTGAAATAAGTCAATCGGAGAAGGACAAACAGTGTACGTTCTCATTCATTTGGGGAATATAAATAATAGTGAAAGGGAATATAAAGGAAGGGAAAAGAAATGTTGGGAAATATCAGGAAGGGAGACAGAACATAAAGACTCCTACCTCTGGGAAACGAACTAGGGGTGGTGGAAGGGGAGGAGGGCGGGTGTTGGAGGGGAATGGGTGACAGGCACTGAGGTGGACACTTGACGGGATGAGCACTGGGTGTTTTTCTGTATGTTGGTAAATTGAACACCAATAAAAATTAATTTAAAAAATAAATAAATAAATATTGTGAAAAGTAAATATTAAAAACATATGCTAGACTTCAATGCATAAAGTATTCCTCAGCCCAAGCTTCATAGGTAAGATCTCTTAAGACATGAGGTCCTATTTGTAATCTTCTCACTCATAGCTATAAGGGATTAAGTAGCCTCTTTCTAAAATATTAATAATAGTTATAATAATTACGTGCTATCTATGTACCAGAAGCTGTGGTAGACATTTCATGTACAATATCTCTAACATTAGTCCCATGAAAAGCAATCAAATAACCCCTACTCCATTCCCCTAGTCCTCATCATCACAAACATTACAGCTATTGAAACTCTTTTTTAAATCTAGGTATGGAAAATGTCACATCCATAGGATTGTCTTCATAACAGTCTTCAGAAAATCTGAGCAACCATTTTTATGGTCTATCCTTTATTATTGATACTGAATAAGAATTAAGTTAAGAGAGAATTATTTACAAATTAGGCCCAAGTCATTCTGTGGGTAGATTCTCTTTAAAAACAAAAAAATGGGGATCCCTGGGTGGCGCAGCGGTTTGGCGCCTGCCTTTGGCCCAGGGCACGATCCTGGAGACCCGGGATCGAATCCCACGTCGGGCTTCCGGTGCATGGAGCCTGCTTCTCCCTCTGCCTGTGTCTCTGCCTCTCTCTCTCTCTCTCTCTCTCTATGTGACTATTATAAATAAAAAAAAAAAAATCTTTTGAAAAAAAAAATGCCTGCTGTATAGAAAGAATGATGATTAATAAGCTCTGAGCTTTACAACAAAGAGAATTCATAGAAATGAGATCATTTGTTCAGTTCCAGACTCATAATATGCTCTCAATAAGTATAAATTGAAGGCAGCCAAGGTGGCTCAGTGGTTTAGTGCCGCTGTCAGCCCAGGGCCTGATCCTGGAGACCCAGGATCGAGACCCATGTCGGGCTCCCTGCATGGAGCCTGCTTCTCCCTCTGCCTGTGTCTCTGCCTCTGTGTGTGTGTGTGTGTGTCTCATGAATAAATAAAATCTTTAAAAAAAATAAGTATAAATTGAGGGCATAAATAAATGAATGAATTAGGAAACATAATATTCTTCATATTTGGGATCCCCATATTTGGGATCCCTGGGTGGCGCAGCGGTTTGGCACCGGCCTTTGGCCCAGGGCGCGATCCTGGAGACAAGGAACAAGTCCCATGTCGGGCTCCCAGTGCATGGAGCCTGCTTCTCCCTCTGCCTGTGTCTCTGCCTCTCTCTCTTTCTCTGTGTGTGACTATAATAAATAAATAAATAAATAAATAAATAAATAAATAAATAAATTTAAAATTAAAAAAATATTCTTCATACTTGAGATAGTTGAAAGATAATGGGTACCTGGGTAGCACACTCAGTTCAGCATCTGACTTGGGCTCAGGTTCTGATCTCAGGGTCCTGGGAGGGAGCCCCCCTTGGGCTCTGTACTCAGCAGAAACTGTTTCTCCCTCTCCCTCTTCCTGCACCCCCCTCCTGCTCATACTCTCTCTCTCAAATAAATAAATAAAATATTTTTTAAAAAGATAACAACTAATCTTTATTCTTTTTCTTTTTCATCATCCTTTACTAGCAAAAAAACCTGCTAAAATGTCTAAAAATATTACACATTCATTGTTTTTTTACATTTAATGTTGTTCCTTCTTTATAGTTCTCCTTTTATTTCTAATGAGCAACCCACAGGGTATTTCATCTGCAGAACAACAGAATATCAGAAGTTATTTTAGTGATTACAATATGCCAAATGAAGAAACATCTGAAAGCCAAATGAGGCTATATGACATATTCAGGATCATGCAGAGAAAGTCAGAACAAAATCTCAAGTCTCTGAACTATTCTTTTAGCTCTTTAGTGGGTTTTGCCTCTTAGATTTTGTTAGCTAAATTTGTATGCTCTCTAAATCAGGAACCATGATACATACATGGTTACCCCACACATATTTAGCAAAGTGCTAGACAATTACTCAGTCTAAATACATACTTGATGATAATTAACATCCAAGTAGTCACAGACGGGAATTACTAATAGTATTCTAATGTCCACACAGCACATCACAGAGCATTCATTATACAAGATATCACAAGAGTGACACAATAAAATATTCCCTTATATTCGTTAGTGCTTTCTATTTCCACTTCTAAAAATTTCCCAAGCCTAGCAGAGACTTTTACAGCACCATCTTAATGTTGACCATTTAGTCTCTGATGCATTTTGGCTCCTAAGGGCAGCTGTTGCTAACAAAATGAAAGATAAAACCTCCTTTGTAACCATTTTATCATAGCTTAAAATGCTTTGAAATGGCTCTGTTCAGAAAAGCTTTTGTTAATGTTGACTGTAGTTCCTTTGAAGGCTCCCCGTAAGGAAAATCTATGAGAAAAACTTTCAGAAGTTGATAGGTGGACAGAGCCACAATTTAAAGTGAACTATAATTACTGCCTTTTTTCCTAAAAGAAATGTAATGATAGAAGGGAAGGCTTAAAACATTTGGGACTTAAGTCTTTTGCTAGAAAAGTTAAGATTATAGGAATCTTAAATGCATATTGCTAGATGAGAGAAACCAGTCTGCAAATACATGCAATTCCATCTATATGATATTTTGGAAAGGGCAAAACTATAAATATAGTAAAAATATGAGTGGTTGTCTCTATTTGAGCGGGGAGGGGGTGAAGAGGGATGAATAGGTGGAGCAGAGGGAATTTTTAGGGCAGTGAAATGATTATGATGCTGTAAAGGTGGACATGGCATCATGCATCTGACAAACCTCAAAATTGTAGAACACAAATTGAACTCTAATGTAAACTGAACTTTAGATAATAATAATGTTTCAGTGGGTGCCTGGGTGGCTCAGTCAGTTAAGTGTCTGCCTTTGGCTCAGGTCATGATTCCAGAGTCCTGGGATGGAGCACCTCCATTAGGCTCTCTGCTCAGTGGGAAGCTTGCTTCTTCATCTCCCTCTGCTCCTCCCCCTGCTCCTGCTTTCTCTCTCTCTTTCTCTCAAATAAATAAA
This sequence comes from Vulpes vulpes, assembly GCF_048418805.1. NCBI lineage: Eukaryota > Metazoa > Chordata > Mammalia > Carnivora > Canidae > Vulpes > Vulpes vulpes. Next base: position 98,941,280 of record NC_132787.1, on the reverse strand, counting down.
ATCTTTAAAATAAATAAATAAATAAATAAATAAATAAATAAATAAATAAATAAAATAATATAGCAATACTGGTTCACAATGCACACAATGCAACTGTGTGCATGCTCTGTCTCTCAAATAAATAAATAAATCTTTTAAAAAAGAATATATTCTGACTCATACTTGCATTTAATGAATACTAGGTTTTTAAAATTAGTTATACAATTGAAATTTGAATTTGAGAAAAACATAATTTGGTACAAAACCATAGATTTGGTATGGTAGATGATCTCATGAAAATTGAAGAGGTTTCTAAAGACAATAAAACAGAAGTAAAGAGCAAAGGGCTATGGACTAAACTTTGTAGTTTGCTTCTAAGATGCAGGAAGTAAAGGAACTAGTATGGTCAGAGAAATAAGTGGTGGTACATCATAACAAACTGAAGGTTTCAAGGTTGGAGGGCAACTAGCAATCCAAAAAAAATTTTTTTTAATGCAAACTAGAGGTACCTGGGTTGCTCAATGGTTGAGCACCTGCCTTTGGCTCAGGGCGTGATCCCAGAGTCCCAGGATTGAGTCCCACATCAGTCTCCCTGCATACAGCTTCTCCTCTGCCTCTCTCTCTGTGTCTTTCATGAATAAATAAATCTTAAAAAAAAAATAAATGAATGAATGAATGAGTAAATAAATAAATAAATACAAACTAAAAAATAGTCAAAATCCTCAGTGACTCTTAAGTGTTCTTTCCGGGGGCACCTGGGTGGCTCAGTCAGTTAAGCACCTGACTTTGACTCACGTCATGATCTTGGGGTCCTGGGATCAAGCCCCATGTCGGGCTCCATACTCAGGAGGAAGTCAGCTTGTTCCTCTGCCTCTCCTCCTGTTCATGCTCTCTCTCTCAAATAAATAAAATCTTCAAAAAAAAAAAAAAGGAGCATTCTTTCTGGTCAAAGGAAGCAGAGTAAGGCAAAGAAAGATAAAGACTGTAAGGAGAGAACAAAGGGGCATGTGTACACACACACACACACAGTTGTAAACTTACAAAAGAAATGAGTAGGAATTAAGCTACTGGATGGAAAGCAATGAAATAAAGGAGAAATTGGAATGGCAATTAGCCAGGCAGCAGACTCGATCACAAAGATTTTTTTAAGAAGGAGACATATGGATTATGTGATTAATCATGTTACAAAACTATATTTACTGAAATGTAAATCTAAGTGTTATGTTAAAGTAGAATTAAGAATATTTTTAAAGTTAAAAGTCAGAATCTCTCAAATTGCTTTAAAAATAACAAAAATTTAGTCAAAATATCAAATTCACTAAACACATTAGACTTCAAGTTTCAGTTTCTTTAGCATTAAAATGTTTTTCTCCTTTTAATCTTAAATTTTTAACCTGTTGGAATTCATAAATTACTGAATTTATTAAGAATTCTATAAGTATAAGTATAAAGACAAATAAAAATACTTTATATGCTTATTAATAATATGTTATTGTTCCATGGAAATATATAGGGGAAAGGAATTGTTAACCATTATTTCCTCCACTGAGGGAAATCGGAGAACTAAGTATCAAAAGGGAACCAGTTATATTTACTGGTTTTTTTTTTAATTCTTTGCACTTTGTATCATGTCTAGATATTAACTTTTCAAAAATAAATAATGTTTAAAAAATAAAGTTTAGGGATATCTGCAATGCTCAACTGGTTAAGTGTCTGCCTTTGGCACAGGTCATGACTATGGGGTCTTGGGATCCAGCCCCAGAGCACTGAGCAGGAAGCCTGCTTCTCTCTTCCCTCTGCTGTTCCCCCTGTTTGTGCTCTCTCTATCACATACATAAATAAAATCTTAAAAAATAAATAAAGTTTCAAAGATTGTTTAAAAGGTAAATATAAAACTAAAAAGGCAAAAAAAATAAAAGTAATAGCTCTTTTCTACTAATACAAAAGAAGTAAGTAAATAGAAAATTTGGGTTAATTATCCTGACTTTACAAAGATTTTTGAATAGAATCAGAGATATGACATTGAATTTTGAGAAATATCTTTATAATTTAGTTTTCAAGATTATACCTCTATATTTTACTTTAACTGATTTTTCTTTTCATTAGAAAAAAGAAAAGCATCTAAAATTCTGACAAGTTAATGGCTAAATTTCTGAAGAAAGATACATAGTTACTGTTCTAGATCCAAGCTTTGTTTTCACATATTTAAAAACACCTTTGAATTCCAGGAGGGCACACAGTTATATGCCTCAAGAAGAAAAGAAGAAAAGTTCAATCAGAGTAATGCATTTAAGGCATACTCTTGTTTGGCACTGTTCTTGTTTTCAACTAGCATTTATTATGTCAAGCACCTACGAAGTGGGAATGCAGTAATAAACAAAATAGGAAATGCTTTTGCCCTCAGAGTTTAAAAATCTAGTGGGGATCGCTTCTTGGCCTTTTGGCTAAGATCAAGTGTAAACATCTAGTGGGAAAGGCAGACAATAAATAAAATAAGTAAGTAAAAGACATAGTATGTTCATAGCAAAACATTGAGGAGGAAAAGATAAAAGCAGGGAAGGGGCATATAAATTTTAGTAGGAAGAAAAAGCCAGAAGACAAAGCCACACTAACAAGGTGACATTTAAGTAGAGTTCAAGGAAGAGTAATACAGAGCAAGCTATACAGATACCTTAGAGACAAACATTTCAGGAAAAACAAGTGAAAAGTCCCTGAGGCAAGGATATTCCTAATGTATCCAAGAAACAGCGAAGTCAGCTGGTTTCAGTAGAATGAACAAAGGGAAAATAGTAGAGAAGGCTTTAGGGAAGTAAGAGAGATCATTGTCAGATCATTACACATAAAAGTAAGAATCATTTTTTTCCTGAGTAAGATGGAAAGGCTTTAGAAGGTTTTGAGCAGAGCTGAGATATGTTATGACATATTTTAAAGAATCATTGTGGCTAATGTGCTTAGACTGAAGGGCAGCAAGTACAGAAGCAAGGAAACCAACTAGGACTCTGTTGCAATCATCCTGGCAAGAGAAACTAACAGGATTTGCTCATGGGTCAGCTACAGGTTATGAGAAAAAAAAAAAAGTGTCAGGGATGACTCCAAGATTTCTAAGCTGAGTAACTGAATGAATGAGGTGACCATTTACTGAAATGAAAAGCCCTGGAAGAGTTTGGGTTAAGTTTGAGACACCTATTTAGACATCACAGAGAAGATGCTCAATACACAGTTATGAGTCAAGTACAGGGAACAAGTTCCAGTACTTCCCTTTTTTAAAAAAGATTTTATTTATTTATTTATTTACTTACTTATTTATTTATTTATTTATTTGAGAGAGAGAGTAAGCAAGTGAGCATGAACAGGGTGAGGGGCAGAGGGAAAGAATCTCTGCTTAGCACAGAGCCAGACTTGGGGCTTGATGCCACAACCCTGAGATCATGACCTGAGCTGAAACCAAGAGTGGGTCACTCAACCAATTGAGTCCAGGCACCCCACCCCATACTTCCCTTAAAAAAAAATAAAATATGTACTTCAAAATTGCAAAAATTAATAAAATTACAGAAATATTATAGTCATAGAGACTTTAGATCATGAGTTTATTCTTTGCCCGTAGCCTAGATAGACAGAATAGTTTAGGACTATTTCTTGAGAATTTGCTGTTTTAGCAACTGCCTGTGCTTTAAAAGCAAACAAACAAAAAGCACATGAAATAGGAGTATCTGGCAAGCGTAGTTTCAAACAATAATGTATTTTACACAAAGTGAAGAAACTATGATCTGGAACCCTTCTGACATCTTTATATCCTAGTCCTCTTAGCCCAAAGGATCATTTTTTAGTAGTATACACCACCACAAATCATTATATGCCTATGTAAGTGTGTGATGTCTGTTATTTAAAAAATTTCCCAAAATGATGGCTGACTCTCTAAATATCTTTTTATGTGGCAATTTAAATGGAACTAAAGATCAGCTTCACTATACATTTTGTTTTACATTTTGCTTAACTAAGTAAGATTAAATGGATATTAACTCATTTTTTATACTTCAGGTACTATCAACTTTTTCAAGTTGATATAATACAATGCTCTGCTTTTCTTTCTCATGCTCACTGTTATACCTCCAGAAGCTTGTTATTTTAAACTGAAGTAGCACAGAGATTTATTCTAATGTTAAATAAAAGCAACTATTTTTTAAGTGGCTTTCCATCCTTTAAATATTTTTCTTCTGATCTGAAAGCATTCAACTTTTACATTTTACAAACAAAGATGAAAAGAACAAAGTGGAAGGAGAATGGATTTCTATGTAAAATGTCTTCTGCCAAAAGCCCCCAGTGCAGCCTCTCCAAACCTGGCTATAAAGACACAAAAACAGGGACACCTGGGTGGCTCAGTGGTTGAGCGTCTGCCTTCGGCTCAGGCCATGATCCCAGGATCCAGTATCGGGTCCCACATCAGGCTCCTTGCAGAAGTCTGCTTCTCCCTCTGCCTGTGTCTCTGCCTCTCTCTCTCTCTTTCTCTGTCTCTGTCTCTCATGAATAAACAAAATCTTAAAAAAAAAAAAAAAGACACAAAATGTTAAGAGCTAAAATGTTACCTCCCCTCCTAGCCTCCAATTTTCTAATTCCAGAGACAAGAACTCCCAGAACTAGGCAGGAAGGGGAAGGTGATGTCTGTTTGTGTGTACATAAACGTGTGTTTGGATAGGAAGTACTGGAGGAAGGGGTACTTAAGTAATAACACTAGCAGGAGCGAGTTTTGCATTTGGAGAGATGTAGTCTTCCCCAAGGTGTGAGGAGCATAAACTTACACATAGTTCAGAGTATGACAAAACTAGCAGTGGTTATAAGTTTTGTGAAACTGAATAAAAGAAACCTCAGTTAAAATGGAGTCAGTGGGGTGCCTGGGTGGCTCGGTTGGTTAAGTGACCAACTAGGTTCCCACTCAGGTCTTGATTTCATGGGTCTCAGGATCCAGCCTCACAGCAGGCTGCATGCTCAGCAGGGAGACTGCTTGAGAGTCTCTCCCTCTGCCATTCCCTCCACTGTGCTCTTCCCCCACTCTCTCTGTAAAATAAATAAATCTTAAAAAGAGAGAGAAAGAGAGAGAGAGAGAGAGAGTAAGGAGGCCAGAAGGGAAAGATCCTTTATGCCTTACTCCTGGTTATCAGTTGTGAATCTCAACAGTAAGAGCTTATCTTGCATTCCCAATGGAGAGAAGCCTGTATTTTACTACCCTTGTAGGAGGAAGAAAAATTTTCTCCTTGCCAACAAGAGCCTAGACAAGAGGGGATTCCTGGGTGGCTCAGCGGTTTGGCGCCTGCCTTTGGCCCAGGGCGCGATCCTGGAGACCCAGGATCAAGTCCCGCATCGGGCTCCCGGCATTGAGCCTGCTTCTCCCTCTGCCTGTGGCTCTGCCTCTCTCTCCTCACTCTCTCTCTTTCTCTATCTCTCTTTGTCTATCATAAATAAATATTTAAAAAAAAAAAAAAGCCTCGCCAAGAAGAGACAGCTACAACTTGCCAATAAAAAGCCATTACAGGGCAGCCGGGTGGCTCAGCGGTTTAGCGCCGCCTTCAGCCCAGGGCGTGATCCTGGAGACCAGGGATCAAGTCCCACGTCAGGCTCCCTCATGGAGCTTGCTTCTCCCTCTGCCTGTGTCTCTGCCTCTCTCTCTCTCTCTCTCTCTCTCTGTGTGTGTGTGTGTCTCTCGTGAATAAATAAATAAAATCTTAAGAAAAGAAAAGCCACTACACTTTGACTTCCCAGTTATCCCTGTGTACTTTTGTTTAAGATAGCCCCTTCCAACTTCTCTCTTTCCTCTATAAAACAGTGTTTCTTGCCTCTGTTCTCCAGACTTGCCTATAATTTTGCCATAGCATGCATGTCTTGAATTGCAATTCTCTGCTATTCCCAAAAAACTCCATTTTGTTAAGTTTCTACACCATTTAATTAAAGAAAGGATGGAAGTATCTATAAAAGGCTTCTAAATATTAAAAAGAAGACTGGAAGCACATAATTTTGCCTTTGAGAAATAGATAGGAGAACAAAATTCAATATTCACACACAGCAACAGAGAAAGGGGAGAAGGACCATGGTTTGTCCAGATAAATCTTTTGTGATGAGATCTGCCTTGTATAAAGATAAAAGAAAAAAATCCAAATGGGGCTTATAAAAAGAAGAAAAATGAGATAGATGAGGACCCTTGTAGGAAAAAAGTAACAGAAACATTTTCATAAGACTCCAAGAATAGGCATATTCCTGGAACTAGTCTAATTCGTTGTCCAAGAAAATTTTCAAGAAAACGTCAACCACTCTAAATAGTTATTAATCATTGAGTAGTAACTATGTGTCAGAACATTATAATTCATTATTGAGAAGTTACCAAGTATCAGAGCTATTATACATAATGTATATTAGCTCATTTAAACTTCACAATGACCCCTTGAGCTTTTGTTATCCCCTTTTTATTTTTTTAAGATTTTATTTATTTTATTTATTTCACGAGCGGCACAGAGAGAGAGGCAGAGACACAGGCAAAGGGAGAAGCAGGCTCCATGTAGGGAGCCTGATGTGGTACTCAATTCTCAGGGCTCAGGGATCATGCCCTCAGCTGAAGGCAGATGCTCAACCACTGAGCCACGGAGATGTCCGTATTATCCCCTTTTTAGATAGGATGACTTGCCCAACGTCATAAACTATTAAGAATTCTAAAGGGGGCCCCTAGGTGACCCAGCAGTTTAAGCATTTGACTTCCGCTCAGGTCAGAATCTCAGGGTGGCTCCTTCCTGCTCAGCCGAGAATCTGCTTGTTCCTCTGCCTCTTCCTCCACTTATGCTTTCTTTCTTTCTTTCTTTCTTTCTTTCTTTCTTTCTTTCTTTCTTTCTTTCTTTCTTTTTCTTTCTTTCTTTCTCTCTCTCTCTCTCTCAAGTAAATAAAATCTTTAAAAAAGGAATTCAAAAGGACAAAAGTATTATGAGCTGGTGTAGAAATTCATTCATTAATTCCATATTTTATGGATACTCACAAAGGGCAGGTACTTGTAAGTTCTTGGGATCTATTAGTAGGTGGAGAGGAAACAATCTTGCCTTCAAGGAACTTGCATTCATTATAGCAAGATATTTATGGTGTTTGAGAAGGTGGTGAGTTCTACGGGGGAAAAAAGAAATCAGAGCAAGATATTGAAGTTGGAAAGCATATGGTTGGAGAGTGGTAATTAAAGAATATAGCTGAGCTTGTGATATTTTTAGTGTATTTAGAACCATGGCTTGTAATAAGATAATTTAATCCAGTCACATATGTTTTGTGAATTGATACATTTAGTCTCCCTTCTGTATTGTATGCTTTGATTTTTAATGTTTCCTTGATGCCTCCTTTTTTCCTTACTTTTTGTTAAGTAATCCATTTTATTGTTATGTTACTTCTCTGTATAGTGTTTTGAAAAGTATTATTCTACTGATGGCTACCTTTACATTATGTATGTTCTCCATTTCTTCACCAATCTCAAGCAGAGAAAATAAGTTCCATAAGGCAGGATCTTATACATGTTTTCTTCTATATTCTATCTCTGAGCTTAACACATGGTAGTATTAAGATATAGCTGTTTTTTGAGTGAATAAATTAAGAGTAGGTATTAACTACACAATCCTAATTCTATTCTGGGGCCAAAGATAGACTCTAGAGGGAGAAATAAAAATTATAAAGTGAATGCAGAGAAAAGTAGGAAAGAATTCTTCAGGGAGTGCCTCTATCCCAGTCCTGACACTAATTTTGGTCCTTAAAAAACTTACCCATTATCTTTGCACCTCATTTTTCACTTGAAAAATAAGGGAAGTGGATTAAAGCAATGCTTTGCTACCTTTTTATGAATTACAGATCCTTTTGAGAAAACCTATAAAGGTTATCACTCTTCTCCATAAAAGCATTATACGCGTATATCATGAAAAATAATAAGTTGACATGTTTTATGAGATCATGTAAAGCCTTTAATGTATGTTTTGTAATATAATATGAAAACATCAATGAAATATTTTATAACAAGTAAAGGTAATTAGATCATTCACACATACACACAAACCCTCTCCATACTTCATAATAAATAAAGCTCAAAACTCCCAATCTCGGAGAAAGCATTTAACGAAAGTAACAGACAAAAGATTTATAAATTTTGTGGAATGTTTTGAAATATTAAAGTCCAGCATCTTCTTTTAAGTTCTCAAACATTTATTTCAGATAGGGATGAAGTTGTTTAAGCTTAGCTTTTCTTGACAAACCAATTCTGATTGGTCGACTGCATGTCTTAAGAGGTAGTACTCTTGAAATCCCATGTGAAAAATTACTACCTAAAATACAAGACAATAAAAGTACATGAGGAATAAAAATTACTTGTGGTTTCTAAGCTTAAAAAGTTTTACTTACTTATCATCATCTAGCAACATTTACTGAGTCACTGAGTGCTTTAACTGAATTAGTTTACTTAATCCTTTACTTAATCTCCATTTTTAAAATATGAAAACCTCAGCACATAAAAAGTTAAGTGACTTACCCACATAAAATAGCAACTAAATAAAATCAGCATTCCAGTCAGGCAGTCTGACTTAACAACAATAACAAAACTAGACAGTTAGCTTGATGTTGTAGCTTTAAAAACCAAATTATTTTACTATTAGAAGCTAAACAGTAAGCTATCCTGTTAATGATTTAATTTGGCTTCTAATAAAGATTATTATAAATAATAGTGTACAAATGTATTTCATCTATTATGAATAAAGGGAGAGCTCTGATTTTGAAATGTTTATTTAACATCATATTATCATACTCAACAAAGTTCAAAACATTTCATGGACAACAATGGGTTGACCAGACACATTAGATTAAATATTCTTGACACAGAAATTCCTCTAATTTTCAGAATGCATTTAAAAAAATAGTGAGGTCCAAATGTAAAGCTAAAAATGTATCAAGCTTTAAGCCAGCTTTAAGGAATTAGTATGAACCTTAATATAATAGCACATTTGAATAAAATGGTGTATTCAACCTAATAATAATTCTAACAAAAGATAAACAGCATAATTTCTACTAAGCTGAACCAATCTGTGTGTTTACCTATGTAAATATTAATGAAATAAAATACAAAGTTTAACTATATATAAATAGGGAGAAAACAACTTACCAGAAAAGTAGCTATAAATCAGTTTATGATACTTTTTCAACATTAAAAGGATAAAGTGAATTAGAAAAATAAGAGAAAAAGCATATTACAAATTTTTTCAGTTTTTAAAGAAAAAGGGATTGTCCAAATAAAACAATATTGTTGGATCCTTTCTGATACACTAGATTTGTTCACAAATTAGATAATTTCAGCAATTTATGCTAAGTGGACTTCTTCATTATGAGATTATTATTTCAGAACAAAGCCATGATTAGTCTATTTGATTAATTTTTCAAAGAATAGCTTTCCTCTTTCATGGTCCAATATGACGGATACTTCTGGTAATTTTGCAATGCATAGGAAATCACCAAACCAATTTGTATCAACAACAGGCCTTTGCAAAGCATATGCCCTTAAACAGACACCTAGTTGTGGCTTTGAGGACATGCTTCTTCATCTCCTTGGATTTTCTACCTCTTGTAAATAAGTTGTGATCCCTTTTCTTATTATTGTACACCAGATTGATTCATTACTTTGTATTACTTAACAATTCTAAACATTCAAGCACACTGCCAGAAATTATTCATTTTAAAAATCAGTGTTATGTTAACTAATTGATCTTAAAATAAGTTTAAAAATCAGTTTTAAAAAGTCATAAAAGAAAAAAAAAGTCATAAAAGGATGCCTGGGTGGCTCAGTGATTGAGCATCTGCCTTCAGCTCAGAGTATAATCTCTGGGTCCTGGGATGAGTCCTATGTGGGGCTCCCTGCATGGAGCCTGCTCCTCCCTCTGCCTGTGTCTCTACCTCTCTTTCTCTCTCTCTCTCTAAGAATAAGTAAATAAAATCTAAAAAAAAAAAAAAAAAAAAAAAAACCACACACACACACACAGAGAAAGGAGAAAGGAGAAAGAAAAAGAACCAGGATGCACTGGAGACATTACTGGTAGACATTTAAATGGAGGCATCATGGTAAGTTTGTAGGTATCAAAAACATTTCAGCACCACTGGGGAACCAGCCCTTTCCCAATCCTTTAAAACCACCTGGCATGAGCAGGCATCCACTCCACCCAGGCAGAAATAGTCCATGTTTACTAGCCGCACTCCCCACCATTTCCCAACTTTTCCCTCACAATATGAATTTTCCCAAGTCTCAGGAAAATCACTCCATTTTTTACACACTTTGAAAGCAAATCCAAGATGACTGTCCTAACACAGTACTAAATAATTCTGGCTATTGTATTATTTTTCATACTTCATGATGAGGCTCTTTTCCTAGTGAAGGTACAATAGTTATTATGGGTTCAGATATTCCCAACAAATATAACATTTCTGTTCCAATTTCTGCACATACTTCAATTTTCCTCATATAGCCATTTCACTACCACAATTGTGACCATGATGACAATATGAGTACGTGATCCCTAATGTTCTTCCCTTCTCTTTCAAAATACATTCCTAAACCCGATCTCTTCCTTTCTGTTTGTCCTAGAAGAAACAACCCATATCCTTTACAGACTTTGCTTGAGTATCAGAGAGTGTTGTTCTCTCAATCCTTCCCTTTATTCAGGGGAGAAGAAACTACCTAGGGGCTTTTGGTCTTCCAAGGAATGGGATTAATATTAATTAAGATAAATACATTTTTTTAAAAAATCTTTAAAAAATTTTTAAATATCTAAATGATAATAATTTTTTAAGATTTTATTTATTTATTCATGAGAGACAGAGAGAGAGAGGAGGAGACATAGGCAGAGAGAGAAGCAGGCTCCCTGAAGGGACCCAGAGGCAGGACTCAATCCCAGGATCCAGGGATCACAACCTGAGCTGAAGGCAGACGCTCAACCACTGAGCTACTCAGGTGCCCCTAAATGATAATAATTTTTAATTACTAAATAAAATATCCATATAGAGAGCCCCATAATATTTAAAGACTAGAGAATATAGATAAATAAATATGTAATTGGGAGTAACATCTCATCAGTGATAATCTATCTTAGATAAATGTCTTTTTTGGTTTTGCCAGTTAATGTTACACACATTAGATGTGTATATTAGACACACACAATACCTGTCTTCATCACAAAGTTGCTGCAATGCATCACTGCAAATATTGAAACAGTTTTGTAGAGCACGCTCCCCAGGAATATTCTAAATGGCATTTTAATTTTTAGCTGATTTTTAACTATCAGAATTTGCATCGGTAACCTATTAATGGTTACAGAAGTGCTACATCTTTGTATTTATATTCTAGCAACCTGAGTATACTCTCCTCATGCTAAAAATACAAAATGCAATAATCATCTCAGAAGGTATTCTAGAAAATAACCAAAAATCTTACCTCCCTTCAGCAAATAATTAAATTTTTCCTCAAGTTCATCGGAGAAAAAAGCAGACCTTTTAGGTGAAGGTTTCTCGCAGTCTGAAAATAAAAATCAATACGTTACAGCAAAACGCAACTTTTACATAAAATGTTAACACCATCAACAAATTACTGTCTCAAAAATGTTTCCTCCTATTGGCTTCTCATATTGAGATGCATGAAGCAGGAATCATCAAGGCTCCTTTTAAAAATTTCATCACTTGTGACCTTCTACTTCAGGATATTATTTAATGTTTGAACAGCCTTTCATAGGAAAATAATGTGCATCAGTAAATATTGTCTTACTCTTTACTCCTCGCTCCTTTGTTCACAAAATTATATTATTGGCCTATCCAGAAACAAAAGCAGCAATTTTTTTATCATGAGAAAAAAAAAACATTTTATTTTATTTAAAGACTTTATTCACTTATTCATGAGAGACACACAGAGAGAGGCAGAGACACAGGCAGAGGGAGAAGCAGGCTCCTTGCAGGGAGTCCTATGTGGGACTCGAACCCAGGACCCCGGGACCGTGACCTGAGCCAAAGGCAGATGCTCAACCACTGAGCCACCCAGGAGTCCCAAGAAAAAAACATTTAAAACTAATTTCATACCTTCCTTGGAAATGGGATAAAGCAATTCTTCGTCCAATGTTCTTGGACGGCTGTATTCATTCGGAACTTCCTGTTCTCCGTGATCCGGTGCTCTTTCCCATTTAAATGAACTTTGGTGTCTCTTAAGAGTATTAGGAAATGTTATACTATCACAGAGCAAAGAAGACTCACATATTTTGTTGACTGTAACCGTTGGCAAATCTTTTTTTATCTCCACTTTTACCTCCTTAATATCGTTATTTTCTCTAAAGTAAATCTCTTGCCCATTGTGTGTTCCTACAGCGCTTAGATTTTTGCTTTCCTGACTGATTTCATGAAACATATGAAGTTCTGCAAGTACTAAATCAAATTTACTCTTCATCTCAAAATCGTTTGCTATTGTCAGAGCTTCTGTTGATAAACACTCAGCATTTAAGTCCTGAAAACATTCATTGTTCCCTAGACTCAAATCAGTTTCAAATTGATGAATAACACATTCTGAAGAGTCATTCTTTGGATGAAAGTGCTTTGAATTAGCTAACTCACTTTCTTGCAAAACACCCTCATCTTCATTTCTATCAGCTTCATTATTTTGATGAACATATTTAGTTTCTTCCGCATTCACTTTTTTACTCATTAGTGAAACTGGTTGCACAGAAAACGTGCCATCCATTGAGTAAAAATTATTTTTCTCTTCCTTTTCTACCTTAGCGTCTTTGTTAACTTCAACACTGTTTGTTAAACTTTGTGCCGTTTCATTTGCTTCTGCCTTCAAAATTGAGTCATGTTTTTTTTCTTTGGTTTCACTTTGCAAGCTCCCAAAATTTAGCAATTCAATTACACTCCTAGGATTGGTTTGTTCACTATGTTTTACGTTGTGGTTTGTTGGTATGGCCTGTTGCCTAGTGTTGAAGAAATCTTCAAATAGGCACTTAAAATTAAAGTTACTTATCTTATTACGCTCCAGTTTTCTTTCAATATGTAAGTTTTGATTGTACATATTTATTTTATAAAATTTTTCATTAGTATATCTGTGGCTGTTCCGTTTAAATATAGAACTAGACTTAAGTGTTTCAACAGTATTAGGACTACGGTGAGCCCAATTTTCATCATTTGTGAAATGTTCAGGACAATTCATAGTCTCATAAATTTCTTTTGTCAAAGAAATTTCATCCCCGTCATCAAAATCCATTGAAAGAGGAATTTTTTTGTATGTTTCAAAAGTTGGAAAAGGTTTGTTTTTAGTTGTCAGACTGAAAGAATTTATGGTTTTTTTCTTACATTCTTCAAAAATTTGATCACTTTTAAATAACTTTCTTTTTTCTAATATAGGTTTCATATCTCCTAATTGTCTTGAAAAAGTTGAAATCCTTCCTAGATTTACAGTATGATTTTCCTCTAGAATATTTTTTGAATAATGCAAAGGCATTATCGACTTGGCAATGCATTTCTCCTCTAATTTAGAACCATTTTCAATTCTTTTTAAAGAGTCAAAGCTATTAAGCAAAGAAGCTATGTTGGTTTTCAATATACTATTTAGAGGTTTTGAGACACTGGTTTGCAAATGTATGCTTAACATATTCTTTCTATTGACATTCATAATCTTAGTTATTAGATTTTGAAGACTAATTTGTTTCTTATCTTTGAAAATTTCATACCAGGTTAAAATATTGTCACCTTTTCGATTTCCTGAAATATTTTCACGCAAATAAAAAATTGCCATAATGAGACTCTCAAAAATATTGCCTAAATGAGAGCCTTCTTGTGCCGTATAATATCTTAACTCTACCATATTATTATTTTCTCCTTCACCCTTTAACCCGAAAAAAATCATTAAAGCATTTTGGCTACCAAGTGTTCCAATCATGAGAGGCTTTAATTGTTTTTCATGTGTATATATGGCTTCTGCATGGTGATAACCTTTGCTTAAAAGATCTATTTCTAATAATTGTAGAAAATTCGATTTTTCTCCAGTTTTTTTAACATTTTCACTTTGAGTCTTGTAAGTTTCTATAATCAGACAACCTTCCCTCTTTTCCAAAATGTGTTTAACGTCATAGTCCCGGCTCTGAGATTTCTCTAATCTGGTAAACATGTCAATGTCCAAGCATGTTTCTGCTTCTTTCGAGTTTGCATTCCCTAGTATCCTAGTGATACTCTTTTCGGAGCCTGTTACATCAGATTTGACGCTACTGTGGTTATAGTAGTTGAAACTGATCAAGTCTTCTTTTCTCACACAAATATTTTGGTTGCTGAGTGACTGGTGGTTACTTTCATAGCATGCAGAAAAAATATTTTCTCCCTCGGCATCCGCAATGTTTTTACCATCCTGTAACTTTTGCTTCTTAACATCAGGTCTATTTTGGGACCAGTAAATGTTTGTGAAATCCCTAACATATGCCTCGTTTTTGTCATTCTCTTTCTTTGCAATTCCCTTTAAATAGACAGAGGACATTTTGCTATTTAAATCCGTTGGAAACTCAGGGATACTTATTGTGCTGCGATCTCTAAAATAGCTGGGTCTGGCAATTTCCATGCTGGGCTGGTTTGGAGATTTCGATCCATGTAACGTAGACGCCGAAACGTTATTTTCTTTCCCATTTGCTGGCGTAACAGTGTCGGCTCTACGCCTGCTCTTCGTGTCAGGACACGCTGACTTGATTTCCCTGCAGAAGGTGATACCCAAGAATAGGTTTTCTGTCTGTTTTACATAACCGCGGCCTTCCTGGACCCCGCCTCGCCCTCGGACTGAGAACTGTCCTCCAGCCGCGTTCTCCGCGCCTCCAGGGACAGGGCGCGCGGCGGCGGCGGACGGAGGAGGCCCGCCCTGGGCCTCGGGGCCGCGCACCCCGGCAGCCTCGCGGCCTCCGGGAGCCCCCACGCCCCGGTCTGGACTTGCTGAGGGCAGAGGCCGCACGCGGCTGCTCATCTCACACTTGCCGCCCTGGCACCTCGGCAGGTTACACACGTGCGCCCCACTGACTGGGCTCCCCGCACGCGCGTCCGTGGGGCGACCCAGGAGCACGGCAGCTGAGACAAGGGGCGCCCTGAAGGCTCCGGGCGGCGACGGCCGCACTTTTTCCGCCTCAGACAAGCGAGGTGCCGAAGGGAGCCTCCACTCCACCTCAGAGGCACTGCCGGGCCCCTCTAGACGGGGCCGCTTCCGACTGGGGGGTGGGGCATCATCAGGGTCCCCGGGAGGCGCTACGGGGGAAACAGCCTCCCCGAGCGGGGCGCCCCGCGCCGCGCAGCGCGACAGCGACATGACGGCGGGCGGAGGCCCTCTGCCCCGCGTTCTGGTGGGGGCTGGGCTTTCAGCGGGTTCCGGGCGGCTCCACCTCAGCCCCGCCCCCCGCCCCGGTCCCGCCCCCGACACGCCCCTCGAGGCTGACTTCGGCCCCGGCCTCAGGGAAAGCCCCGCCCCCGACACGCCCCCGACACGCCCCCAGCCCTCCGGCGCCGCCCCCTCGCTTCCTTAAATCCGCGAGCTCGCGTCGCTTCTCCCTCAAAGCCCGGAGCCGCCCGGAGCCTCCCGAGCCGTTACGGCGTTTATTTTTAGCGCCTCTTGCCGGTGCCGGGACTATAGCTGCTCAAAAAATATTTTCTTCCCTCTGGTAGAATTAAGGAGGAAAAGTCAGAATCTCTACGTTAGAGAACGCAGACGACTTTGTTTTTAAAATTCTAAGATTCTGTTCTCCTCAGAAGCGGCTTCGCCACAGTTGATCTGGAGCGTCTTCTCCAGAAAAGAAAAACAAAAAAAAACAAAAAACTGTGTGGTTTTTGGGAGCCCCGGACCAAATTACTCTGTGTCTGGAAAAACTTTTAAAAATGCTCTTACTCATCCCGGTGGCATTTGAAATCAGATTTCCACCTCACTAATTAAGTGCGTTTAGGGGCAAGAAGGCATTGGTTTCTAACTATCTGAATATTTCGGGGGGGTGGGGATGCGAAGTGTGGAAATAATTATCCAGATAATTATTAATAGCTCCAAAACTGAGGAAAAATCGTTTTCATGTGTGCTGTGGGGTTTCCGTCCCCAATATTGTGGAGAAAATAACTTAAAGATAAAAAGTGTATGTTTCAACTATTCCAGGTTTTATTTTTTTAAGATTTTATTTATTTATTCACGAGAGACAGAGGGATAGAGAGAGAGAGAGAAAAGCAGAGACACAAGCAGGCTCGACGCAGGGAGCCCGACGCGGGACTCGATCCCGGGTCTCCAGGGTCAGGCCCTGGGCTGAAGGCAGCGCTAAACCGCTGAGCCACCCAGGCTGCCCCTATTCCAGGTTTTTAATCATAAATAATGATACAGTTCCGACTCCTACCTAATAAATTGTGTGGATATTATTTTTCTCTTTTTTTTTTTTCTGCCTTGGGAATAATTTGTTATTTCAAGTCAGTTCTGATTTTTTTTTCAATTACATAATCCTATAAAAAAGAAAATGGTTTTCAAAATATTATTATTATTATATACATGTTTATTAAGAAACTTGTGATTACTTACTGTTCAATCATCAAAAACCTCACTCCCCCTGATGATTGTTTCAGAGTTGGTCAGGTTTATGTTCTCTGGTAAAAATTCATAAAAACCACAGTAACCTACAAGAGGAATCCTAATTTTAGAACCAAAGGGAGCATATATGGCAAGATAGGACTAGCTTACTACTTTAGGTAATGAGATGTTCATCAGCCTCTTGTCTTGTAAATACTCTTAAATACATTGTGAACTTCCAGTTCTGGCATTTGCTACTATTTTAGCTTGTAAATTCCTCCAGAGAAATATTTGCTTAAATTTGTAGAGAGCCTTGCAGTATAAGCACTTCATCCACACTAACAATGAGAACAGGGCAGTTGTTCAAATTATGCATCAGTGAGTTCTCCAAGCGCTACTTCTATGTATCTCGAATTCCATTCCCTCTTTTTTATTTTAACCTCAGGCTTTCCACAATTCTGCATTCCATACTAATGCAATCTGTTCCATGCTCGTGATCAGCCCATGAGGACCGACTTGCTTATTAATAAGCTAACTGTGCGCTAACATAATATTAGGAACTTGCTTGCTTGCTTGCTTCCTTTTTTTTTAAGTAAACTCTATCCCTAACGTGGGGCTCAAACTTACGGCCCGGAGATCAAGAGTTGCATGCTCTACCAACTGAACCAGGGAGGTACCCCAAGAACAAGCTTCCTATTCAATGCCATAGCTTTGTGATTCTAGATTGATCTGTAATTTGGTGTTTGTTTCCTCGTCTTACTAGTTTTCTAAAAACACACTCTTTTTTAGATCTCCATCACACTATTACTTAAAAACTATGGATTGTTTAAAGACTAATATATATATAGCCTGACTTTAAATATTACCAGTTTTAACATCTTTTAAGTTTAATGGTAGGACCTGATGTTTGATGAGGCAGTTTTTCTCTTATGTCTTTTAATAAATTACATAAATGATGTATAAATATGCTAAACCTAAAACTTCCAGACTGACAAGATAATATAGTTCTTAAAGACTTGATAAGAACCACTAACACAAAAACTTAAACCAAATACAGGGGTTAGAGAGGAAAATATCATCATTGTTAAAAATATTTAAAACAAGTATGGTAAATAAATAAATAAGTAAATAAATAAATAAATAAATAAAACAAATATGGTTGCAACATAAATAACTCATTTACCAAATCACTAAAAAGCACTAGGTGGGAAAATATTTTGGAAAAACCATGATGGCATGTATATCCATATGTGCAGTTAACCGTTCAGCAAAGCTTTAATGGTCATTTATAATATAAATATAATCTTAAATGATACAGTGTATGTGCAAATACTTCAAACTATAAATCATCACCTTATTCTCAGTTGTCATTAATAACATCATTATCTACACAATTTCCTAACCTAGAAACTCTTCATGTTCTTAACTTTTTCTCCTTTTCACTCTTTCTCCCAAATCCAACCCGAATGTAGACATTAACCAAATCTTGTTAATTTTACATCAAACATAACCCTGAAATTAATTCTCATTCTTTACCCATAGTATCTCAGCTTTATTCTAGGCCTTTATCATGTCTGAGAATACTGTAATAAATTAGTCTTTTCATTCATCTCCCCTCAACTTCTACCCAACACTACCATAAGGCTTTTTGTCTTAAAATATTAATCCTATTATTACTTCTGTAAGAACTTCTTTAGATTCTTTGGTACTTACAGAATAAAATACATGTTCTTCAGCTGGACATACAACATTCTTTATAGTTTATCTCCAAACTGGTTTTTCAGCTTATGTCTACTTCCAAAACACAACTTTCCTGCAGTGCTAAAGTTCTGACCTTTCCTCCAGTACATAAGGCCTTCTCACAATTTCAGCCTTGGCCATATATACTGGTCTATTTGCCTTAAGGGTAGTGGCAGGTCTTACTTTGAAATCTTCTAAAGTGATTCCAAAGTTTAGAGCCATCTTGTCTTTTTAGACACTCACAGTTTTATCTGTTCTCCCTTCTTTTTCATTTTAAAATCTTACCTTATTAATGTACTATTACATTTTCTGCATGTTTAGCCAGTCAAAAATAACCTTTTTCTTGAGCCCTCAGTGTTAGAAAACCAAGTGGGAATGTTCAGCTATTTACAACATCCATTTGATGTTCTAATAAATTTTCTGCATCTATTAAAACACTCTTTGCTGCTGAAATAAAAGCAAGAGTCTATTAGTTTTGGAATTCATGCAATCGTAAATAACAGCTCTTTTAAAAAAATAATTGTGAATTCTTTTCAATTAACCTTCCCTCAAGAAATCTTTTTAAGATTTCAAAATGGTAAAATTTCTATCATTTTTTTTCATTATACAAACTTATAATTACTTAGATTGTTTTCCCTTTTTGTATAGTTTTTCTGCTGAGATTAATCACTTTGTTTTGACTGGTTATGCAATAAGTATTTAGTTGGACATTGCAAATTCATAGAACTATCATTTACTTCAACTTTTTAAGGAATTATATATATATATGCATTAAATATGAAATACATTTAATGCGGAAACTATGCTAACCATAACCTAATTTTTTTTATCCTGAAAGAAATATCATGGTGGGTGAATAGGCTTTGGCATCAAATTGTCTATGTGTGAATCTATGCTCCACTTCTACCTATCTGTGTAATGTAAGCAAATTGCTTAACCTTTCTGAAATACAGATTCCTGTAAGTGGGAATTATAAAATAGAACTTATAGGCTGTTGTGTAAATTAAATGAAATACACCATGTAAAGCATTTAGATGACTGTTGCACATGCAAATAGATGTGCATTAAACTTTTTAAAATTACAATAGTTATTTTTAACATCACATTAACAATGTGTTGGGCTAGCTCCTACAGGTTCAAATGAACTG
Source organism: Vulpes vulpes (assembly GCF_048418805.1). Classification (NCBI taxonomy): domain Eukaryota; kingdom Metazoa; phylum Chordata; class Mammalia; order Carnivora; family Canidae; genus Vulpes; species Vulpes vulpes. The sequence goes on along the minus strand of NC_132787.1, from coordinate 98,921,834 downwards.
ATTGTCAGCATCTCTTCCCAACCACATATTTTTGATATTTTATGTGGGTACTTTGGAGTAGACCATAAGGAAGTATTTATATCACTGAAATCAGCAAATACTACGAATCAGGGTTTCCTTATTTGTATCTTCCTTTCTAGAAAGCCAGTTGTTAAACAGTTACCAGTGTCATACTGAATCAAATTCTATCTTCCAATACTTTAGCTACATTACTATGTAAATCAGTTCTCACCACAGAATTGCAGCTGTAGCCAGCCAAGTAGTTTTTTATATTTTGTCTGGTTAAGGTCAAAGACAGACAATTTGAAAGACTCTATATTCATGACAGCACATATTGTAAAAACCTTATGTAAAAAAACAACCAAAAAACCCATATTAGTTTGTTTTAATCACATCAGATACTTTTTTATGAGTGGAGAATCCAGAATTTGCCACAAACAAAAAGTATCTATTTCAGTATTTTAACATTTTTTTTTAAAATTTTTATTTATTTATGATAGTCACAGAGAGAGAGAGAGGCAGAGACACAGGCAGAGGGAGAAGCAGGCTCCATGCACCGGGAGCCCGATGTGGGACTCGATCCTGGGTCTCCAGGATCGCGCCCTGGGCCAAAGGCAGGCGCCAAACCGCTGCGCCACCCAGGGATCCCTATTTCAGTATTTTAAGTTTGCTCATACTGCTATGATTTAAAAATGGAAATAGGTTTGGTTCAGGAAAAAATTATGGACCAAAAGAATGTTTCTTTCATCACTATCTAGAGCAGAGAATAGTCGCTCCTTGCTATCAATCAATAATCATTGACAGCTGACTAATGGCATAATTTTCAAAGTACTTTCAGTAGATGTTCTCATTTCAGGTGATTTAACTCTCCTTTGCTGAACATCTATTATGTCCAAGGAAGTATGCCTTATACTGAAGTAAATACTATTACATAAAATATAACCTTTGCTTCTAAAGAATGTATTCTAGCAAGAAATATGCATATAAAAGAATAATATACATGACCCACTATATAGGCTAATCAGCCTTTCACAACTTTGTCCTCACTACTTTCCAGCCTTTTCTTCACCATGCTGTTGCCCTCTCCAATGCCTCTCACACTCTGCAACACAAAACTGCTTGCAGTTTCAAGCTCATTTTGTTGTTGTTGTTGATGATGATGATGATGATTTCAGAAGACATTTAAAATTATCTATTATGCAGCAGGCACTTCATTAAGTATTAGGTATTGGAAAAGAAGCACAGTCTTTTTTTCAAGGAATTTGCAGCATAGCAGAAGAGACAGACATATAATATGAGTGTATTACAGTATATAATACAGTAAGTGCTGCAGTAGAGGGATACCCAGGCATTGAAGAGAGGGGACCAAACCTAGTCTGAAAGCTTAGGGGAGGTGCCCAGGAAGGAACAGTGCCTCCAAACTGATTCTTGAAGGATACATTCATTCATTCTATTCCTCTGAGCTTATAATTTTCTATAAAACTCCCTTTCCTGGGGTGCCTGGGTGGCTTAGTAGGTTAAGTGTCTGCCTTCAGCTCAGGTCATGATCCCGGGGTCCTGGGATTGAGCACCTTGTAGGGCTCCCTGCTCAGCGGGGAGTCTGCCTCCCTCTCTCCCTCTGCCCCTCTCCACTGCTTGTGCTCTCTGTCTCTAGAAAAAAAAAAAAAATCTTAAGAAAAAGAACAATAAAAAAATAAAAAATACCTCCCTTTCCTATCCACATAGTTATTTTTTCATACACTTTTCCATAGCATTTCAGACATCTAGTAGCAAAAAGATCAGGACTAGGATCCTGTCTTCCAAGGCAGTGACTCTAGTGGTTACCAAAGTGACCATAAAAAGAAAGAAAAGAAAAAAAGAAAAAAAAAAAAAAAAAAAAAAAAAGAAAGAAAAGAAAATACAGTGAGGAAGCTGAATTTACCCCACTTTTGGAGCACTCATCTTAAAAAGAAAAGGGGAAAGTAATTTTCTTTAGTGCATTTTAAATATTCAGTTTTTTAAAAATTAAGATACAATGGATGAATAAATGTCAAAATGGTAGATGTTTGTGTATTCCAGTAGTTTACAAAACAGGAAAGATTTGATTAGAAGTCTTTGGTGCTTAAATTATTAAAGTGACAATTACTGTGGGAAATATCAATATTATTAAACTGCCGTTTTATTGTATACAAAATAAAAGAGCTGCTCTCTCCAAAAAAAATCATATAATGGTTAGTTGTATATATACTGTCTTCTCCACTAAATTATTAACTCCTTGACACTTGGAACAGTGTGTATGACCATACATTTACTTTATGTACCTTTGTATTTCTAAAGCATATGGATCTGCCATACAATAGGCAATTTTTTTTTTTTTTAGTTTTTGGGTTCAATAAACATCAAGTGAGTAATATATAAAATAAGCACTATTAAGAAATAAATATAAGGAATTTCAAGTATCATGAAATCAGTTCTAGACAGGGTAGGCAGGAAGGCATCACAGAGGAGAGACTTGAACTGGGTCTTGAAAAATGGGATTTGGTGGCCTCAGACCAGTGGTTGAACTAGGAAACTAAAATTGACCTAAGGTCCAGAAAAATAGAGCTCTGCTTTCTCACAGACAAAGGAAGTAGAGAAACAGCTTTAGCACTAGACTGAGAGGTAGGAATAAAGATGAATTAATCAGGAAAGGCATTGACCCAAGAGATCTGGCTACAGGAAGAGCTAGCCGGTCAGGACGAAAAACAACTAGTGTCTGGAAGAAAATAAGTGATATTTTTAAAAAACTAAATCTAGGGTTTCCTGGGTGGTTCAGTGGTTGAGCGTCTGCCTTTGGCTCAGGCCATGATCTTGAGGTCCTGGGATCAAGTTCTGCATCAGGCTCACCGCAGGGAGCCTGCTTCTCCCTCTGTCTATATCTCTGCCTCTCTCTCTGTGTCTCTCATGAATAAATAAAGTCTTTAAAAAAAAAAAACCTAACTAAATCTAAATAGAGAGTATAATATACTACCTTCCTTATCCTGAATGTAACATAGCCCTAGAATTTCTCTAATTGTAATGATGGTTTTGGCACATTCTTCATAACTGAATATAGCATGTTCTGTATGTTAGTGGATCTTCTAAGAACAGAATGGAGAGTTAATGATAGAAAAATGTGACTAAGGCCTTGACTCCCTTGAGCAGTGTTTTAAAGGAGACTTGCAGAAAGAGAGCCCATAATCACAGGAAGTGGGAAGGGAATGTAATGGGGGCATGGGGAGAGATTTTTAGTTGCCCATTGCAGTGTGTTGTCACATGATTCTATTAAAGAACAATCTCATTCCTAATTGTTCAAGGTTTCTCATAGATAACTACAAAAGGTGAGAAAAAAAAAAGCAGGGCGAGCATAATGCTGAGTTTTGTAATGTTATCTGACACTTATCAAAATGCATAATATTTATTATTTTACCTGGTCCTTAATCATGAATAGAAAGGAAGAAAAGTTGCAAAATGTCACTTGCTTTGTGACTTTGCCTAAAGCCAATCATGCTAATCACACGCTATAGTCAAAATCGTTTTCCAAAAGCTAAATAAAGCCATGATCTCTGGAAACCACTCAGAGGGACTCCAGAGGTGACTTTCCTAAAATATCATCTAATCCAGTCCTTGGACAATAACCTGGAAAAACAGACACAGGATAAGAGCTACTTGGTTACAGTTACAATGCTATCTTTAAGAAATTATTGAAAGATGGCAGTCTTGGAATATAATATGTAGCTAAACAGGGACAGAGCCTCAGTAATCATGATTGGGATGAAGATCTTCTTTCCCATATGTGAAAAACTGAAATGGGAGAGGGAGGAGAAGCAGAAGCACTGTGACCTTACATTTCCAAGTTGTGCTAATTAGAATATAAAGGAAAAATAAGTATGTGCATTCTCCAACATAAAATTGATATAATAATCAAAGGATTATAAATAAAATTTTAGTGTAATATGCTGTATGACCATCCAATTTTTGTATCAAAAGAAAATAAAGGGACACCTGGGTGGCTCAGTGGTTGAGCATCTGCCTTTGGCTTGGGGTGTGATCCCCGGGTTCTGGGATTGAGCCCCCATCAGGCTCCCCATAGGGAGCCTGCTTCTCCCTCTGCCTTTGTCTCTGCCTCTCTCTCTCTCTCTCTCTGTGTCTCTCATGAATAAATAAATAAAATATTTAATAAAAGAAAGTATAGAAAGGCACAGAGGTTTTCTTCTTTGTTTTTGCTTATAAATCTTTGAAGGGTGGAAACAATCTTATTTCCAAACAATCTTATTTCGATTCAAATAATATTTAGTACAGAATATGTGCTCAATAGCGTACTGGGTGCCATGCTTTTCTGAAAAGTATAGGCTTGTAGCCACGAACATATAAATATAAATGTGTCTTCCTCTTAAATAGTCCTCTGCTTGTAGTAATAATGGCGATGCCATTGTTTCCACTTTTACTCTTCAAATCCCTCTCTGATTGAACGACTTTTTTAAAAAAGGCCAAGTATTTCAATGTCTACGTGCCATTGAAGAAAAGACTGCTTCCATTTGGTTTGATGTATAAACGAATTGCCCCAAATTGTAATTACCCATCCTTGAAGTAGTGATATAAGGTCAAACTTTGTCAGGAACTTTAATATGGAAACCAAATAGCCAGTTTAAACTCCAAACACACTAGTCCATGGATCTGCAGAATAGATTGGTAGTGGAGGCTGACAAATAGCAGACTAGCAAGAAAACTACGGCATCCTTCACCATGAGCCCTCTGCAGCCCTCCTCTTCTAGCACAGACCTACAAGAGCATAAGGGTTTGTGTGGAGTCAAAACTACTTAGGTATCCTGCTCAGAAATGCACCTTTACTGAATTTGCCAAGGATTTGTGGAATTACAAAAAAAATTTTTTTGTTTTTAAGTTTAAAAAAGGGCAGCCCGGGTGGCTCAGCTGTTTGGCGCCTGCTTTTGGCCCAGGGCATGATCCTGGAGACCCAGGATCCAGTCCCACGTCAGGCTCCCTGCATGGAGCCTGCTTCTCCCTCTGCCTGTGTCTCTGCCTCTCTCTCTGTGTGTGTCTCTCATGAATAAATTAATAAAATCTTTAAAAAATTTTAATTTAGAAAAATCATTTAAACTGTCAAGAAAACAACCTGAAATACACGCTTTTTTTTTTCCTTTTCTTTTCTTCTTTTTTTGACTCCTGTGGCATTTTAGGAATGAACACTATACATTTCAATCAGTTTAAACTGAAAATCATCATAAGAACTTTAAGGTGGAGAGTAATGTCCAGAAATCTATTAAGGGGCAATGCAGAGAGTGGTTCAGAACATAAGATTATGGATTCTGTACTTCAGGAGTCCTCTTCATGCTTCTGTCCTCCAGCTCTTTATCTGGGTGGTATATTCATCTTATGATCATTGTGTTGTAAATTCAATAATGCTATCTTTTTCTGTATGTATGTCTTATTTCTCCGAAAGGAAGGAGGGAAGGAAGGAAGGAGGGAGGGAGGGAAGGAAGGAAGGAAGGAAGGAAGGAAGGAAGGAAGGAAGGAAGAGAGAGAGAGAGGTGAGAGAGAGAGGGAGGAAGGGAGGGAAGAAGGGAGGGAGGAAGGAAGGGAGGAAGGGAGGAAAGAAGGAGGAGAGAAAGAAAAAGAAAGGCTTGGATTCTGAAACTAAACTCGATTTGAATCCTGGCACCATCACGTCCTTATCTATGTGACTTTGGGTAAATTACTTAACCCTCTGTGCCTCAATTCCCTAAACTATAAAGTGAGGATGATAGGAATGGTACCCACCCCAGGTGGTGGTTATAGGATTTTATGAGTCAATATACGTAAAACATGTAAAACAGTGCTTCACACATAGCAAGCTCTATGTAAATATAGTTGTTAATAGTAACCCATTTACCTCTTTGACATTGTAGAATAAGAATCCTTAGCTCATCCCTAAAGAAAATCATCTAAGGGGATTTCCCAACTTTTCTCAGACTTTCCATTGATTTGTCAAATTGTTTATTTTTTTCCTTTTGTTGTATGGGAACCCCTTAGGAATTAATTCTTTGTCATTTTTTTGATCTAGATTGAACATAAAAGGAAAAGAGATTAAAATGTATATCATTGGATATTTCCAAATATAGTAAATATCTTCACTGATATATAGCTACCATTCTGCTTTTCAAATATACTATTAAGTCTGCTTTTAAAGTATTGTACATATTTATTCATTAATTTTCATTAATAATTGACCTAACCATTTTTGTGAATATACACTGATTTTTTTTTTTTCTGTATCAGTTGTCATCATCATGTTTTTTAATGGTTTTGCTAAATATAGCCAAATAAGGCCCTCATTACTGAGGATTCAAAGGCATTTACTCTGGGAGCCAGTTTTTAATCAATGAAACAGTCATTATCTACTAGTATCTATTATATATTCAATATTGTATCAAGTGTCATACCAAGAAGTTATGACACAAAACAAGGCATTAACAAAAAGAAACATTTAATAACAATATAAAAGTTTAAAAAAAACCCTTCAGTATAATTTTAAATAGATTATATAAATGATATACACTTGTGGTTCAAAAAAATTGAATGATTAAAGACTGGAGTAGACCTAAAGGCATCACAAAGAATATTTATGATTTGAAGATAAGATAAACTGTTGATATATTCCGGATAAGAACAAGACAGAGCATGACCAAAGGTGTAGACAAATGTGTAATGCATATTTGGGCAACAGTGAAGAGGCAAGTGTGTTTGAGAGAGAATGTTTTTGTAAGGAGGTGAAAGAAGACAGACAGGAAAGAGACTGAGTTTAGGGTGTTCAGACTCTTGAATGCCAGCCTAAAAAATGTGAACTTTATGCTATAAGAAAAACTATATTTTTGGGTTTGGTTCAGAAGAAAGATGTATTTTATAATAGCATTTTAGAAAAATGCACCTAATGGCCACATTTAGGATGAATTGGAAACAAGTTGAAAGAGCACAATCCCTAGCAGAAATTAGGGGCCATTACCATAAAACCAGAAATATTAAGGACCTGTATTTGAGACTAAACCATAGGAATGGAAGGGCAAAAACAAATGGGGGGTGATATATTTAAGAAATTATTAGAATTTGATACTACTGTGCTATCATGGGGGTAAGGGATCTACAATAATTTCTAGTATTAAAGCCTAAATGATTAGAAAAATCAATAGAGATGACATTAATAGAAGAGGGGAGTGGAGAGGTTATATTCATTTAAGAGTATATCATGAGAAAAAAAGATGATAAGTTTGGGTTTAGGTATACTGCATTGAGGAAATTGCTAGACTTTTATTGCACCAGATTTCTAGCTGGAAAATCAGAAACAGAGCTTAACAGTGGGAAAGGCTATAAATGCAGAAGATTTTGCGTCAGTATGTATATTAAAATGCATCAGCATGTTTGTGAAGGGCAGAAATATCAGAACTACATGCTCCCTGCAACTTTTTGTTGCTGTTATTATGTTCTAACTATACATGGTAATGAGCAAAATGATATAATTTATATTCTGTGCTACTTATATATACGATTACATGACATCTGTAAACTCTGTGTGGGCACAAAAACCTCTTAACTCTTGATGGAAATTAAACCTCATCTCTTTTTACTAGCACGGTTGGCTTGGTTTTAAAACATGATTGCAAAGTGTGAGCTTTGCTTTAATGTAGTCTGATTTTGACTGTATTGTAAGCTGGCAGAATTTTTACTGGGGTATGATATCATCATCAAAAGGCTTTGAAGCAGTAACTCTTTGAAGATATTTTACTTATTGTTTAATATGGTAAGTTTTAATGTTTGAATTTTGGAATTCATTTTACCAAAATTAGTTTGAGTGAGTGGCAAAGAATCTTTAAATCAGTAGCATGTGGATTTCAGTGTTCACTTGCATATTGACAATCTCTCTCAAAACATAAAAATAAACATAAAAAAACATTTAAAAAAAATTTTTTATACCCTTAGAAGGTATAAGGGGGAAAAAGATTTAAGCTTTTACAAAGGCCTTGAAAAGCTACGGTCATGTCCAAGAAACCTACCAAATAAACAGAGAAAAAAATTTAGTACAGTCTTCGTCAGTAGAAGAAGAAAAAAAGAAAAAAAAAAAACAGGACAAGGACAGGACAAATACATAGGGTAGAATAATAAAATATAAGCCTATTCTTTGGGTTGCAAATGATTACACTGATTGTCAAAAGGTGTTTCAGTTCTAGTGTCGAATGCCAATTGTAAAAACTGTTGCCTAGGCAAATAAACCTAGAAATTCCCTCTGTCAAGTCTAATTTCTTCTTTCTTTCATAAATCACATGATGTTCATGGAAATTAACTCAAACACTAAGTCACTTCTTCTTTAAATATTTTTATAAGATATTACACCATACCTTGGCATAAATCTGCATTAAATAATAAAGATAATAAGAATAAAAGTAGAGTTACTGTATTCTTTCCACCAAAGTGGCAAGTCATTCCGATAGGAAGGATATAAACCTAAATAATGCCATTAAAGTTCCTTTCTCTTAGATTAATACATTTATTAGCTCCTGAGGAGAAAGAATTTCACTCTATTTACAAGAATTTAGAAATAATTATTTATAAAATGCATGTTGAATTCATAAAGACTGAAGAGTAAACCTTAGCTTTTTCCAAAACTGACTTCATTCACTGGATTCAAATTGCTTTCAAAATGACTGATGATCTCAAGTTTCAATTACTTACTTTTCAAGGAGTACACTGATGTATAAAAATTTTAATGTTTACCCATAGCAGAATTTTAATAGAATGTGGCCTTTATAGACTTAATCCTTGATCTGTATCTATTTGTGAATGATCTTAAAGGTTATAATGACACAATATGCTATCTTGCTAAAGCACAAATGTGAGTTTTACACAACTATAAATTTGGTACTTATAACTGATAACTAAACTGGTAAGTCAAGAAACTGACTAGATTGTTGTTCTTATCTAACATATTCTATCAATCACTTAAGACTCTGTAAATAGGCAATATTATGGCCACTTTATCAACAAAGCAATTTTGTCCTGGAGTGATTTTTTTTTTTTTTTTTTTTTAGCGACGTCACCTTGACAATCGTTAAATCTTTTTTTATTTTTATTTTTTATTTATTTACTTATGATAGTCACAGAGAGAGATAGAGAGGCAGAGACATAGGCAGAGGGAGAAGCAGGCTCCATGCACCGGGAGCCCGACGTGGGATTCGATCCCGGGTCTCCAGGACCGCGCCCTGGGCCAAAGGCAGGCGCTAAACCGCTGCGCCACCCAGGGATCCCTGGAGTGATATTCATATATTGGAAGGTCAGGAAGGTCTTAAGACATAGCCCTCATAAATACCAGGGCCTACAATATATTAAAGAAGCAATACAATCAATTTATTATTTAGTCTTATTCTTCATCCAATCCAAAGCAATATGCTTGAATTTCTAATACTACGTTACAATCTCCATAACTGAAATCACTAAGGTTTATGGTCAGTGAATGTTTCTGAAAGCATTATATGTGCTGCAAACCTAAAATTGTTCTAAATAGTACAGCCTATTTTTAAAAATCATTACATTGGCCAAGTGTTATATAAGTCTAATTTCAAAATATTATTTAACATTACAGAGTTACTAACACTCAATTTTATTAGAGCATCTATAAACTAGTCTGGGAAATAAAAACAATCTGTATTACTTCTAGCAGTTGTTCTATGATCAATGTACCTAATCTGATTCTTTATGAAAAACAATATGAAAGGACTCTAAGGAAATTATTTAAAATAAACTCAACACCAAAACCATGAATTTAATTTACAGGCATGCATAGTTCAGAGATATTGTGGGTTTGGTTCCAGACCACCACAGTGAAGGGAATATCAAAATAAAGTGAAATGAAGTTTTTGGTTTCCTAGTGCATAGAAAAGTTGTGTTTGCACTATACAGTAGCCTACTGAGTGTGCAATAGCATGATGTAAAAAATGCACATACCTTAATTTAAAAAATACTTTATTTCTAAAAAATGCCAATCATCATCCAAGCTTTCAGTGAGTCATAATCTTTTTGCTGATGGAGGGTCTTGCCATGATGTTAATGGCAGCTGACTGATCAGTATAGTGGTTACTGAAGGTTGGGGTAGCTATGGCAATTTCTTAAAGCATCAATGAAGTTTACCAAATCCATTCTTCCTGTCATGAATGACTTTTGCATAGCCTAGGATGCTGTTTGATAATATCTTATCCACAGTAGAACTTCTTTCAAAATTGGAGTCAGTCACCTTTAACCCTACTGCTGTTTTATCAAATAACCTTATGTAGTACCTAAATCTTTTGTTGTCATTTCAACAATCTTCACAGAATCTTCACTAGGAGTAGACTCCATCTCAAAAAACCACATTCTTTGCTCATCCATAAGAAGCAACTCCCCATTCATCAAGTTTTATCATGAGATTGCAGCAATTCAAATATAATAGTATTCAGAAAGTTTGAAATACTGCAAAAATTACCAAAATATGACACAAAGACACAAAGTGACAAATGCTGTTGGGAAAATGGTACCAATAGACTTGCTTGAAGCAGCATTGCTACAAACCTTCAATTTGTAAAGAAAAAAAAAAAAAACACAGTATCTGCAGAGCTCAATAAAGCAAAACACAATAAAATGAAGTATGCCTGTAGTTTTCAGTTGGAAGAAACTAGCTCAATATCAACTAGATGCAAATTAGCACTATTCCTTTACCATCTAGAATCTTGTGGATACCCAATATCTTGAAATTTTGAACTGTAGAGACCCACTTTTTAAGTAGAGCTTTATATCTTCCTCAATTTATAAATAAGGAAAACAAGTCAAGAAGGAAACTCAAGTGATTTGCCCAGGATCACACCCAATAGATAGTAAAGTTGGTTCTTGAATCCATGTCTTAACTTAAAATCCAGTGGTTTTCACAGGGGGACAAAAAAAGTATATCTATTTGTTGAAAACTCTATCATTCTATCATCTCACTATTCTTTATTGTAAATTTAATTGCCAAATGCTGTATTTAAATGCAGTTCTCTATATTTCTTGTGAGATATAACAAGGTATTATAGAACGGGTATCTTAAAACGAATTTATTCTCCCATCGTTCTGGAGGCCAGAAATCTGAAATCGAAGTGTCACTATGGTCTGGGGGCTCTAAAGAAAAATCTGTTCCATGCCTTTCTTCCAGCTTCTGGTGGTTGCTGAAAATCCCTGACATTCTTTGGCTTGTGCATAATTCCAATCTTTGCCTCCAAAATACACAAAATTAGTCTAAAATACTAAAGTGCATCTCAATCACCAAATTTCAATGGATCACCAAATTTTCAGCGGAAAACTATAGGCAATTAATCAATAAAATAGTTCCATCTTTGTTATATTACAAGGAATTTGAATAAAAGTGGATTCTTTGATGGCTCTGAGTTGGGGGGGAGGGGAATGTAAAAATAAGTGTTTTAATGAATGAATAATCTGCAGTTTTAGTGTAAAAAAAATTCAACTGCTAATAGATGCCCAGCACCCTTTGTCTTTGGGTTTGTCATGAACTCTGGTTTCCTAAATAAAAAAAAAAAAAAAATTAAAAAATTAAAAAAAAAAGTAAGGCAAACATTTATGTTTTTTAACTTTAATAGTCCAAGCAATAGTAACTCATCTACTTCCTAGATTATAATCTACTACTGCATGCTCTTGTCATACCAAGCAAGAACTGGAAATTGAGAAAGATGGAAACTAGCAGAACATTCTTTAGTATCGGAGAGTAACTACTGAAAAAATAAAATTAGATTACCGAATTGCATGCACCTAGTCCCACCACATTATAACCACATAACTTCTAGGAAGTATTATAACTTGGACTTTCTAAAGAGTTGATAATCTCATATATAAAATGAGGATGGGGCATCTTGGTGGCTCAATTGGTTGAGCGTCAGACTCTTGGTTTCAGCTCAGGTTGTGATCTCAGGGTTGTGAGATCGAGCCGTGTGTTGGGCTCTGTGTTTAGCACGGACTCTGCTTTGGATTCTTTCTCTCCCTCTGTCCCTCCTTCTCTCTGTATCTCAATTTCTCTCTCTCTAAAACAAATAAATGAATCTTTTAAAATAAGTAAATAAATAAAATGAGGATAATGGTATCTGGGGATCACATAAGGATGATGAAATCATTTAAAACCTATAAATATGAAAAAAAAACCTGTAAAATATGAGGGTTTTTTAATAGTTTGATGCATACAATTTATGCTGAATGTCCAGAAAAACAGAAAAAAAAGGACAATAGGATAAAAAAACATTGAAAATCAATTGGCTTCCAAGTGCTTTTAAATATGTTGAATGTGGATTTTATTTGTGTGATAGTAATGCAACCAAGGTATAAGACATACATATATAAATATTTCAAATTTCTTTATAGCAATTACTAACTCTAAATTCAATCAAGGACCATATACTAGTTAAAACAATTCAAGAGTTTTGTTTTTATACCAATACCATACATTCATTTTGCATTTTGAAATGAAAAGCAGGAGTGCCTGAGCGCCTGAGTGGTTCAGTCAGTTACATAACCCACTCTTGGTTTTGGCTCAAGTCATGATCTCAGAGTCATGAGATCGAGCCCACGTGGTGGGGCTTCACACTCATCATGGAGTCTACTTGAGATTCTCCCTCCCTCTCCCTCTGCCTCTCTCCCTCCCCTGCTCAAACACACACACACTCTCTCTAAAATAAATAAATAAAGCTTTAAAAAATAGATAACATAATGCTTTTCCTTAATAATTGATAGACAAATTGCCATTCCATATCTTATGTTCAAATAGAGTCCATTATATCTTATGTTTAAATAGAGCTTAAATAGTTTGTATTCTCCTGTATACGATTTCAATTAATCTTGACAACAACTCTATAAATTGTCTTATAAGTGCTAGGAAGAAAAAGAGTTTTCTGGGGCACATGGGTGCCTCAGCTGGTTAAGCATCTGCCTTTGGCTCAAGTCATGATCCCAGGGTCCTGGGATCCAGCCCTGCATTGAGTCCTGCATTGGGCTCTGTGCTCAGTAGAGTGTTTGCTTCTCCCTCTCCCTCTGCCCCTGCCCCGTCTGTGCTCTCACTCTCTGTCAAATAAATAAATAAATCTTAAAAATATATATAAAAGTTTTTAAAAAAGAAAGACTCTTCTGTTAAGAAATAATGTCTCAGCTGAATTTGAAGTATTAAAACAGAAATCTTCCAGGCAAGACAAAGAAGAGTTTCCCAAGAAGAGAGAAAGAGCATACACAAAAGTACAGAGAAATAAAAGTACAGCTCTGCAGTATGATGGAGCATAGAACATTAACATTAAAGAGATGTGGCAGGAGACTGGGCTAGGGTATGCAAGAGCCAGCATGTAAGTCTTGTATGGTGTGCAAAGGAATTTAGTTTTATCATTTCAATGAGAAACTACTCAATAGTTTTTTTTTAAAGGGCAATGTGATTTTATGTGAAATTTTGCAAGTCATGAGAATGAAAAAGAACAAGTCCAGCACTGAGATGATGAAAGGCTAAATGAACTAACAGTGGCAGTGAGGCATGGATTTGAGAGACATTCAGAAAATGGAATTCACAGGATTTGAGTAACGCTTTGACAGGGAAGGAGAGGTAGAAGAGCTGAATGTGATACCCAAAGTTCTGATTTAGAGCACTGGGTTGAGAGTGAACACCTTCAAAATGCTAGGGTGCACAGAGACTGGCAAAAGTGGAGGGCAGAGGAGATAATTTTGTCTATGCTAAGTTTGAGGTATCTGTAAAAAATCTGCATGAAGATGTTCTGTAGGCAATTGTAAACAAGAAACTGGAGAGCAAGAGGTACCTGGGGGGCTCAGTCAGTTAAGCAACAGACTTTTGATCTCAGTTCAGATCTTGATCTCAGGATGGTGAGTTCAAGCCCCAAGTTGAGCTCCATGCTGGGTATGAAGTCTGCTTTAAAAAAAAAAAAAAAGAAAACATGGAAAAGAAAAAAGAAACTGGAGAGCGAGAGAAAAGACTGGATTGAAGATCACCAATAGTCATTCTCTTCTGGAAAACTTCTTTAGGATGGTATAATGAATTTAAAGGAGAAATATAGTAAGAATAGGAAAAAAAAAAAGAGATCCTTCTGTTTCTATTCTCCTTCATGCAATAGATGAAAATGCAGGAATGCTGGGAAAAGTGAACTTTTCTCTGGGCCTGTTTCCTCCCTCCTTCCCTTTCCAAATTAGATGCTCTGTAGTTAAGGCAGACAAGTAGCAGTCTACCACATGGTGAAAGATTCTGAATACATGACTTAGGGTTTAAAGTTTGCTCAGGAGAAAATGAGAGACTGCTGAAGAGAAATAAGATAATCATAGTATTCACAATATTTGGCTTGCATAGGTGTATAGGTGGATTAAAAAGTAGAAATTATAGAGGGAGAATCATAACATTAATTAGAACGCAGTGAAGAAGGAGAAACTGAGCCAACTGAAGCAGACCTCTGGAGATATTACTAATACATATGTTGCCTCAGTTCCCTCCTCATCTGTAAGAAAGGTTATAATAGTACCTGTACATAAATAAAGTCATTGTGAAATGGAATATTGCATATAAAGTGCTCAGAACACTGCCTGGCACAAAGTAGGTACTCAATAGGTGTTGGGTAAATGAATGAGGGAGATCAAAAGGAATTCAACCTGCAGCTACCACTGCTAAACACCATTAGTTACTTATGCATTTTTTTTCTTTTTAAAAAATCAATACAACCCACTCTCTTTGAGACTGTAATACAGGTACTAAATCTATATTCTGGAGGAAAAACAGGAGTCACCAACGATCACTCTCTCTTCCTGTACCTCCTTAGGATGGTCAAATGAACTTTAAAGCGGGAATATAATAAGAACTCTAAAAAATGTGGGAGTCCCACTATTCCTTTCCTCCTTCAAGCAGTAGGTGAAAATATAAACCCAACTGTGAAAATCTTCTGGTAAAGGATGTGAGTTTGTTTTTGTTGGTAGTCTCAGAAGGAGTGAAGAATTCACTATTTTTATTTTTCTTCATATTTTATGCTAACATCCTCTGTCGAGTTTAAGAGTACCATTTAAAATTCAAAGGAACTATATTAAGGAAAATAAAGATTGAATGTAGAAACTAGTTAGTAAGATCTACTTTAAGCAAAAAGGGCTTTTGAAGACCCTTTGGCATCAGATGGTTTTCAAAGTACAGAAGCTCCAGAATATGAATCCATGATTATATTTGGAGTGGCTATTCACACAACTAAAAAAGAGTACAGACTAGCATACAGGACTACCTAAAAAGTCATTGAAGAGAAAAAAAAGAAATCATATTCAGTGCAATTCTGCTATTATCCTTTCTTTTGTGTGGTGAAAACACATAATAATGATGAAAATTTCCAACCTAAAAGCCCTGCTGGGAATCTATAGGTTAGGCCCAAATGTGGAAGGTAGAATGGAATAACACACTTTATATTCTTGTGGGGGCAGAGCACCTGCATCTGCCTTAACCATTTCTAAGACTCCAAGAAACTTCCAGGAAACTCAAAGCTTTGACAATAATTCATTCAGCAGGGATTTAAGAAACTTTTATTGTGAATTGTTCAATTTCTAAGGGAAACTGGTGACATAGCTAAGAATAATCTTCCAAAATGAATTTAGATTCAGCCATAGATTAGAGATAAATCAGGGGTGCACTGGGAGGAATGGTCTATGGAGTTCATTAACCAACTCTAGGACTGTCAATCCCTCTTCTGCACAGAGGCATGGAACCCACTCCCTAACTGCATGGGATTCACTCCCTCACAGTCTTGCATTTTTCCACTTATTTTAAAAAACATGTAGAAGGAATACAAACGTACAATGAAACACTTTCGGTTAGAAAAATTACTGTATAGTTTTATTCTAGGTAATAACTTCCTGTTGATCTTAGAAAGTTGCTTTATTTCATTGGTCTATCCCCATATTTTTTTAAAGATTATATATCTATATATCTACATCTATATCTATATATATTATTTATTTAGGATGCAGAGAGAGAGACATATGCAGAGGGAGAAGCAGGCTTCCTGTGGGGAGCGTGATGTGGGACTAGATCCCAGGACCCTGGGATCATGACCTGAATGAAAGGCAGACGTTCAACCACTGAGCCACCCAGCCATCCTAGTCTATCCCCATATTTTTTAAAAATAGGATAAATAAAACAGAATAAACACAATTATTTTATGTAATGCATCTCCTCTGTAAGGATTAATACCCTTAGCTTTCTGAAACAGACACTATACCTAGGTAAGAATACTATCATTAGTCTGCATGAATTTAAATGAGTGTAAATCCATTTTTCCCATTCCTGTCTCTTTTCATTGTCTAAGGCTGACTTTCAAACACCTAATTTTCCTTCCAATTTCCTAAATGTCCCCATGCCTTAAGTTGCACCCTCCTTGGCTCATATGTTTTATACACAGCATGTCTAATAAATAATATTACCATGAGCTCAGAGAAACACTAGTTCAGACCTGTTATCCTCCCTGCGTTTTGTACTTTTACTACCGTTCTCCGTGTTCAACTTGCCCATGTCTCGATTAAGGTGGATGCCAATATTAAAAGAAGTTGTGTACACCTAAAAGGTCGTTCTTGGTTTTATTTTGTTTGTTTGAATCTGGGAAAGAGTGAGGTGGAAGCAAGGCTACCTCGGAAAACAATACAATTTTGGGGGGGGGTACCCAAAACTCTCTACAGCACCTTCCTCTCCTCCCCACCCACCCCCACCCCCAAATCTCCAGAGTATGAAACCTCACACCGCTTTCCATCCACAGAGCTGGGGACGGGCTTTAAGCGATGGGACTACTGCTACAGCTCAAGGGCATCTGCACTCAGCAGGGTGCGGTATTCCAGTTCCTCCACGCCGGGCGGGCGCAGAGCGCAGCACCAGGCACCTCGGCGCTTCTGAGATCACCAGCGACACCTGCAAATGCCGAAAGAAGGAAACAAACAAACAACAACAACAACAACAACAACAACAAAAACCCAGGGGGTTTCCTGCTTTTTAGTGCCTACCATATTCCTCTTTTCAAGTTCATCCTACCATCCTAAAGAGGGGAACTGCTTTCTGTAATTCAAACGATAATATTCCTTTGGTGTCTTTTAGAATTTGCTTCCCTACGGTGATTTCAGGCTGCACATAAAACTCGACCAAAAGGCATCACACACACACACACACACACAAATATATATATATATTTATATTTTCTATATATATTTTATATATATATATATAAAACATTACAGCTTAAGAAAATAAAGTTGCATAATAGCTGGAGATTTAAAAAGAAGATAGCGCCTTAAGGACGCCAAACAGCGCTTCCGTGCAAATAAAACTTAAAAAAAAAAAATTTACTGTCTGTCCAATTAGACAAAGCTGCTTCACAAAAGCGCAAACATCTAAATTAAATCTCCCCGACAACAGAACACGCTTTAAAGTACCGTGTTCGTTTTTTCCTAAGCACAAGTTAAAAGTAAGTTGTCTAAAAGCGAACAATGCCACGCAAGAGACTGCCGGGGCGCACAACCAGGCACGTCTCTTCTAAGCGGAGGAACAGCTTCGTGACCCTTTGCTGCGGCGGCTGCAGTTGGCAGCGCCGAGCCTGTTCTCCAGAGGGAAACCAGACAGCCCGGCGGAAAAAATGCTTTGGGAGGGGAAGTCGACCAAAGACGAGAAATTACTTTGAAGGCTTTGGAGGCTGGCTCCACGGCCAACCGAGGCGCCTTATGCAGAACCGCCTTTTGCCTCCACTCCAGCCCAAGCAACGCAAAGGACGGGCCACCAGCCGCGCTGCGCAGTGCGCACTGCGGCCCGGGAGCGCGGGGCTGGCGCCCGCCGGACTCAGCGTGCTCGGCTGCCGCAGCGCGCCCTGCTCCGCGCCGCTCCGCTCCGCGCTCCGGGTTTCCGCGCTCGCCGGCACCGGCGGAGCAGCCCCGCGGGGACGGGACTTCTGCGAGCGGCGTCCCCGGAGTCCCGGGAGCGCTCCCCGCTCCGCGCCACCTTCCCGGGGCGCCCGGCCCGGGAACGCGCGTTCCTGGCGGCTCTGGGCTGCCCTGGTTGGCTGGGAGCGTCCGGCTCGGGCGTCACGACCGGGGGTCCTCACCGAGCACCAGCCTTTTCCAAAGCCAGAGACTGCTGGGGTGGAGTTTCTCCTGGTCTTCGTTTAAGTAGCCTCCAGCGCTTCCAAGCTGGACTCCCGGATCTGGTAGCTAGGAGCGGCGCCCTCCTGGCAACGGGAGATTGGTCAGTGCAGAGCCCTTAGAGCCCTTTGGCCGTGGGAGATGCTCTTGGTGTCCTCAGAACTGCAGTTTTCCTGAACGTGATAGGTGTGTGCAATGGTAAAGGTCTCTCTCTACTTAAGGAGACCCTAGACCTTCACTGTGCCCCCCCCCCCAACTCCCCTCCCTTGAAAACAGAACTCCAGCCTGAATGTAAATCTCAGGATGGGCTTTTGTTCACTGCATTTGTCCCCCAACAGTGGCTAATAGTAAGTAGTTGGTTAATGCCTAACTGTTGAGTGTGCAAACATAAGCACTTGAGGACACTGATCGGGTTGGGAACATCTGGGAATTCTTGCTTTCCTGGTAGGGAAGCCACCAAACATTTACTGGGCACTACTCCCTGCCAAGTCTTCTAGGCTTTGGCAGGACAGTGGGGAGAAGGGGGGAGGGCGAGCAAACACCGGCATCGTTAATGGACACAAAAGGGGGCTTTATAGTATCGCCTAGTCCAAGCCCTCAGCCCTGTATTCCAAGGATGGTTTGTCCCCCCCCCCCCGCCCCATCCATTCCCCCCACCGAGCATATTCAATATTTATTAACTGCGTAACTGCAGGCACTTGTTAAATGTTTGTTGATGGTTAGCATGATGTGGCCAAGGTCACAGGGGGCAAGACGCCTCGGACCCAGCTCCCTTCAACACACATTTCTCCAGGACGGGACGGTCCTGGGCCCTGGGGTACTAGAAGGCCCGGCTCCCAGTACCCCCAGGTTAAGACCCTCGGATGAAACGGCCCAGGAAGGTGTTCCCCATAACTACTGCCTCACAGTGAGCCGGGCAGAGGTGCTCACAGCTAGCTGGGGGGACGCTTCCAGTCGAGAAAAGGATTTCTGCAGTTTTCTTCGTCACCTTACAGCCTGACAAAGGGTGGGCTGAGGGCCCCCCTCTAGGGCTGGGAGCCGTGGGGATGGAGGGCCCCAAGGGTCCCATCTCTGGCCTTCGCCTCCACCATCAGACTCCATAAGGGTGGGGTGTGGCGAGCCCAACTCGCTGTCCCCACCGCCCGTCCAGGTGCAGGCTGCTCCGGGAGCCAGGCTCCCTGTGCCTCGGCACTTTCCTTTTGAGTTTCTGCTAAAATCCGGAGATATGGAATCCACCCGCGGGCACTCCGAGCCCCTCCAACTGAGCATGCGCCAACGCCGGGCTGCTTTTGGTCACCGGCGCCTGAGCTCCCGGAGCTGGGGCTGCGGAGCTGGAGGAGGGAGGAGGAGAAAGGGGAGGGGGTGCCTCGAGAGGCGGCGGCTCGCGCGCCTGCGCATCCCGCTCCAGCGACCCTAGGTTTTCTATGGGATTCCCAATCTGCAGCATAGACTTACCCGAGCTTGTTGCGGCGGCGGCTGGGTTTGCGAGGCGCGATCCAAGAGGGATTTAAGCAGCCTAGAGCTCCAGAGGAAAAAAAAAAGAGCGCGAGAGAACCACACAGAGAGACGGCTTAACCGTTTATCTGAATTATACATACATATAAAGAACTGTTGAGTTTTATCATTTTCATTAAGTGACCGTGCGCAGCGCTATAACTGTAAGTGGAAAATGCAATCTTCTTTGCTTTTCTGCATGTGTAGTACAGCCAGTTGTCTGAGAGATGCTTTGGGTATTGTCACATACTTTGCATAGATGCCTCTAACTGCACGGTGACCATTGCTCTGGTTAATGCTGACCATCTGAATGTGTTCTTAGTGGGGGGATCTTTTGGGATAATGGGGGTGGGGGAAGGAGGAGTGTTGATATGCGGCGTGTTTAGGAGATTGTCTTGGGCTAGATTTAAGATAGGTGGAACAGAGGTGCTTTTTAGTGGAAGTCTATAAATAAGCAGATTGCCTTACTCGGATTTAAGTAGCTAATTGACCGATTGTGAAGTTTTCCGGTTGCTGATAAAACTATTGAGCAGTCAAGTACCAACCTGTCATCCGTGGGGTTGGTGCACCATTTTTCTCACCGTGGAAGAGCAGTGAAGGTGTTTGCTAAGTGAAACTGAGTAGACGAGATGCGGTGTGGAAAGCAGGGTTGGTTTCCAAGCGGGATGTTAGTGTTTAGAGCCACGAAGCGAGGCGCAAAAGAAGCTCTTTTCTTAGTATTGAGAAATGAGCAGAAATTTTTTCGGTTTTGATTTTTCGTCATGATGGTGAATGGGCAAAAAAAAAAAAAAAAAAAGGAAAGATGCTCAACCACATAGTCAGCCGTCTGTTTTGAACAGAGTCTGAGTCTCAGAGCCTCTGAATGGGAACTGTCAGACCCAAACTAGTTACCTGCCTTTGCATCCCGTATTCACATTCTGGAATGCAGGTTAGAGAAATGTAAGCCCAGATGTGTTACATTTGGTAGCCTTTCTTTAAAGGAGAAAAGGTCGTTTTGTGTTTTGAGTTAAAATGGGTTGTTCCTTGCCCAGAAATTGAAGCAGGGTCTTTGCAAGGTCAAACCCCCTATGGAAACCCGGGGGCACTGGTGAATCACGGTGAGGGTCGGAGGAGATGGTGAGGCTCCGTGCAAGTGCTCAGCACCGCACGGATCAGTGTGCCCTGTGAGATGCGAGAGTGGGAATCCATTTTTCTAGAGTTGTGCTCCTGCCCATATTTTGGAGACTAAAATGAAATGGAAATGCTAGTGGGTGTAGAAAACACAAGTGGATACTATCTGTGTGTCACAATCCCACTCAAAGACAAGAGGAGCGAAGGAGTTGTATTCCTACATATTAATTTTAAAAAAATTCAAGGAATTTCAGGTTGAGACAAAAATAAAACTTACGAAAACATATTTTATCTCCACTATGATCTAAACTGCTTACGTGTGTTGAGAAGGGGAGATGGTTCTGCATCATTGAATACTTCACCCATAAGTGCACTCTCATTAAGCTTGGGTGTTTAATAACTCCAGAAAATGCTGCACTGAAGCAGTTGGCAGAATGGCATGAAGCAGGCAGACAAGAGAAGAATGTGGCCAGTGTGAGCTGGATTTCCATGAAAAAGCAGATTCAATTTCTGTAGTGACATAAATTTTCCTTAAAATAAGGCAGATCATTATAGGACCCCTTGGCCCTTTAGTCGGTCCAACTATTTCGAACCCCTCAAAGGAATTTACAATTTACAAAGGATCAATTCTGAAAATAAAATATTCCAGACTATATCTAACCTTGGAAACCCGAAGTGTAAATGACTGTTCTTCCCTTCCTTACTCCAGGGCTCAAGGATCAATGTCTTGTCATAATTGAGCCATACTCCCCATCATCACTGAGAGTTGGAATCTGCTTCATGAATGGTGCAGATGTTTTACACTGCATTGATAAATGGGCAGTGCAGGAAGAATGGGGAATCTCAGAGATGCTTAGTATCAGATACCCTGGCTCCTAGGCTGACAGAGAGAGTCACATCAGGCAGAGACCTTCAAAAGCATCTAGCCCAAACCCCTTGTTTTACAGATGAGGAAACTGAGGCCCAGAACTACAGAGCTGGGGAAAAGTCAATTAACTTCTAGTCTATGGAAATAAACAATTACAGAGTGATGTGGAGTGGTAATGTCCCCTTTCTCTCTACACGTTTATCATCCTCAGTGACATTGCTAAAGTCTTCAAATAAACAATTGTCTGGTCCCCAGCACATCTTTCAAGAGAGTCCCAAGGATTCCTTTTCACACTGTATCATTTCTCCTTTCTTGGAAGGTCTCTTTCTATCTCTTTTCTATTGCCCCTCACCTCCAATATACCCACCTTTTCAATGTTTAACCTGGTCTTCCTGGCCTCCTCTGCATCTCAGTTAATTTCTTTGGAATCCTTGGAATTTTATTTTATTTTATTCTTTCTGAGAAAGAACTGCCACACCACTCAAAGCTCCTGTTTGAGGTCTGTTCAGGCCCC